>NC_136858.1:4971694-5461694 GCF_951799975.1 Gobius niger | reverse complement strand
CACGATACGCCGATACTTGATATATTGCACAAAAATAACATACAATACATCCCGGTTTATTTTAACAGACTACATATTATTCATCATATACATTTTGTTTCCATGTGCTTTGTACCCCTTGTTTTTTAAATAAATAAATGACTAACTTACTTACTGACTACTGATCTGTCAGTGACATCACTTCATTTGCATTTAAAGGAATAAATCAACCCGAAATTAACCTTATTTACAATTATATAAACTCTCATTAAAAGTCATATATTTGTGGGACAGGGTTTGGTCGAAGTGCTTAAAACTGTAGTGCTGCCCTCTACTGGTCTGACTGAATTCTTGATCATCATTGGCCTCATTGGCATCATTGACTGATCAGTAGAGCCCTGCTACCTCATTAATATGCATAAAGTCGCTCATTAATATGCACAACATCATCAAAAGTATCAATATCGGAATAAAAAGTATTGGTATCTTATCGTCCCGCAAAATATCGTGATTTATCGAAAAATCGATATATTGTCACACTCTTAGACGTACAATCCTGAACTCTACAAGTGAAACAAATCAGGCAGGAATGATTTATCATTAAGTGTGTGAAGTTTGGAGTCTGTAGGAGCTTCTAAAGTCGTGCTCCTGAGCCGCTCAACAGTGACTATATTAAAAGCCTAATCTTGGCGAAAGAGTCTGGTCTGACATATAGATCTGCGTTTTCTCTTTGTGCACTGAATGATTAAGTGATGAACTCATTGAACCACACTGGAAGTAAATAAATCTTGGGACATTGCAGAAGCTTATCCAAGCTAAAGTAAACCCCCACAGCCTACGTGGTTTCTGCGGTCTCCTTTTGCTCTCACCGCAACTACCCTAGAGTGACTGGATTAGTTTTACAGACCCCATAAGTCACTAGGAATGGTCAGAGAATTCATTGGTAAAACGCTGCAGGCCCCGTACTGGAGGAGGGCCAACATTTACTGTACTTGACAGTGCGTCTTTGATGACCCCAGGCCCAGGACCAATACTAGGACGGGTATGGTGTTGTTTATTGTCAAATGTAAGATCTTGACATTCCACATGATGACGGCAAAGACACACAGAGCGCTTTTGTTGAGGAGAAGTGTCCTAGCTGTGCCTGTTAAGTTGTTATTCGCCTCTTTGTTCTGAAAAACAACGGGCAATCATAAGTGCTGGACTCAGAAGATCAAAGTTATAAATAACTCGACTCATTTTTCCCTCATGTGCTCTTTATTACATTCTACTGGTTTGGAGTAGAACGCTCCTGTCCCACTATAGAAGAAGCATTTTCATCCAGAGTTCTTATTCACATGAAATATTGTTTGGGGGAGGCAATTTGAGCAATGAAATGACGAGAACAATTAGTTTTCTGCCTTTTTTCTGCTGTCATTTCAGCAGGAGATTTGCGTTTTGTGTTGTGTTTGTTTATGGAACTCTCAACAGTTCGGACCTGGAAGTAGCTTATTGTGTGTGATGTCACACTGAACAAACGTAGATACAGACTGTCACTGCCCTGGCCGTCCCAGAGGCAGGAAGTTCTATATACGGGCATCCGGTCTGTAGCCAGAAACACGATACTTTTTGTTTTAAAGATTATTTTTAATTATAGCATTGATTACGTGATTTCAATTGATATTTATGTATTTACATGCCAAAATTGTGTCAATGTGGACAAGAAGACTTTTTTATATTGCTAGCATTAGCATCGGCAACGAACGCCCTGACGCATTCAAGTGACTCGGTGAAATGCGAACATTTAAGGAGCTCACATTCTCTGTCCTCTCGTGGTGCTTTGTGATATACAGTATCTATGTTCGTCACAATGTGAGAAAAATGTATTATGAACTTGCATCCTGTTAGCATCATACTACATTCTAATGCTAGCTACGACTTCTGTTTTTTCACTTTTACTGGACAGTCCACATCCATGTTGATCCAATGTAGATTTGACTTTATTTGTGTGTGATAAATAAGTTCCACCAGAAAACCAATCAAATGAGTGAAAAATTATGTTTCCCAAAACATACTTCCTTCCCCCTCGGCGAGGCCACGCCCCCTTGATGCTGCTGTATCTATAACATGGTTAGCATGGCACATCACAAAAGTGGTCAGATAAAAGAAAACTGGAGACCATTTTTAGCTAAATCTTAACTAGGCCGTTTTCTTAAAATTAGGTTTTATTTCACTTTTGAACTTTAGTCACTCCTAAAGACTTCACACTTTACAGTTTTAATGATTTTTTAATGTCTAATTCAAACCCCAAAAAACATATACAATTTTTACTCTTTAAATTGATATAATTTCAAAACTACAACAACAAAATATCAGTAATGTACAGCAAAAGTTTCAAATTGATATATTTAATTAATTACATGTTTCTTTCCCCTCTTTACTGCACTTTAGACTAATAAAAGCATAGATTTGTTTCCTTGTGTGGCATTAAATTAGACTTGCTGCCACCTTTATGAACCCTGGATTAGTAAAAGACAGACACGCATTAGTTTTTAACAATAAACATCAAATTGAAAATCAAAGTCAATGAACCTGCATAAACAGTTGTATGTTCTGCACACGCTGCAGCCTCAGTGCTCTGACCTCGCAGATGGACGCGGGTATAAAAGTTGTATTAGATGTGCTCATGTTACTCCTGAATATGAAACCTCCTGTGTAAGTGTCTCACCTCTCTCTCTCCGGTGTGTGTTTCCCACAGCGACCTGGGTCGGCGGAGGCTTCATTGTTGGCACGGCGGAGGCGGTCTACAACCCGACCATGGGCCTGATCTGGGCCGTCATGCCCATCTCTGCCACCCTCTGCTTCGTCATAGGTAAATACACAAGGAGAATGTCCAACTGTCCAACTGATTGGTGTTTGCCTAGTGCAATGTTCTTTAAAACCTTGGCTCACAGTGCACATCTTAAAAACACACACAAAGTTAGATTTGGAGTCAATACAGTATTAAAGGGACTATACAGAGTTTAAAAATGTTAAAATGATGTATTTTCCTCCCCCTACATGTTCCAGTCATGTCCAGACCTGTCCAACACAATCACTTTTGCAGGTCTTAGCTTTCAAATGCGATTGGCCTGGCCTATAGGCTGTAAGCTTTAGTCGCGAAGCTTTTAGATTTGGGTCAAACTGAACTGAAGGAAATGTACTGGGTTCAGGTGGGGGTTAAGAGGTTAAACTGGCTTTTATTTTATTATTTTATTGACCTTTATTTAACCAGGATAGTACCACTGAGATTAAGAATCTCTTTTTCAGGGGAGTCCTGGCTCCAGAGGGGAATCTATTTTACATGTTTTTAGTGGTAGGGTAGGCTTTAAACTGATGGGTCGCGGAATAGTTTTCAGCGGGTCGCCAGCCTTTCACAGAAAACATTTCTTTCAATATTGATGTAGAGAAAAATAATGGAATCACAACTTCAGTCTGTTCAAACAGGGCTCCAGACTGCGACCAAAATGCTTGCATATGCGACTGAAAGAATGAAATGTTATAAACAGCATCTCCAGAGCATTTCTTTGAGGCAGTTGCACAAACACACAAACAAAGAGCAGACGTGGCGCTAACAGAGAGCTAACGTAACGCTAACAGAGAGCTAGCGTAATGCTAACTGGGAGCTAACGTAAAGCTAGCAGAGAACTAACGTAAAGCTAGCGTGAAGCTAACAGCTGCAGCTGCTGTCTTAGTTATGACTCTCCCTCAGCCGCTGCAGATTCAGCTCCTGTATTTTAGTTAGGCTTTAGCCTTTATGACTGTGATTAATACAATCTTAATTGGCAGTAATACATACTTTTTTAAGTGAATATCCTGCAAGTGACAGTGATATTGCAGATTTGGAAAGTAAGAGACAAACAATTGTCAAAGAAGATAAATAATAATGGATTGAAAACACAAAATTAGAGCGGAACAATGCAAAAAAATAATAATGATGAAATTATCTAGAATCACTATTCACTATCACTTTTATTAATATGAAAAACTCAATTTAAAAAAGTTTTAACATTTTTTAAAATCAGTATTAAGATCAATTAGTAGTGATTTTGAAGGTGTTAATAACTGTTCTTGTTTTAATTTAATTGGGAGAATTTTGATATTGTGTCTCGAGTGCTGGTTGCACCAGCACTACTAAAATAAAAATTAGTCTGGAGCCCTGTCAAATGACTTTTATCGGGTTGTTTTGATCATAATTTTAGCTTTTTTGGATTATTTAAAGCTTGTTCAACAACAATGTTTGAAGAAAAGACGATATTTGACATTATATTTTAAGTCTAAGTCGGATTTGAGTCGCGGCTTGTCATCCCAGAGTGATTGATGTTTTCGATACCAGTAGTAACTTAACTTCTTTTTTCGATACCACATTGGTGTCAGCACCAAACTCCAGCGCCAAACTCCCAGGCATGACTCAACAAATTACGGAAGTTTATATTGTTCAAGGCGAGGGTTTCCTGCGCCGACGTGACGCAGGCCAAAGATAGGGTTATCCGCGGTATAACGTCAACAAGGGCTGAACTGGAGGTGTCCTTGGCCTCTCTCTCAAACACCTGTCCCGTCTGTGGATAACATTCATACTATGTGATGACAAAACCTCTAATGAAGGCCAGAGGTTGAGGCCAGAGTATTAGGCTTTTCACAGGAGTTTGGTAATACAGTGATCTAAGACAGAGTATTTATAGTTTCCCTTCGTCAAGAAAGACGCTTTTGGTGCTTGAGTAGTACGCCGAACAAATGTATAAATGCAGTACTCTTTTAGTTTCTGCTCCTATAGACACTATAGACCCATTTATCTCAAATACTCTTTCCAAATCTGTGTTCACAGCTGTGTGTGCCATATCAAGATGCTATTTAGACACGTAAATATTGCACAGGTGCCTTAGGCTGTCTTCAATAAAAGGACAGTCTGAAATGTTGCTTTATTGGCGGGGTTAGAAAACCAGGCAGTAGTACTCTGGCCCTTTCTGAAACCGCTTCCTTCTACCCACTTCCATTAATTCCTCTGTGAAGTACTAACAGAATAGCCTGGGAATACCCATGCTACTGTGTGCGCTCGAAACTGCACCGCACTATGGGGACCATGGCTGAAATTTTCACATGGATTTGGGGACCAATCACAGAACGAGGAGATTATTGTTTGTTTAGGAAAAATAAAATAATAAAATAAATAAAAGTTTATTTACGGATCTAACAGCAGACGCAACGCAATCTTTCGATCAAGCTTAGACCATGTTCTAAATAGTTTAGCTCGAAAGTTTACAGCGGGTACGTCATGCGATCGGATGCGATGATACGATTGGTACGTGCAGACACACACGACAGACATTCGTAGCGCCCAATTAGGGATGTGACGGTAACCGGTTTCAAGGTATACCGTAGTATTAAAATGCTACGGTATCACTACCGTGAGGATTCCTCTCTGACGGTATTAAAAATGCTTGTTTTATCATGCTATTCCCGCCAAAAAAAAGTTGCTCTCCGTGCAAACCCCCGCTGTCCCCTTCTCCTCCGCCGCTCCTCACCGGACACGGCGGCGCAGTCCCTCTCTCTCCCCCTCCCTCCCCCCCTCTCTCTCTCCCCCTCTCTCTCTCCCCCTCCCTCTCTCCCCCTCTCTCTCTCGGCCGTCAGCCTGTTGAACACGGCCCGGAGCAGCTGAGTAAAAAGCCACTGTCCTCCGTGAACATTATTGCTGCCGCTGAGATGAAGCTTTGTTTGGATCTGTCGCGTTAAAAGCTGAGAAGCAGCTGTTTAGCGCTTTAGCTCTTTAGCTCGCGTTGCGCTAACCTGTAAGCTTTGTGGTTTGGATTGTCCATCATCCAGTCCATCGTTTATCAGACGCGCACTAGACAACACTGCTTTACGTTTTTACCTTCCTTTGCCAAATGCTCATCAAAGACGCACTGATTTTCATTTAGCTCCAAACTCCACTCGCTGTCACGCATCGCCAGGGCTACTACTGCTAGCCACATGTGATGTAAACAAACATTTAATCTCCTCCACTACTCTACTAAAGTCTCCCCAAACAATAATTTGATGCATTGCATAGGCAGATAGCATAATTATTCTTCACCCTCTAGGCTTCACTCATAGAAGTAAGCTTCACTGAAGGATAAGGGTGAGACATATCTCACCCTTATCTTTACCTGATGCAGTTTTCTAGTCGGTCAATTATTAGACAAGCACTGGAGTAGTGTATACTATTAGGATTATTTTTTTATATGAAGTAGAATGCACAAACTACTTTAGTGAGAAATCTAGCAGTAAATTATAATGGCAAGCCTTTGGAAGTTTTTTTGGGCAGACATCGAACAAACAGTGATTAGAGCTTCAGCGAACTCCGTCTGTGACTGAAGTGATTAAGGTAAAAAATATCCCTTTGTTTTAAAGTTATATTTTGGATAATAAGTTGTTCATTTGTTCATAATAGTACATTTTATTGATCCTTAGCAGCATGTTAAGACATAGCTAATTACAAACGTATGAGAACCCTGTTTTTACTTTTATAAAACACGCAAGTTCACAGTATACCGTGATATCGCGGTATTTTTTGTCACGGTTATCATACCGTGGAAATCTCATACCGTCCCATCCCTACTCCCAATAAATGGCTATGGACAATTGTAAACCACACCTCTCCTACGAGAAAATTAATTGGTGATCCCCAGACTAAATATAACTTTTGGTATTTTGTCTGGCGATAGTCAGGCCAACAACAGAAGGTCGTTCAGTAGAGATTTTGAGCTGTGGCTTTCAGATGGAACAGACACGCCCCTTTACCGTGACAGCCCCGCCCACTTATGTTACAAGAATCCCAAGTTCGACTGATAATATTTTCACTGAAAATGTATTTTCCCTTAGTAATCAAATTCAAATAGAGTATGTCACACTTACATTATGTATTGTAGCTACTTCAAAGTCACAGTGAGGGCTTTTCTGCTCGCAATAAAATCATATTAAGTCTCATTTCCAATAACAAATAATAATACAACCTTTGAGTCTTCTAAATAAACTGGAACTGAAGTTGTTTGGCGCATGTTGCTGGCGGGGCTGCTCTCAGTGTAACACACACCTGTGAGTCTGCATCGATGCTGACTCTGAAGGAGCTGATCAGACACTTCTGCTGCTGCGTGGTCTGTTTTGGACAGACCTGTCCTTTGTGGGAATTTGAGTTGTTAGTGCGTAGGAAAAGGAAATCCCCATTTACATAAAGAGAGAGAGAGAGAAAAAAACATATGATGGCAGCTCAGGACGTAATACCAGGCTTTAACGTCGTTTTCAACACGTGCAAAGTGCCCACTGGTTTTCATGTATTATTTAACCTTCGAGCCACTAAGGGGTGGGATTACAGCAAAGTCAGCCCCGACCATGAGGACCGAAGAGAAGTGCTTTCCTCACCCATTGAGTGCCAACCTTCTCTGTGGTATAGAGTAGATCAGGCTGTGTAGCTTTATGAATGTGTCAAATACAAAAACGAGGGACTAAAACACATTCAGTTTACTGGCAGACATTTCACATGTTTTTTCCCTCAAAAGTTCCTCATTTCTCTGATGGATCAGGTGGCTGTGGGTGGGATTTGAAACCAGGCCAACAAATGTAAACATGAACTTTTCGATGTTAAAGAATTAGAATTGTGAGTAAATACAAGTACCCAAAGAGCAGCCCGTGGCCCTCCCCTGCAGCCCTGGCTCCAGTGCAGCGGCAGGTCAGTGCGGCCCGGGGAGAGTGGAAAGAGCGTGCGGAGGGAGCACTGCCGGACGCTGCTCCACATCCTGCGGCCTTAATAATTGAAAAACCTACATTTGTCCCTGGGTTTGTGTAAATAATAGAACTGCTCAAAGAGGACAAGCTGTGCTCTGTAACGCTGTGGCAGCGCACAGTAAGGAGCTTCGTAAAGGTGTTCGCACAAAGATCACGCTCAGACTAACGTTATTTTGCTGCAACTTTGAGGATTACTTTAAGTCAGATGAGGCTTGGTTAATAGGTCATTATACTATAATTGTAATGGTATTTTTAACAAAGGTTTAAATGAAAAGGCTATGTATTTATTGTTTCTACACATTTATAACCATTCCCTGCTTTTAATAAGCTCAAACACCCAGTGGGAGACAAAAGTGATAGAGACTTCCCATGCACTGGACAGGGCTCAGTCTTTACATCTTCGTTTTCATGTCAGAGTATAAAAATGACACAAGTCATTGATGTGATAACCCGGAAGTAGCAATTGCACCGCTTCACAATACGGTCTTTCCCATATATTCACATTTTTCTCATATTTATATGAGAAAAATATATATATAGAATATATATTTACATGTTCAGCAAAAGTTTCAAATTGATATCTCTACATTTTTTTCCCTATTCACCTGCAGCGTCCTCGACCTTTAATAGATTTATTTCTATGACTTCAAATTAGCTATCGGCCAACCTCCATATCAATATCGGAGCCCAAAAAAACATATCGGTCGGGCCCTAGTCCAAACCACATTTGGCTGCAGTTTGGGCTGAAATTGTACCCATTATTTTGCCCATATTGTTTTTGTTCCTTTGTTTGTTTGTATACTTTATTTTCCCCATAGGAAAATTTGTCCTCTGACCCCCTTCGATGCACGGTCAGAATCAACTGGCTGGAGGATTCACCTATTGTACATGTTTTTAGCGGTAAGGGAAACCGGAGTACCCGGAGGAAACCTACACAGACATGGGGAGAACATGCAAACTCCACACAGACAGGCCCCGTCCTGGTGGGAATCGAACCCGGGACCTTCTAGCTGTGTAGTGGAATCGCTCACCGCTGCGCTACCGTGCTGCTGCTGTGCCCTCCTCAAAGTGTTCGACAGCAGTAAAGCACCACTTTCTACAAATGCCAGTGTTGTTCATTATGACCTAATTGGGTGTTTTCTTTGGACATTTTGAAGAAATTGTCTTTCTCACTTGTACAAAGTACTTCCACTGTAAAAAATGTTGAAGTATTTAATGATTTTTGTAATAATATTTCTCAAAATCGTCGTGAACAGGGCTTTTCCCGACAGCGGCCTCTCTGCCCATCCTTTGATCATGGCTTCAGGGTCGTCGGCACATTCGTTCATCTGCATGCTCACTGTGTTCACACCGCTACGTTATTTCATGGGAAAAACACAGTCCTGAGAAAAGATAAAGCCATGTGACTATGTCACACTCCGGTCCGGCGGCTCCGTGCTCAAACGTCTGACAAACTACTTTCAGCCTGTCTCGTCAACAAAAACGCTTTATCATGTTTTAGTCACTATTTCGTCGTCTTCATTGACGTACACTGGAGTCCACTTTGTCTTTGAATAATATGGACGTTTGTTGTCTCTATTCTCAAGAACTGAATGCACAGATTTGTTTGTATTTGGGAATTAACATGGCATTAGTGAGCAAAGTTGACTTGCTGATCAAACAGAAGAGTAAAGTGGAACTTGAAAATCAACCCCAAATGAATATTTTAGTTTGGTTTTGCTGAACTCATGTAGTTCTGTGAAAGATCCAATATCATGCTTTTGACTCATTCAGTGCTCCTCTGAAACGGTGCACTGCTCCCTGGGTTTGTCCCTGTTTCAGAGCATGGTGTCCTGCACTGGTGAGCTCCTCCATTTCCTCCTTCTTCCTGCGCATCTTCTGGGAAGAGCTTAGCAGAAGAATATTTTCAGTCTTACTCTCCAGTGAACGGACATTAGCCGGAACAATATTGGGATTGTAAAAGATTTGAGTGGTTTAGCTGTGAGTCTTGTTTGTCCCTTTTTTGTTTCCTGTAGCACCTCTTGTGACGCCTCCACTGTGCTGCAGGTGTGGGGGGCTCTTGTGCCTCTTCAGTGTTGCAGAAGAAGAAATCTGTGGATTTGTAGGTCTCCATTGTCTTTAGCTCATCAGCCAACGGTATTTTGTATCCATGTGTAACCCAAATATGGTCATTACCCTTTGTGGGGGACAGCAGCGGATAAAGACGGAGGAACACACATGTCCATGTGCATAAGTTACTAAACTTTAGGGCCGTTCTCTCCAAATGAGGTTTTTGTTCCACTCTTTCGACAACATCTCCACTTCAGTGGCTCCTACAGACTCCACACTTTACAGGCTTGGACTGAATGATATTTGGGAGGGATTTTTCAATATCTAATTTCCTGCCTGATTTATTGAGCTTTGAACCGTAAAAAAAAATGGGTGAAGTTGGAATTTTAAATAGCTTATTCAAAAAGTATATCAACAAAATAAAGCAATATATTTTAACCTGAGTCATCCATTATTTAGATTTTGTCGCAGAAAATATCAGCAATTGTGGCCATTTTTATGCATAATATATTTTTATATGAAAAAATAAAATGCAGTACATTTTCTTTTCATTTTCCTCTCCTCATGTTTGTATAGCAATCTACAGCGAAAGTTTCAAATTGATAAGACTAAGTAGTAAAGTACATATACAGGCCTGTAGAGTGCTTCCTGCGGTGGCTTTCTTTCTAATGACTAATGTGTGTGGCTTTTCAAAGTCCCATTGAGATAATGGCAGCGACAGGGCAGTGTTTTGGCAACACAGCGGTGTCTGCCAGAGCCTAACGGTCAGAGGAGCCAGTTCACAGAGAGGGGTCTGCCCTTGTGTCCGGTTACGCTGATGGTTTTTACTGCGGATAGATGAGTCAGCCTCCTAACTTTTACAACCTTCACTTTGCAGACTAACAATTAGCACAGGGATGTCGGACGCTAAAGATAGCTCTATTCAGACAGTTCGCACTTGGTCAGGAGCGGTAGTGAGTGACTCAAACCTTCTCTGTGCTGCTTCTCGTCACGGGGAGAGGCGCAAGTTTCAATAAGAGGGGAGTTCTGCAACATTTTTGATAAACTATATAATAATATATATGCTAGGGGCCGCCATTGGCCGCCTTTGCTGTAGTACCTTGATATAGTGGCGGCAGAACAAGCTAGTTTTACATTGCATAGCATTGGACTTTAGACACGTTCTAAACAACTGTGAAGCCTGGTGCCTATTTTTTTTAAACTTTCTACTGCTATGATGACGCTGGGTTAGGCACAATTAAAGGGACCAGGCTGGTTTTCGAAAGAAACATTTTAGAAATCTCGTATACTAATGAGAGCCGGACTGTTAGCATTGGAGCTGCGCAACTACGACCGCGATACACGTCACGCAAGGGCCGAGTCTACAGTGAAGATCCCGCCCTTATGCCCTTTTTAGGAACATGCTTTGTCAGAGATAAGGACGGAGAGTTTGTAAATCCGCCATAATTTCCCCCTTGAATGTAGTTATTTTGTCAAAGCGGGGAGGAGTGAGTAATGAGTATTGGTCTATTGATAATATGTCTATGGTGCAAGGAAGCATTTACAGCTGTAGAGCTCTTTCCCAGTGTCAGACGAGAGAGAGGTGGTGGGGAAAAAAACAGTGCTCAACAGTCTTAAAGTGACAGCTTAGTCCGGGATTATGCAGACAGACAATGGAACTACACCGGAGAAAAACAAGGGTTGTTTTGTAAAGTTTACGCAAATTTTCCCACTACTTCCTTGGCCTCAGGGGAGCGGAGAAATGACGGTGAATATCGGTCACAAGTTGTTCACCTATTTTATATATTTTATGTTTTGGCAGGAAACTAGCCTTGTACTGGAAGGAAATGAGTTTGGAGGCACTGCCTTCAAACACCAAGGCAAGGCTTTGGGAAACAGCCAAAATTCCCATTTGGGGCATGTATACACACTCTGTTTATGTCCTATCAAGATTAGCTTAGACGTGTTAAACACTTGATATAGGCTGTAAACACTTGATGACCACATATATTACGATATCTCCACTTAGGTAGCACATACAGACTCCAAACTTATATACTCATATACTTAACAATATTTGAATGTTTGCTCATGAGGAACAAATTGTAATACTTCAGGAAAACCTCATTACAAATAGTTTCATTCATATTGCATGGTTGGGTTAGTTTTTTCTTTTCAGTTGGTTCCGATTTCATCATTTAGTCTTCATGTAGGTTTTGTGTAGATTTTGGTCGGCAAAAATGCATGTTGACAAAATCCATTGACCAAATGTCGTGGGGGAAATGTTCCAGGTAACCCCCCCCCAGTGGAATGTTCTCAGACTCAGTGGAAAGGGTTTAATGACAGGACGGGCAAAGGCCAGTGTGATTTGTGAGCGTGTGAGAGCTCTGCCCTATACCGCTGTACGTGCAAAATCAAATATGTCCCGTTGGAAGATTTGCGGAGGGGTCTAATCTATAGCGGACTTTGTGTTGCCCCCTAAACGTCTACACAGTCCACCAGCGGAGTGACTGTTGGCGCCAACGTACAGACTTTGTTTATTGCGAACATTAGCCATATGCTCTAGCGCTGAGAGACCTCCCTGTTGTTTTCATATACACAATGGCTCCAGGTACTCATTATCAGCAGCTCACCTAGCAACCCTACACAATGAAGAAATAGCTTTTCTTTAGATGTGCAACTTGCAAAGTATTTAGATCCTCAAGAAAACGTTCCGTCAAATGAATCAATGAGGGGAAATTTCAAAATTCAAAAGCAAAAGGGAAACAACAGAAAGGTTTAGAGTAAATAATTGTATTGGACCGTCATTTCTGTATTTCTAATGAACTTATGCAGCACAATTAGGCAAGGCAACTTTGTACACAAGGCAGCTCAATGCGCCTTGTGTGTTAGTCGAGCAATGTCGTGATTGAATGATTTTTAATGACATTTAATGCCTTAATTTTGGTTCAATTAATGTCATGACTTTTAATGCCCCATGGAAACCCTTTTATGTTAAGGAACATACATGGGACTCTAATCGAAACTTGCCATGTGGCCATCGTTGTCAATCCGTTGTCCCCCACTCGCGCTCTCACTCATCCTGGCCTATTGTACATGTTTTTAGTGGTAGGGAAAACCGGAGGAAACCTACGCAGACACCGAAAGCAAATGCAAACTCCACACAGAAAGGCCCCGTCCGTCCGGGAAACGTCCGGGTCCTTCCTCCTTCTGAAGCACTAACTTGGCCTGACTTCTGAGAGGTTCTAAAACCTGCTCTCTCACCTTTCACAAGAACCACCTTATTAATATTGGACCTTCCAAGTGCCACCCGGCCCAGATCAGGGTAGAAACGGGACTAAACTCAGTCTGTAAAGGCACCAGTTTAAATCGTTCCTGAGGATCAAACTTTTAATGGGACAGTTGCTGTTGATTGGATCAAGAGCGCCTCATTTTAGCCAATCAGAACCAAGTTTCAAAATGTAGCTAAACAACAAAGCACTGAAGTTATTAAATAGTTAGTTCTTAAGAAGCGTGTTTTTCCTTCAATGCTTTTCGTTTTAGCAGATGTAAAACCTGACCACTCACCGTTACACTGCCACGTGATTGGCCTAAAACACCAGTGGATTTGAGTCCAAACGGATTATTTTAAAGAGGCGCTAATATGTTTTTATGTATTTGGCCAGTACTAGTCTAGTTTTGTAGCCATAAGCTAGTTTTGACCCATTGTTTGGAAATCAGTCATATAGATACATAGTCCAGAACTTTCCTTTAAATCGTTTATTAAAATAGTCTTGGAATCTCCAGCTCAGTGCCTCACAGTCTCCCGGAGGGCCCTGACTGACACTGGAACCCCTGTTCTAGGTAATACCATAGGAAATACCAAGACTTATCCAAAGTCGTTGAAAAAGCCAGGATTATATCAGACCTTTGATGCACCATGTACTCTATGAGTGACTAGTTATTTTCCACTCTCTGCCCCATGCCTCCAGATGAAGTTAATCTATCCAAACAGCACAGTCAGTGCTATAAAAGGCCTGCGCACTGGCCGACAGCTCAGAGCGTCAGAGAGGGCTTATATCCTCTACGCATCCAGAGACAAGTGAAACAGCCTTATTTGTACATCAGCCCGGCTGCGTCCTGCCAGTAAAGAGCTCCCAATCTGTACTAATCTGCCTCAAACAATGGCCCCCCTCCCCTGTGTGAATCCGAGCGTGTGGGAGCTTAATGCGAGCACAGCATGTTCTCTGGTCTGCGGGAGTCCCGCAGAGGAGCTGTGGGGAGAACTCCTCTCCTGTGTCACTGTGTCAGTTGATGATCTGTGGACAGCAGGATCTTTTTCTTCATGCAGGGTCTGAGCTGACCTAGTGCAGCATGTTCGGACAATCGGTCCAGATAGTTTTCACAGGACTTCCTTGGAGGTACCACCAGGTTGGCACTTACGAAGGGGTTGATTTTCCTACACTGTCTGACGCTCTTTTTACTCAAGTTAAACAAAAGTATAATATTAATAAAAATATTAATAATAATAATAATAATGGCTTGCACTTGTATTGTGCTTTACGAGCCTGTGTTCCCAAGCTTCTCAAAGCGCTACACTGTAGTCATTATTCATTCACACCATACTCATACTATTGTTGCCACAGCTGCGCTTGGGTTAGAGTGACGGAAGTGAGACAACCAGTCTGTGCCATCCGCCCCTACAACTACCAACCACTCACTCAATACATTTGTTGTGGTAGGTTAAACCAGAGTACCCAGAGGAAACCTAACCACTACCAGCAGCTCCCACCACCACCGGAAGTGAAGCATCTGCAGAAAGTTAACCGAGTCAACCAAAGCCACTGACTTTTTAAATTGCTCCGCGCAGGCTACTAGGGTTAACATGGGACTAGCTCAGGGCTATCTTAGCAGTGGAGTATTGTGCTTTTGTGACCTGAACGATTTCATGTAAACTTCAGCAACTGACAACTCTGTTGATGTCAGACAAAGCTAAACAGTCATTTTGTCGAGACAGTGACTTGCTTAATGTAAAGTTACCACCAGCTCCTGTAGCTCATGCTAATCGTTCTGAAGTCCTGGCAGGCGATTCAACACAGTTTACATCCATTCAGTGGAGCCTTGTAGAATTGGACTTCTCTCATTTTCTGTGTTCACAGAAATCAAAGCTAAGCCACACTGATGGTAATTGTTTATGCGCATTGAGTTGCCTTGTGTATGAAATGCATGGTATAAATAAACATGTCTTGTTTTGTCCAATTGCCAATCATGTGTTGGCATTCTCGTGAAAAACACTTGGTAATATTGCTATTTTTATGTCTCTTCATTTTGTGAAACATAGCCCATGGTGGTATATACCGTTATATAGGCCTATATATGTTGGGTCGCGTATCGTACCTAGAGGCTCCCCAAGCCTAACTGCACTGTTGCAAATGAAGTTCACTCATCAATTAAGTCATGTTTTATCCCACAGTCCAGCCCAATCTACAGTACGTGTTCACACGAAGAAGACGCCCTGAGCAAACCATTGATCGACTGATAAGAATATCTTGAAAATATTTCGATTGTGTTGTTTGGTCAGGGTGGCACTGGCGTGTTGTTCCTCATGCCACTCATTCAAAAGAAACCACCGTCTCAGTGAAAGTCCACACTTGCACAAAATGCCCGCTGGTCAAAAAACAGTCGACTAACTGGACAAGAAGGCTCCGATGGCGCCATCACAAAGGTCCCATATTTTGTCTAGTTGTTATTTTTGGGGGGTTTCATGCCAGGTCAGAAACATGTGAGTTGTGCTGCATTTTTGAACCATCAGAAGCTGTTACAGCAGCATCTATAGGGCTCATGCAAACTTGTAATCAGCTGCTTTCATTTATAGGCCTAATTGTTAATTGACAGGCAACGATTTTTCATAAATTGCGCACAAATGCATAAAATTGGAGCATTTATGTATTCCTATTGTGGATAATGTCTATTGTTTGTGATTAAGCAAATTTCTAAATTGTGATTAATATGGTTTAAGAAATTAATTGAAACTGTAAATACAATGTTTTTTCAAAAAGCATGAAAAATGCACAAAATCAAACTTTTACTGGGCCTGCCAAAAAATGCAAAATCCAGCTCATGTTAAAAGCAGCAGGAGTGCAGCAGGAGTGGGGGACTGTTAACAGTGAGTCTTAATTGTTTAAGTACAAACAGTGGCCTCCATAAATCGTCAGCTGGAGACAATTTAAATTAAAGCGGGCTGTATTTGAGGCTCTCTCACTGTGTGCTCTTTGGTTTAACCAGTAGGCCAAATAAATGTAGTTCAAATCCAGACTGAACCAAGTCTATAAATGGGCTAAAGTCAAAACATCAACCATGTCTAAACCAGAAAAACAACAAACTTAAAAGATTAAAGCATGACTTTGATGATGAAAAAAGACTGTCCATGTAATTATAAAGTTAACATTCTTATGAACTCATCTATATGAAGAATTAGGATGTTAGATTAATGTTTTTGGAAAATTAGGGGGAGTTCAATTCATTAAAACCTTGTGTGTTGTCAATTGTAATATTATGTTATCAGAATAATAGAAACTGTTCTCAAGGTTAAAAACAATCAAGTTTCTAATTGAGGGTTTATACAGGCAGAATCAAGTCAAATTTAATGCCTTTGAATTCCTAAATACTAAAAAAAAATCAGCACATATTTTACTTCTGAAGATTTGCATTTCATGAAACAGGAAAAAAAAAAAAAAAGGGAAACTTTTTAGCAAAAAAATGGATCAATTTCAGCCTAAACTGCAGTTGAGTATGTTTTCATTTCAATTTTTTGCTCAAGATTATACAGTAAAAAATGTTGAGCAATGTCATGATTTTCTAATAAAATTAAACTTCATGCCAGTTTGAATCCAATTGAACATTTTTCAATGACTTTTAAGGTCTTGATTTTGGACTTGCCTTTGAATTTTGCTCACATTTAATGACTTTTAAACCCTGTGATTCTGTAAAATAATGTCTTTAAATTAATGGTAAGGGAATTACGGGAAATTAAGAGATATGTTTCAGTTGTGGAAGTTTTGGAATAAATGGCCTTCTTTGTGAAATACTATTTTTACTGGATAATTCAGACTGTTCATGTGCTAAGCTGATTGACTCACTCTATGATAGGCATCTTTGGGAACGTCTATGGTCACGTTTGAGGGGGGAAACAGAGGAAAAAGAACTACTCTTTCACCCATTACTCCACCACCACTTTACAAACGCTGAATTATTGATGCACTTTCTACCAAATAAAGATACAGAGACATGGAAAAGAACAAAGTAAAGTTGAAATATACACATAAAATCCAACAGAGAATGTTTTATTCATAATAATATAACATTTAAAGGGTTAATCTGTTGTTAGTCTAGCTTTAAAAGTTTAAGTTGACCGAGACACTGAGCGTTTTGACTGCACAGAGCAGGGGTGTCAAACATACGTCGATGATGATTTAATCCGGCCCCTGCCCTGTAGAGCATAAAGGGGGAAAAAGTAAGTCTCTAGCCCATTTCTATGGAAGCCCGTTTCCGCCATGTTAAAAAATAAAAGCCCAAAGGGAAGTCGAAATTACGAGATTTAAAGTCTTACTACGAGTTTAAATCTCGAAATTACAACTTTTAAAACTCAGAATTTCGAGATTTAAACTCGGAATTACGAGTTTTTCAAATCCGTGAACATAGATGTCGGTACGGCGGGGACAGCGGAACCACTGGCGCAGATGTAAACAGACATGGAGGATTAGCTTCATCGTGTTGTGAAAACCGGAGCTACAGCAACTTTTTAGGGACTTTTACAAAGACACACAGAAGTGTTTATTTTACCTCAACACCCAGGGTTAAAAGCGGCAACAAGAAAACTTATTAAAAAAGGCTGTATCCACGATAGGAATGTGTTTAAGCCTTGATGATGCATGAGCATTCCCAAAGCTAATGCTACGATCGTAGCATCATGAACTTCGGAAGATCATGATCATGTGAAAATGGGAAATATGCATGAATGAAGTCAATAAAACCACCGTCTACATCAGGGGTCACCAACCTTATTTCAGCTGAGGGCTACTTTAAGAGCATTAAGTTGTTCAAGGGCTACCAGTTAAAAACAAATCCTAAAGACCTAAAGGTACACTGTTCACTTATAGGATATTGACCCCATATTATATTAAAATAGATTTATTTTAAACTCATACTGAGTCACAAGAACCGAAATAACTGTGATTTTAAGAATTAGATTCAAGAAAATGAAGTGTTTTACACTTTAGAAAAAGTCCCAAGGGCTACTGGACATGCCCCAAAGGGCCCCTGGGTGCCCACGGGCACCATGTTGGTGACCCCTGGTCTACATAAAGCATCCCTTTAACAACAATCACACACTGAGCCGGGCTGGTTGATTTTGCAGTTTATTACTCACACTTAGCCGATTGCTTAGCACCCGGAGCTAACTAGCTTCTTAGCAGCTCTAGCATCCAGCTCCAATAATGGATTTTGTGGAATTAAGTATTATACACTAAAAATGTCAATAAAGCCAGTAACCACATAATGCAGCCTTGGAGATGATCACACACTGGGTCGGGATTGACGCATTGGTGGTTGATTGCAGACTCTTTTTTATCAACAATGAGGTGGATTGCACATGCTAACCGGGCTAACCTAGACTAGCCATTGTCCACCGCCATCGCCCTTTTATCATACGGGGAGACCATAGGGGGTATCCATAGGACATGGCAGAGGCAAAGAGGCACGAGTTTGCCCCAAAATAGCAGTTGTTTTTCAGGCATGATACGATTTCAAGATACGGCTATGCTGGCCAGATCAAGCTTCACAGTTCAAACCGCATCAGACAGGAAAGAGAGCGGCAACAACATCCGGATTTTCAAAGTAAAGGGCTGACGTCTATGATCACGGATCTTAAAAAACTCTTAATTCCGTGTTTAAATCTCGAAATTCCGAGTTTTAAAAGTCGTAACTTCGAGATTTAAACTCGAAATTTAGAGATTTAAACTCATAATTTCGAGATTTAAACTCGTAATTTCGAGATTTAAACTCGTAGTAAGAGTTTAAAAGTCGTAATTTCGAGATTTAAACTCGAAAATGTTGTGTTTTAAACACAGAATTATGACTTTAAATCTCGAAAGTTCGACTTCCTGCTGGACTTTTTTTTTTTTAACATGGCGGAAACGGGCTTCCATACATTCCTGTGCGGACTTATGATTTTTTAAAGAATAACCAGAATGCCCATTCTAGCCACTAGGGGGCATAAAATAAAATAAAAAAAAAGAGTTCCACACGTGTCCAGCACAGGGTACTGACATAATAAGAGCTCAGGATATGAACAACGCATTATATAGCCACGTGGTAAATGGACAGGGCGGCTGTGGCTTCAGTAACAGATTACCACTACCGAGTGTGGAGTGATAGAATAATGTATTATCTATGTAGTACGTTGAGGAACTTGTGACACAGGCTTGTAAAGTGCAATACAAGTGTAAGCCGTTGTTATTAATGAAGCTGCAGTTAAGTTGGGGCTTTGACCAAATCAAAGCTTATTTTGATTAATTTATTTGAAAACTGTTATATATGCGGCCCACGACCCAAAATGAGTTTGACAGCCCTGGCATAGAGGCTGAACACATATTCTCTCCCAGCCTTGTCCGAACTCCAGGCACTTGCAGCTGACCACTCCCCTCTGTCCTCAGACATCTGCTGGGGTTGTGTGGGACCAACATGCCAGTCAGATATTCTGGTCCTGTCCCAAGTGAGCATTTATAAACTATTAATAAAACTAGGGCCCGACTTGCCAGACGATATATCAGGCCGATATCCGGGTATTTACGATATCTTCCTTTTATCGGTCGATATCTCCGGAACCAAAAGTGATAGAGATTTCTGCCCTGCTCAGTTTGGGCTTTAAAATGAGCCCTCCCACATCTTCCTCGGCCTCAGGGGAGCGGAGAAATTTCACGGTGAATATCGGTCATCAGTTTGTTCACCTATTTTACGTATTTTAAGTTGGAGACCTTTGTGTATATTTTCGAAGAGATAGTGACTTGTTTTGGAATCTACTGATTTTTGTCTTTCAAACAAGCTTCCTCTGAATTAACTACTAATAATTCTACAGCACCCCCTGCTGTCACAGTTCAACACTGACATGTTTAGATGCTTCATACACAGGATTAATTACCAGACATTCTGAAAAAATATTAGCCAAACATTTCAGTGCTGAAAAACACATCAGTCGACCTCTATTAGACGTATTTTTATGATTTAAACCTCCAATATAAATAATAAATGTTTAAAGCCACACCGTGTAAGATTTTACCCAATAAATAAAATTGAAATACAAGCATTTATTTTATGATAGATATTTACCTCAAACAAACATGTGCTTTTGCTCTGAGCGGCTCACCTCTGTTAAAACATGACTATAACATTACCAGGGGTGGGTACGTCTCCAACTCGTCTCCATGGAGGTGTTGACTTAAGTCAGTAGAATTGAGAGTTAAACGTGTTAAGCCCTCATCCATATCCATTCTTGGATAATCCACTGCAAAAATAGCATTTTCTGTGTCGAGCATGTTTTGCCTTTAACTACATACTTTTTGAAAGATTAAAACCCCTGTTCGGTATCGGACACTAATTATCCATATCAGTTCACCCCTAAATAACACATTCAAATCTATCCTTTGTAGAACAGGGGGTGAGTGAAGGGATTTGAATTGTAGTTGCCTGGTGCAGCATTTTGAACTAGTTAAAGCTTGTGGTTTTCTGTGAGAGTCCAGTTAAAAGACCATCGCTCTCGTCCAATCTGCTACTCATAAAACGAGGATGTATACAGTAATTCCAGGTCTGGTTTAGTTAAAAGGCCTCTGAACCAGGAAATATCTTTTAGGTAATAAAATGCAGATTTTGTAATAGCTCTGACGTGTCTATTAAAAGAAAGCTTGGAATCCATTAAAACACCAAGGTTTCTGACTTCTTTTTAACACAGTCAGGGCTCTATCTTAAGATCAGCTGCTATACGAGATCTTTCAAGCCTGTCTCTAAAGATTCCAAATTCGATCTTGTCTTTGTTCAGCTCCAGGAATTGTTCAGACATCCAACCACTGAGTTCTTGGATACAATTACAGATCATCATCAATAGAGTGTGATGGGATTTACGGCTCTTTACTGGGAGCCGAGTCTTTGGTATCCGTTCATTTCAAAGAGCCTTTCAAAAGACTGGCTCTTTTTAATATGAAATTTGAATAACGGCAGCCAGAAAACTCAAAATATCAAAGACATTGTGAATAAAACTGTCCGCCACGACTAATAAAAAGAGGCTGCAACTGTCTGACAAATTGTTTTTAGTGCACAAAGCTTTCACTTGTGTGGCCTACTCCATTATTGGGCTGATTCTTGAGTTCATAAAGGGG
This sequence comes from Gobius niger, assembly GCF_951799975.1. Classification (NCBI taxonomy): domain Eukaryota; kingdom Metazoa; phylum Chordata; class Actinopteri; order Gobiiformes; family Gobiidae; genus Gobius; species Gobius niger. The sequence continues at coordinate 5,440,503 of NC_136858.1, read as the reverse complement.
AGTTCTGCGTAACATTGACTGAAAAAAAAAGAAAAGATCCAGCTCTTTCATTTCATTTATTAATTTATTTGAATGGGACAATGCATACTAATGAACAGACAACCAGTGCTGTAAATATGCACAGAGCTAATTTCCATCCGCTGTCCCATGGGGTAAAAACATACCAGTGCACCAACACAGAACATACATGAGTACGACAAAACATGTATGACATAGTACACATAACAGTACAGCACAAAACATACACTGACAGTACAAGATACAAAAACACTCACTCACAAAAAGCTAAATTGCTATATTATCGCACATACCAAAGGTCCCCGTTCACCGTTAAGAGCCGGTCGGTCATAAACATCACATCACTAGAGTATCATCACTGGGGGAAAGCGCGACATTAAATTTGTGTGTCCTCTGCAAAGCAATGACAAGACAAATGATTCCTCCTGATAATATTACCAAGCTGAGGTACAGTATGTGCAAGGTAAATAAAAGTGGGCCAAGGATTGACCCTTGTGGGACAGCACGTTTAACGAAAGGTGATCTGATTTTCTGGCCATTACCTGCAACAAAATGTTTTCTCCCTTCAAAGTTGGATTAAAGCCACAAGCCGTTCCGAGCAGACATTCAAGCCTGAAAGAAACTGCGCAACCGAGTTGTTATTTTAAAACCGAAATCTATGCGCAAAAGCATATGTCTGAAAAACTGCAATTCGATATTTCCCCTGAATGAACCTACTACCTCTGAGATGTTGCTTGTTATTTTAACATCCCACCAAAAATGCCTAGTGTGCACAAATAAGCTTGTGCGTAATACTATCTTCGCAATGCTTCACTTTGACACTTTGTAAATATAGTGCTGGCTGTGCGGGGCCGGAGGCGTAGGGTTCCCCTCTGGCCAGGGAAATTCAAGCCAATGGTCATCTGAATGTCTGGAAATGTTCGTGTGTAGGAAAAAACTTTCAAGAACAATGATGGCATTTTTCAATATTTGTACGTTTTATTTACCTATGGCAAGTTAAGGGAAAAATTTGAATTTAGAGATATCAATTTGAAACTTTTGCTGTAGATTACGGATATGAACATCAGTAAAACATGTATTGGACTTTTTCATTCTTGCCTCTATTTTAAGCGTTTTATTGATATATTAGTTACAGTTTTTGAACAAGCTATGTTTAAGTGGTTCACAGCTAGAAGGTCCCAGGTTCGATTCCCACCTGGACTGTGTGGAGATTGCATGTTCTCCCCGTGTCTACGTAGGTTTCCTCCGGTTTCCCTTACCACTAACAACATGTACAATAGGTTCACCTCTGGGGCCAGGACTCCCCTGAAAAAGAGATTCTTAATCTCAGTGGGACTATCCTGGTTAAATATAGGTCAATAATAATAAAAGTATGTTCATGTTAAAGTGGACATGTTATGAATATGGAGCTTACAAACCTTTTTTTTTTTTTTGGAGCCTCAATTTTGATATTTTGCGTTTTATGATATGAAAATATGTCTCTTTAAAAATAAAAACTAACACTGAAATGCAGGCGGAAGAGCTCCTCTTGGTGGCAGTTATAGGAATTCTTTTTCTTTTTTTAATAACGCGAGATCAGGAACTCCAGCAGTCCAGGCTGGTTTTCGTAAGAAAATGTTTCGAAATCTCGTACTAATGAAGGCTGGACTGTTAGCATTGGAGCTGCGCGAGCTACACATCACATAAGGGCCAAGTTTACTGTGAAGATTCCGCCCTTATGCCCTTATTAGGCACATGCTTCATCAGAGCTGGGGAGGGGGAGTCTGTAAACATGCCATGATTCCCCCATAGTCATTGTGGCAAACGGGGAGGAGTGAGTAAGAGACGTCTATTCTTTTTAACTGTTTATGTTTAAACAGTTGATTTTACATGTGTCCACTTAAAGGAGAAAACTAGATAAACATCTCAACATTGACATCTGTGTTAAAAAGTCATTGTTTTCTTGCTAGACTGGATTCTCCAGGTCGAGAGCTTTCAAATGAGGTATGACATGTCCATATTCGCTCAAATCAAGTCGGTGAAAGTTGACGACAACAAAAACAGGTATTGGATATTTGTAATCGATACCCGATCCAGTCATTTTCCAGGATAAGCACCAGTATGCAATCAGTACGTCCCCACAGTGGATTAAATAGAGTGGTATGAATATTTCCTGGAGCCACAGTGGAGCCCTGTCATCACTTGTGAAAGCAGAGGATACTAAAGCGTGCTGGCCAGATCTGCAGCCGGCATCCTCAGATAGCACTGTATTTGATTACCCGCCCTCAGCTATATCCACTGATGTGTATTTCAGCTGCAGTGCGAAGTGAGCGCGTCTCGGCCCGGGCCCCTTGAACAAGCACGTTAATTAGACGACAGACTTTTTCATCCGCCCTCGTTTATATGTCACCATAAATAACCACGGCAACATTCGTCACGGGCTAAAGGACCCGCAACCATTAACGGAATTGCTTCATGCGGTCCGCCCGCCGCCCGGGCGATAGCTGGGAAACTTAGCACTGCACTCAGCATGCACGGATTTATGAAGTTATGTATGTATATTAAATTATTATTATGCATATTAACAAATACACCCACATTACTACATGTGTTTGAATGAAGGATTGTGATTCAGTATTCAGTATTACATCATTTTGACAGTTTCTTTGAAATGTCAAGCGAAGTACGTCAATTTAGGAAATAGCACAGAACATTTGTACAGTTACATGGCTAAAATTACAAGTACTATTACAGCTGTTAAAAATGGACTCAAATTGACTTTTCTCATGATTGTTGTCAGCCTGAAAACACAAAAACTGATCAACATGAATATTTAAGTCCAGTTATATCCTCAATAGTTTACATGCTTAAGGCGAGACACTGCAGGTGAATAGGGAAAAAATGTATATTTACATTTATCAATTTGAAGCTTTTGCTGTAGATCACTGGCATAAATGTGAGAAAAAAATACATTGCAAGTTTTCTGTCATTTTGTCTTTTCATATAAGAACAAGGTGTTTTATGCCTAAAAATGCCTTTCGGCGACGAAATCTGAATAATGTATAGAGCTACATTCAAATGTATGGTTTCATTTTATTGATAAATGAGCTGCCAAGACTTTCTCAGAGGGGATTTTGGATATCTTGTTTAATTTTAAAATAAGCTGTTTTTAGTGGAAAAATTTGTAAAAATTTAATTTTCGCCTTATTTTTTGACATTCAAAACTCAATAAATGGTTCTAGGGATTAGATAATAAAAAATCCCTCTGAAAATATCTTCCAAATATTGTTCAGTCCAAGGCTGGAGAATTTGAAGTCTTTAGGTCCGACTGGTGTCGCCACAATGACAGAAAAATGTGTTTTGAGAAAAAGGCCCTTGAAATTGCATTGTCCCATATAAGTCTATGGGCAAACATTGAATCAGCGCAATATTTAAACATGTTATTGTGAAGAATAGGTATTATTTTTGTTTCCAGGTGTATGTTCAGAGACCAATTTGGCCCAAAACCTGAAAACCGAAATAATTGAGTTTTGCCTGTAGTGTCTCCCCTTAATACATTTGGAAATAAATCATGTTCAAACATAGAGCTTTAAATATATATTTTCTTATGGTTTCTTATATGATTTCTGTGAACATACTCCTAATGACCGGCGAGACGCAGATAACGCTATTTTTGCAGTGGGTAATGGAAGAGGTTTCCATGGAGACGAGCTGCACGCGTCCCGCTCCCAGCACACATAGGCATTTTTCAACAATAAAAATGTATGTAATCAAATAAATGTGGTTACTTTATTCTATTTATTGAAAGAATTGTTGCGCGGTGAGGGTTTACAGATAAAAGTACAGCCGAAGTATGGAAGAGTGGTAAGATCGTTTAAATCCTTATTAATAGCCATCCCTATAATTGACTAGTGACCTAATATTGTTTAAGATTACATTCAGAATACATGTTGTTAGCATTAGCCTCTCCTCCTCTCCTCTATGGGGCCAGACGGGGGTGAAGTTAGAAGCGACCAAGCTCTTCCACGTTTTCACTATTTAAATATGGTCATGTGAGATCCAAGTCTAGTTACACAAAGTTAAACATGTTGATTTTCTAAGCAGATAAAAAGGGGAACTATATTGTAAGGCGTAATAATAATTTAGGAGCACTTCCGCACAATAATATTAGGTATTACTACGCCTTGCAATATAGTTATACTTAGAAAATCCACACGTTTAACTTTGTGTAGCTAGACTTGGATCATGTAAAGGCTCACGTGACGGTATTTTAACAGATTATAGTGATGGGATTTTCGTGTCTTCACTGGCAGCCCTTTCATTTTGAAGAGCCGTTCAAAAGACTGGCTCTTTTTGATATAAAATGTGTAATAACGGCAGCCAAATAACTCACAATGCCTAAGACGGGGTGGATTAAAAGGCATCCTGCTGTCCCCGCTCCAGGTGCAGTAAACACCACTGACAGATGTGGAGGAACTCAGACCTCCAAGAGAATGACACAATATTCAGTTACACCATAAAAATCTATAAATTAGGCACGCCTTTTTATAAGGTTCAAAGGGTGGGAGACAAAGTAGCAGCTTATAGTCCGGAAATGACGGTAATAAAAGGAGGCTGTAACTGTCCGATCCATCATTTTTAGTGCCCAGTTTTGACTTAAGTGCAAACAGCTTTCACTGGTGTCGCCTGCCCCGTTGTTGGGCTAATTCTTGTGTTTGTTTGAGGAAGTTCTGGGTAAAATTGAATGAAAAAAAGATCTGGCTCTTTCACAATTGAGATCCAGTTCGAACCGTTCACCTAAGCATCCACTCGCTCAGACCTGTTGCCAAGTGAGGCCGTGCGCAGTGCTATGAAGGCTGATTTTACTTTTCAAAGTCATCTGGGGGATCGGAAAATACCGGCTCGAGCTGTACGTTAGAGATCGCGCACCTCTGCCTTAGCAATGCGTCTTACTTTATCCGTATTGTATTACAATACGTAATCCCAACGTGAAATCCTGTCCTTCCATTGTCTCCTACGTGTAATGTCCTTGGTTGGCATGTAAACAAATCCCCCCCCCTACCCCCCTCCATATGTCAGCTGCTCAAAACCGGTTTAACAGCAAGTGTAGCGCTTGGCCACATCAAACATTGTGATCGTAGCATCCGTCAGAGCCGGGAGTCAAACTCACAACGCTGATGTCGGGAAAGTGTCGAGCAATGCATCCTATCACCTACAGCACTAGGCTGTCGTTTAGGTGACTTCATGGAGCTGTTAAGGCGGTAGATTTTTCCTCGCTGTGGTCAATGTTGAAATTTTTTTTGGCTACTTTTCTCCCTTAACATCTCAAAAAAGACCGAACTCATGACTACTATGACCTATTTATTAATTACAGTAAAAGAGCGCAGACAAAATAACCCAAGAAGCAAGATTTTTTGAGATTTACAAAGAACTAGAGATCCAATATAAAAAAATGAAACCATACATTTAATCTCTTTCCATTATTCATATTGGGTCATCATACCATTGTACATCACATCATCATACAGGAAACTTTAGCCATTTCCATGCATAAAATTACTTCTTTGTTTAAAATATGAAACACAAAATGACAGAAAACCTGCATAACATTTTTTCATCATATTTATATCAGTAATCTACAGCAAATGTTCCAAACTGATATAGATGTCAAACATGACTAATACAATGCACTGCATAGTATTAGCAGCAACAATTTAGACCAGCACAAAATACCTTAAATTTACACAAAAATGTCCACTAGCTTAGCTGCGGCTGATTAGCACACAGTATTAGCATGACTTTCTCTGCCGTTTAACAAAACAATAAGATTCAACTTTACACTACAGTCCTGAAATGACTTTTGGATATTTAATAAAACTCTAGATCAGACATGACACTCGTTGACGTGGCAAACGTGGCAGCCATCCTGTGACTGGCCGGCGAGGCTAACCCCTATGCCACCAATGTAAAACCTCTTATCTATCTCTCTTATCTACCTCTTACCTATCTCTTTCAGGATCAGGTCATTTCTTCGAAGCGTTGTGTTGTTTAGCCGTATTAGCTTTGTTTCCTCCATTCATTCCCAGGGTTCAGTATTAGCATTCACTGTATCACTGTCCCATGTTCAATCAATATTGGTCATGTGGCGTTAAAAAGTACAGAAATACTGTTTTAAAGAGACTATACAGAGTTTAAAAATGTTAAAACTAAGTTGTTTCCTCCCCTTACATGTTCCAGCCATGTCCTAATGTGTAGAATGAGCTCAGACATGTTCACCACAACTGCCTCTAAAATCCTGCACTGTTACTTAAAAAGGTGTTAATTCGGGTCCGTAGTGCCGTCACGCACGAGCTTAAAGGGGCTAGATGCAAGTTATGCATTTTATGCTCGCTACTGCCACCTCAGGTCTTATGCGTAACTGCAGCTTCTATATTAAAGTAGGAAACAAATGTTATATAAGATAAGATAAGATAAGATAAATCTTTATTATTATTATTTATATTTGATATAAATTGAACTGAATGGTTTGAAGTGTGAAACTGGAAGACTGCAAAAATGTTATTTTCTTGCCAAATATGACATAATAAGGTCAGGCAAAATTATCAAAGAGTCATGAAAAATCATGACTCAAAATAGATCAAAACAGTATCAAGGAAATGAGTGGTGTTTCCCATTTGAGTACATTGCACTGGGTCAGAAAGGCCGGACACAAGATGGACGCCAAAATTGCCATTTTGTTCCAACGTATTAATGTGGCCATGTCTTGTCTAGAGTTCTATTAAAGATCTTTAAAGAAATAAGCCGTGAGTTGGTTGCAGAGCACACTACCATTATGCACTTTTGACCAATCGACCCAAACGCCGCACCAGTAAGCCATGTGATAAACAGTTCTCAAACCTTTTTTTCCATGACAATGGGTGTAAGCGTATAATGTTGTGTAGCTGTATTTGAAACGTATAGTGGATATTGGGCTCTGGAAAGTAAAGCCAATATGTTGTGGTGGTACAGTTCATCAGATAATGGACACACACATTGTGGTATATTGTCCTGTGCTAATCTGATCAAGTCCATGTCCTCTGTGCCTAACACGCCTCTGAGTGTCCGATCTAACGAAATAACCTCTCTGCCTCCTCTCCTTGTCTTTCAAAGGCGGCCTGTTCTTCGCCGAGCCCATGCGGAACAACAAGTACGTGACCATGATGGATCCCTTCCAGATCAAATACGGCAAAGTGCCCACGGCGGCGCTGTCTCTGGCCTCCCTCATCTCCGAGATTATGTGGGTGACAGGAACGCTCATAGGATTAGGTAAGAATGTGTCTGTGTGTATCGCGGCTCCCCATCGGTTGTGCGCGTGTCCGTGTGCGCTAACCCCATCTGAGCGGCAGCAGCTGTCCAGGCCGGCTCTTTTGGTTTCTGCCAGGTGCCGGCTGAAACACAAGCTCTCGCCTAATTGCGCGGTCTGTTGGAAATAACTGCAGCGCCTAAGTCCCAGCGGTAAACACGCTTGACTGTATTCATGCAGTATGTACTGTAAAAGAAGGGGATGTCAGTAATATAGAGTAGAATAGTCGGGGCGATATGTGGTTTTGATATATATATATCTTCCCATCTGCTAATGGAACCACAGTTGGATGTTGTGATAAACGTTATAGGCCATCATTTATTTTTATATGTGAAATAAAAAGGCAGCTAGCTGAATAGGTATTAGGGATGGCCGATATATCGGCGCCGCCGATATTATTGGCCGATATTTGTCGATATTTGATATTTGTCATTTTTTACATATCGGTATCGGTCCGATATTGGGAAATATCGGCCGATATTATTTTTTCATTTAATTATTTCCTGCACCGTAATGTCGTAGCGCACCTGAATGCAGCAGCAGTGTAGACGGGCTAAACTGACCTGACTGGGGCAACAGTTTATTCAAATGATCTAAAATAAACAGTGGCTCCTAAAAATAAAGAACCCTCAGCATAAATTCACACGTCTACAAAAGAAAATATGTTTTTACTAAGTTTAAAGGGGCTGGATGCAAGTTCGCCATTTTATACTCACTACTGCCACCTCAGGCCATATGTGTAACTGCACCTTCTATATTAAGCTCGTGCATGACGGCAATTGGCTTGTTGCGCGGTGTGGCTATGCTAGTTCCTCTGACCTGAAGGTGTGAGCGCCTGGACTTCCTGTCTGTTTTCTTTTCCTGGAATAATAATCATATTTTCCAAAGATTGTGTTGTGGGCGGTGAGTTCCCGGTAGATGATCAGTTATTGTGTTCAAATCATGATGTAACGAGTTCAGATCAGAGACGCCTGTGATCATAAAGGATTGATAGTTTGTCTTGAAGCTAAAGGCTAACATGCTATGAAAAAAAATATATATAAAGGCACTATTTCAAGTTGTGTAATGCCTTAACCCCTTAACTCCCACCTGAACTGAGCACATTTTCTCTACGAAAACAATGATGGAAAAGTGGCAAAAATGTGACAAAAATGTGATAAAATGTGACAAAAAAATTACAAAAAAATGACAAAAATGTGACAAAAAAATGACAAAAAAATGACAAAAATGTGATAAAATGTGACAAAAATTGGACAAAAAATTGACAAAAAAATGACAAAAAAGTGACAAAAATTATGGAAAAAAAAATGTGACGTGAGGAAAAAAGTTCCTCTCGGTTTAGGCGGGAGTTAAGAGGTTAAATTAGCCTTTAGCTTCAAGACAAACTCCCTGATCCTCACAAACATATATGGAAATATTGCTACCAGGAACTCACTGGTCTGAGCTCATCTTAATGGAAATGAACACGAACAGGAAGTACTAGCGCCCACAGCTTCAGCTCAGAGGAACTAGCGTAGCCACATTGTGCAACAAGCCAATTCGGGCCGAAGTGACACATTTTTGAGTGACCGTACAGGATTTTAGAGGCAGTTGTGGTGAACAGGTCTGAGCTCATTCTACACATTAGAACATGGCTGGAACATGTAGGGGGAGGAAAATACTTAATTTTAACATTTTTAAACTCCTTATAGTCCCTTTAAAGGGGGGCTATTATGCAAAATCGACTTTTTCAAGCTTTACATCATGTTATTAAGTCATTCCCTCATTAAAAACATGCCTGAAGTGTTGGCTTGGCACATTCACGTATTTTCGAGTAATCTGTAGAAACTCTGATGGCGGCCATTTTAGGGATAAAACGCCTGATTCCTTCAGGGAACGCCTCGACCTCCAGGATACGCCTCCGACCTTTCGTCACCAGCCGAGTAACCAACTACTGCTCCTCAGCAGAACCCCCTCCCCGCAGTGTCTAGCCCTAAGATGTAAACAGAGTCATCATGGAGGATTAGCTCCATGTGTTGTGAACCGGAGCCACAGCAGACTTTTACAAAGACACACAGCAGTGTTTCTGTTACCGAAACACCCAGGATTAAAACCGGTGACAAGAACACTTATTTCAGTGTCTGGTTCTGCGCTGGGCCTTGATGATGCACAGAGCCTCCGGAGAAAGCTAATGCTAAGCTAAACCTCGAGTCATCACGTGAAAACGAGAAATATGCACACATAAAGTCAATAAAACCACCACACACATAAAGAACCGTTTAACAATGATCACACACGGAGCCAGGCTTGTTGATTTGGAAGTTTATTGCTCACATTTCATCTACAATGGGTCATAGCCGAGTGGTTTTCTCCCGGAGCTAACAAGCTAGCCGCGACAAGCTAACGGGAAAATTCACTGAATACAAGCAGCATATTATGCATTGAAAACGTCACTAAAACAGGCAACTGCTTGAAGCAGCCTTTATGATGATCACACACTGAGCCGGGCTTGTTGATTTTGTAGTTTATTGCTCACATTTCATCTACAGTGAGTCGTAGCCGAGTGGTTTTCTCCCGGAGCTAAGGCACTATTAGCCGCGACAAGCTAACAACCTTCACCTTCACAACATTCATCGAAAACAGGCAGCATATTATGCACAAATAACGTCAATAAAGCCGGCAACTACTTGAAGCAGCCTTTACGATGATCACACAATGAGCCTGGCTTTACACATTTGTGGTTTAATACAGACTTTTCATCAACAATGAGCTGTAGTCGATTATAACAAGCTAACGGGGTAACCTCGAAAAACCATTGTCCACCTGCGGAGATAATGTCCGTCTTTGAATCGTATGGGCTCCTGCAGATCCTGGTGTCGTCCATGGGGGTATAGTTAGAGATCCATAGGGCATGGCAGATGCAAAGAGATAGCCTCCAAACAGCAGTTATTTTTCAGGCAAGAGCCCCTTCCAAGCGTCCGGTGTGGAAGGTTCGTTTCCAAATCATATCCTGTGTGGCCATTGTTCACAAAGTGATAAACAGTAGGTCCTTTCCAACAATAAAAATTAAAATGCACCGATCGTAGTTTCAATACTGTTGAGACAACGAGCGCAGTGTTGTGATGCCACAGACAGCATGTGGAGGGGGCGTGTTGGAAAGGGTCAGAGGTTTTTAAAGAGACAGAGGCCTATTTCAAGTCATTTGCTACCGCCATTTTGAAAGAGCAATTTTATACAAGGCAGTTATTCTAATTTACTGCATTGACAGACCAACAGAAGGTTTCGTCATCATTGTAGTGTGCTATAGACTGGTGCTATGTGGCTGAAAAAAGCATAATACCCCCTCTTTAAACAAAGTGGAGCGGACACATGGACACCAAAGAGATACAGAGACACAAGTTGCTGTTGCAACAAACTGGACTAAAACTGCCTCCATGGACATTATTCTGAGTCAGGATTAACAGGAATCATTTTCTGATGGATTATTTGTCGCTACATCTGAGGTGAGTGTTGCAAAAGTTTCTCCGTCCTGACGCCAGATTTATAACTTTGTTTGTTAGCGCTAGCATAGCTTCTAACAGGCTAAAGGCTACAACACGTAAACATGACCTTTCTGTCATCATGTAGGTCTAACTACAGTGATGATAATGTCAGTATTCACGTTTACTCTGCCCACCTTTGTCATGTTAATGACCCTGAAAACGAGGTGTTATGTCCGCATTTTCACGCATATTTAATTAGACGCTTTTGCGATCGTTTGCGCATTTATCATTGAAAACAATGCAGTTCAAAGCTCATGCTAATCTTGTAAATCTACTGTTTGCCTTTTGCCAGCTCTAAACCAACTCTAAATCTTCAGTCTGGCCTCATAAGTTCATATAAGGTGCTGCTAAAGTGACTATTTTTTGCAATTCCAAAGCTTCATACAGAGCAGTGTGTCCACAGACAAGTTTATCAGATTTGTTTAAAGTTAAAACATGTAGCTTAAACAACATGGTAGGCTACATGTTTAAGTAAAAAATACAATCAATAGTAGCCTAGCATATTCCCAGTGTCACTGTTTCCCATTAATAGAGGACATGGGTGAAAGTATAATAATCAGTAGGTCTGAGTAAATGTTTAGCCAACATCCAAATGACATTTCACTCCAACATTGCATTTGGTCTTTTTAATATTTTTCTAATAAAAGGGATTGTTTGTTTCATCCTGGTGTGTGAGATGTGTCCCAGGCATAAGCAAAAGATATTCCAATAATGGAGCAATTTGCAAACTTTACCACATTTGAGCCTTTCTATTGGTTTTTAACGTCAAAATTAATATCGGCAAATATCGGATATCGATATCGGCAGCAAATTTTCATATCGGACCATCCCTAATAGGTATGGTGTTTTGTATCAAAATCCCTGTATCACATTACTTTGATACTATCTACTACTACTACTTTGACTATAGTGGACATAAATTCTGCTTGGAGGGAGCTGGGTTATGTGCTAACAACTTCCGCATTCCACTTAGTGTATAATTTACTTTTGGTCACCATGTTTATTAACAGGAGCACTAAATTATTAGCAGCTAAAAATACTATTAATTGTTTTACACATTGTAAAACCGGATCAAATCAGTGTCACTACATAGAGCTGTAAATTCGTCGCTGCTCAAACTAAGGATTCCAGGAGGAAAAGTTTTTAAGAACAGCTAATCACTTGTGGAGAAGACGATCATTAAGCTAGCTATGTCTGCCTCACGCAGCGCACTTGATTTCATTTTTATAAGACTTCAAACTGTAACTATTAGCCTACATTTAGACTGTTCTGAAGTCTAACACACACTGCCTCTGGGTCCATTTTCACATGTTGTATGTATATTTCACTGCCGGCTAAGCTCAATTCATGAGACGGGTATCGGTGTAGACTTCATCTTCATCCTTATGGTCATGTGACGATCTTTCATATATATCTTGCATATATATATATTTTACACAAATGTGGGTACTTTTGGCTCGGGGGAGGAGGGCAAGCATTACAGAAACTTTTGGTTTTGTGTTGATTGATCAAGTATTTGCAGATATCTTCGAAATTTGGGATTGTAACTGAGCTGCTGTCCATTTAATGGAGTTTATGATGTTGAGAGAGGGTCCCAAAGCTATACCAGTGGAGAACCGCTGGTGGACTTCTGCATATGAATGAAGTCGGAAAGATCAATTGTTTTTTAGGGTTTTTGGTAGGTTTTCACTGCTGATGGATACACACTAATCAAGTTTTATTTTTTCACAGAAAATGTTTCATAATGCACCTTTACAGTAACGAGGTTGTTCTCAATCTGACAGCAGCGTTTGATACAATAGATCACCAGATATTGCTGTCATGTCTTGAGCATTATGTAGGAATCAAAGGAGTGGTCCGTAGCCGGCTTCATTCATATCTCAGCAATGGTTCCTTTTCTGTTCATCTCGAATCTCTTTCCTCAAGCACAGCCCCACTTTCCAGTGGGGTCCCACAGGGCTCAATTCTGAGACCCGTCCTTTTTTGCTGCACAATTTGATTTTTCGAAAAATACAAGCTTTGATTTCATTGCTTCGCAAATGATGTTAAACTTGTTAAACTGTCTGCAAGATACTGTCTGATACTGTCTGCAAGATACTGAGACCCGTCCTTTTTTGCTGCACAGTTTGATTTTTCGAAAAATACAAGCTTTCATTTCATTGCTTCGCAAATGATGTTAAACTTGTTAAACTGTCTGCAAGATACTTTTTTGAAATTTCTCAAAACAATAATTCAAACCCAATCAGTCAACGCAGGCATCTAAACTGCTCAAGGCCAGATGAGCATCACACATACAGTACACATGGTTATCAGCTTACTGTCGTCTGGGGGCCGCCTCTTATCTCCCATGCGCCATAGACATGTGTGCGCCTTTGTTGTGAATAATAGAACAGACACATGGAAGCATGAGCCAACACTGAAGGTGATACTGTCTGAGCCAATGATAAGACAGGCCCAGTGAGAATGTCAACAAGGGACACAGCCCACAGGCACTGTCCCTGCTGGAGATCATCTGCCTGGTCATTAGTCCACTCCTGCTTTTTCTTTCTGTTCAAAAGCAGAACTGTCTGCAACTTTGCTAACAGCCAATCAAATCTCGAAATGTTTTGTATCAATCCAATCACAGAGCACGGTGTCATGACAGGAACCGAATGAACCACCAGTGAAATAATTTCATAAATGTACTCAACAAAGAGGTCCCTGTTTCATCTTCTCTTGTTTCTGTCGAAGGTATTTTCTTCCCCGACACAGATCGTTCACATTTGTCTCTGGCTCTCGTTGGGTTGACCTAAAGTGGCTCTCGCCCCAATAGAGCAGTGTTTTTTGGGTCAGTGTGAATCCAACCACAGCACTTTAGGCAGGCCCAAACAGCTGCTTCGAGATCGGCTGAATCCGGAGGTACCAACCTTGGGCCGAACTACTCACGCTGTCATTCCTCTTTTTGGCGTGAAAAAATTCCAAATTTTTAATGAATACACGCTGCATGAGAGGACGATTGGATTATTGCTCTGATCAGGTAAAATGGATCAACTTTATATCATCAAGGTAGGTCTCTCTTCTGCCCCTCGTGTCCTCTCCGTGAGCTGATTTAGTGCATTTCTCTTCAGCTCACATATCTGTCTCACTGCATTTAACCACAAGAGAGCGAAATGACCACAGTTGCATCATTTAAGTGCGCACAAACTCGACCCACAAGGCTCTCCAAAATGTGTGAAAACCCCCTAACTTTCTAGTTTACAAAACACACCGCATGCTGTTTGCATCATATCCGGCTTTTCTCTGAATGGGTGATACGCTTGTAAGTCACGCCCATCGGGAATTCGAACAGACTACAGGTCTTTGTAAAGAAGATTCTGACTGGCCAGGCTAGGCGATCATGTGGTTCAAAGTACTCTTCCAAATATCCACCCATCCATCCATTTTCTTTCAATTGTCCGTTTCCGGATCGTGGGGGCAGCTGTTGCCCAAATCACATTGCACCAGCCCCTTATGGCTCCTCCTGCAGGTGGTGGGTCCACGGAAGGACGGCCTCATGGTTGTAACTAGGCCTGTTGGTCTCTCATAAGGGGCTTCTGAACCGCTCTTTGTCTGACCCGTCACCTAGGACCTGTTTGCCATGGGAGACCCTACCAAGGCCTCCGAGCTCCTAGGATCACTCAGGTTGGAATAGTCTAAATGGTTATTACTGTGAAAATGTGACTGGATTATTGCACAGTAAAAGACTAGTCTAAATCTATGGGTGTCACACGATACGAACCATCTTAATGTGTGTCAATGCATTTTGCCATACATAAAAATGATCTGCTTCACACTGTGCAGAACTAAAAGATGAATCTGAGATTTGTATTTCCCTCCATTTTAAAACTGATAAGTTATAGGTACATTTTTATCCTTGTGTTGTAAATTAACAGCATTTGAAGATTATATTTTTGTGTCTTTATCAAGTTAGGCTATTTTACCTGACCAATAATTGTAAAATAAGGAGAATGTATCAAAGGTGTTACAAAACTAATTCATTAAAAAAAAAAAAAAAAAAAAAAAGGAAAGGACAATCAGTGGATTTCCATGCGCTTGCAAGTTAGTTTTTCATAGATTTTGGTTAGGCACATTGTGGATATGTGCTTTGGGACTCTTCCTGGGCAATTAACTTTACATTTTAACTGTGGAAATATGATTTTGACCCGGACAGCCTTTGAAGGCGGGAGATCACACCTAGGACTTCATCTGCAGTAACCCACAAACTGGAGGAGTGGAGTGTACCAACGTTGCATGTCTGCACTTAATCCCTTGTCTCTATAGGCACCACAGGGAGATTATGTATGTAATAAATATGCATCAAGCCATGCTGAGCTCCTGTTGCTACTTCTCTCGCATTTTCAGAACATTTGTCACACACAATTTCACCTTTATCACAGAAGATAAGACAACTTCAATAGGAAAAATGTGTCCAACATATCGCACATATACAATTTTTGTTAACATTGTTAATTTTAACAGACTGAAACATGCTCTAGCTTTTGTTTTGAACGGAAATATTCAACCTGTCTTACCATAAAGTTTGGTGTAATTTCACTCGTAATGCCGGAGCAATGAAAAATACTGGCTACATCGTGGTGTAAACATGTCAAGGAGGTGAAGAAGGAGGTGAATCATGACTCTCGATTCAGTAAAGTGACGAGATTTTCCAACAATTCTTTTTCAAATCACACATCACTAAATCTTAGCACTGAAATTACCAATTTGATTTGACTGCACTTCATTTCAGTGTCCCCTGTGTTGTTGTGAGGTATTGTGCTGAATGCGGTGCACTTGCGAGCGGTTAAAATGGGAGTTGGAATGCGGGGGTCCTGCGTCACAGTTCAGGGTCCTCCTGACCGGCACTGAGGTCCGAACAGCGGGCTCCATGCGGACCCGTCCCCCCCCCCCTGTCCGCTCGTAAACGGTGATGAAAGGAGCGCTCATCCGGACGCTATATTCAGAGCAACAACACCGCCACACTGGGAGTGGTTTCCAGTTTCACCTCACATGTAGAGGGTAAGACCGTGTGTTGATATTGGAGATGAACTGTAACACACTGGAATATTCACTTCTCATTAAAAGCGAGAACTCAAAACTACTTCTACTACTAGGATTAGTGGGCCTCATTCATGAACGTTCCCAGCACATTCTTACGCACAATTTTGTGTCCTCGCGAAGAACAAATCCTAAGAACACTCAAGAGGACTCTTTATGCACCAAAAAATCTACAGTTCTGTACACAATCATGCTCCTGATGGAAGCCAGCATTCTGAGTCATATATTTGAACATATTAAATCATGTATTATTAAATATCCTCATAATAAATTTCAGATGCCTTTATTCTGAAATAAGTTGGTAATATCACTTATATAGACTACTTTTATTAATGCACCAATACATTACTGTTAAACTCTTGAATGTTGCCGTTCACATACAATGTAGCATTAAATGCGCTGCATGAACATTATTTGATGAAGACGAACGTGGGCCTCTATCCTGCAACCTTGTGTTCCCAAAGCGCTCGCTCTGCTCGGAGAGCTAACCTAGCGGAGATTTACCTCATCGCCGCATCTATTTAACGGTCTGTTATCTATTTATATCTATTTAAACATTTTGTGATAAGACCTGATTTGTGTGCCCAAAAGTTTAAGAGGGTCCTTGAGTGCGTGTCGATGATTATTTTGGGGTTTTGTTGGTTATTATTAGTTTTGGATTCGTGTTTGGTCATTCATTTCCTCCTTTGGCTGCCGTTTGCAAGCAGCACTTTGTTGTCCATATATGGAGAATCAGAGGCGGTGACATATGCTAATTGGTCTTCACACGCACGCGCTTGCAAGTTGGGATTCACGAAACTCAGAACACACATGCGAAGGATTTTCCCGACTTAAGAACGGATTTTAGGAAGTTTCTTAAGAATGAGGCCCATTGAGTTTTATTCACCACCCCCACTTTTGACTCTTTTTTTCTTGGATCGGTGCTTCATTGTATTGACACTTCCGGTAGAGCGCAAAGCCCGTTCATTTAAACGGAGAATGTTCGCTGCTAAAATCTGAGGAGATCATGAGTCGCACATGTTTAAGGCCGCCATTTTGAAGACTGAAGTGGAACTGTTCTGTACAACATGTAACAATGCCGCTACTCGGGGTGAAAATTAAACTGATTGACTTAGCTGCGCTGTCAGTCAAAGACGGAACAGATTTGTCATGTCAACAGAGCTTCAGTTTGAGTCAGAGTTGAAGCTGCTCAGACGTTAAGTCGAGGGCTTTAATGTTTGGCATTATTTTCTGTGAGAAAGCGCACACGGAGGTCACAGTGACGCGCGGAGACACTCAACCTCGCGCCACGATTCGGATCTGCTGATGTTCTAGGTGCAGAGCCTCCTCAGTGTATCAACTGCTATGGACGCTAGCTCTCGCTGCATTGCGATTAGCCTGTATTTATTTATCATGGCACCAAGGTAACGGCTGCTCTGCACGCACAGCAGGAGCCGATATGGTAAAGAGTGATTTCAATGAGTGACTGAGTGATGCTGACAGTCACAGTGACTTAAGGCCTTAGCTTTTCCTTCTCCGCTTTGTGGGAGTGTTCTTCAGGCTCCAGCTCAACGTTTTTCTTCTCCTAAAATACCTGAGCCCCTATAGGACCTGCTGTTATGGTCCGGGTTGTTTTCAGAGTTAGACTCCTGTCAGAAACCATGAGTGACAGTAACATGGCGCTAAATACTGTACATTATGGCCGTTATAGTCAGTAAAAAGGTTGAGGCCTCACTGTTTAACAGGTGAAGAAGAAAGTCGTGGAGACTTTGCACATTTGCTGTCTGAAACTAAAGTGAGTGATGGGAATAATTATTATTAAACACATTATATAAAAACAATGTGCTTAATAATGATTGAAGCAAAAAAAACAACTTTGTGTCATCTGATGTAGGATCATGTTTATCCCGGTTCCTCTGAGTCATGTTGGAGTTGAACAGGTCCTTGTTACATAAGCTTGTGAGGTTCATTTTTTTGACCCCAGTTACATTAGTAACTGTTGACTGCAGAGTAAAAGTATCTATCACAGTCCTGTCCACATCGGTCATGGTCCACCATGACCCACCATGACTCAGAGGAACTGGGACACACATGACCCTACATCAGATATACAGACGTTTTTTTCAATCTTTATCTGCTTCTATTTGGTGATTTTTTTTGTGTGTGCGTTTAATAATTTCCAATTAATGTATAATTCATTCACTACTTTAATTTCAAAATTTACAGCAAATGAGTAAAGTTCTGTCTAAAGCAGAATCCCCATGACTTCCTTCTTCACCTGTCGGTCTGTGATAGACTGAAGAACAGTGAGGCCTCTTCCTTTTTACTCAATATAATGGCCACACTGTATTTAGTGTCATGTTACTGTCACTCATGGTTTCTGAAAGAAGTCTAGCTGAAAAAAGCCCGGACCATAACAGCAGGTCCTATAAGGGCTCAGGAATTTTAGGGGCTTCTGATTTAGAGTAAACTTTACTCAAAGTCAATAAATGAAACCTTACTCTTTTCAAAGCAAACTTTACCTTTAAAAGAGTAACGTTTCATTGATCATTTAGAGTACGCTTTCATTCAATTAGATTGTGGCAATGTGTGTTTGCAATGTTTAACTAATCACAACTTACAGTGTAGACTGATTCCTTTGTCCCGGAAGTGTTTCTCCAATTCTGGTACATTTACACAGCCGTTATAGTTCTGACTTCCGGTCTCTCTCCCGTCACATGCGCTGCTCGACTAAACAGTGTCAATGGACAATGGAATTTGTCTTTGCGGCCCAGCCCTACTCCCGTGTTGACGTCCTTTTCCGGAATTTTTTACTACATTTCTAATTATAACTTGCTTTTGTGTTTTTGTGATGTACGAGACCATGAGTAATTCCATTCAATCAAGGCCAAAAACAGTGGAAAAACAGCATGCCGCATTGTGCTTTGACTGATTGGGCTTGACATATGGCGGTGGAATGTGCCGGGGTCGGCTAATGCCCCGCGCTTCTGTAAAGAATATTACATAATTCCACAACGGCGGATTAATCCAGGGATGAGTCGATGACAGACAGACGGATTACACAATGTCCCAAACACAAGTGAGACAGGTCATCCACCACCGGATCAGAGGTCTCACCGCACTCTCCACTAAAGTGCATTATTGTTATGTTTAGCAAAGGGAATGGCATCAGGAAAACAAAATGGGAACTAGAGCTTACACTGAGGGAAAGATGCTGTGTTCCATTAAAACTCTACAGGGATGATGTCATTACAAAAAACTGTTAAAGAGTTCTTGTTATATTTGTGTTTAGACTTTTGGGAGGGAAAGGGTTGTAGGTGGTTTTACACAACATATGACATTAATGTAAGTAATGCAAGTCAACATGACAGCCCCAACAATACCCAAACTACATTGTCTTAAGATACCGTCCAGTAAAGAGCCTGAAGAGCGTATTTTGAATGAGTCTCCCGTGTTTTTTGTGATGTGCAGGAGTGACCATGAGCGTGATCCTGGACCTGTCCTACACAGTGAGCATCTGGATCTCCGCCGCTGTGGCCATCACCTACACCCTGCTGGGAGGACTTTACTCTGTGGCCTACACTGACATCATCCAGCTGGTACTCATCTTCATCAGCCTGGTGAGGAACACGGCAACTCAAGTCTTAAAGGCTTTCTTTCTGGCCTTCAGTGATCATCTATTACATACAATCGTGAGAAAAAGTTAGTACACCGTTTGGAATTTCTCACATTTCTGCCTAAATTGGTCACTACATGTGGTCTGATCTTCATCAAATTCTCAGGAATGATTAAACAGTGTCTGCTTAAACTAATAACACCCAAACATTTACATTTGATCATATTTTTATTGGCCATAGCATGGAAACATTCACAGGAGAGCGTGGAATAAGTAAGTACACCCCCTGAATCTCACTGAACTGCAGCAGTTTTGTAAAGAGGAATGGTCCAAGATTCATCCTGATCGTTGTGAGCGTCAAATCTGCAACTACAGAAAAGCAGTTATTGTTGCAAAAGAAGGATCAGCAGATATTTAATACAAGGGTTCACTTACTTATTCTACGCTGTTGTGAATGTCTCAGGTTTTTCTGAAATATATCGTGATAAACTTGTGAATTCATTTTTCCATTCATTATATCACGTTGTCCAGGCCCGGATGCATCAGAACAGCCCCACACCACGATTCTCCTGCTCCAGACTTCACAGTGATGAGAGGCTTTTCTGTAGTTGCAGATTAGACGCTCACAATGATCAGGATGAATCTTTACATCTTTACTCTTTACAAAACTGCTGCAGTTCAGTCAGATTCAGGGGTGTACTTACTTATTCCTCCCTGTCCTGTGAAAGTTTACATGTTATGATCAAATGTAAATGTTTGGGTGGTATTAGTTTAAGCAGACACTGTTTAATCATTCCTATGATTTTGATGAAGATCAGACCACATTTAGTGACCAGTTGTGGCAAAAATGTGAGCAATTCCAAACGGTGTACTCACTTTTTCTCACCACTGTACATACTGCATTATTTAACACTGTGAACATAGCAAGAGGCACTATTGACCTAAAACCTCTTAGAAATAGAATGAGTCACTTATTACCAGTCCAAAGCCTGCAGAATTTGTTGAGGATGTGCCCTAAAGCAAACACAGCATCAAGGCGAAAATATCTCTCCCAAAACCAACAAGAAAACAATGGCACAACCATCATGAATGTAAAACATGAAGAAAGCATAATGATAGCGAATAAAGCACTTAACTTATTCCATAAAAGACTTTCTTTTGAATTTGTATCTGTTATTTTAGCTGAAAAAAACCAAGGCAGTTTTTTTACTGCTGTCTCTGGACCAACAGCATCAAAACTTGGATATTTTTTTTTGTTACCTGACACTTTTATTTTTTCGATACCGGTAGTACCTTGACGTTTTTGTAACTCCTTACTGGTAATGGATACAGACGGCATCTCTGGAATCGCCCATATATGGTCATTTTTGGAAAAAGTTAAGGGGGAAAACAATATTGAAAAAATCTAAACTTTGTCTAATTATTCAAAAACTACTGTAACAAATGCTGAATTATGAATATAGTTTCTACTAAATAAAGAAACAAAGACATGGCGAGGAGCAAAGTGGTTTAACAGCCCATAAATATATGAATAACGGAGAATGCTAACTTCATGCTACATGTTAGCATCGGGCTAATGCTAACGGTTAGCTAGCGCTTGCTACAAACTGCCGTTTTTTCACTTCTACTGAACAATCTGCCGTGAGAAAATATCCATATGGGCCCGATTTACATTTGACTTTATTTATGTGTGATAAATGAGTTCATATTCCACCAGAAAATGGCTAAAAAGAGGGAAAATTGTGTTTCTCTAAAGATTCTATTTTCCCCCTCGGCGAAGCCACGCCCCCTTCTATGACGAGATGCCGTCTGTATCTATCGTGTGATGGTACCCCGCCCTACTGGGGACTGCATCAGCTTTGACACAAACTGCGTATTTTTCCACTGTCCAATCGGTTGAACGAGCACCACAGACAAACTCTGACTTATCTTGCCACCCTAACCCAAAGAAACATTTTCCTCGCGGAGACATTTTGATAAAGTCCATTTTGCTTCACCTCTAATTCATTGACCACTGCAGGTTTTGTGGTACCCTCTGACTGTGTTTCCCTCGGACAGTGGCTGTGCGTGCCCTTCTCCATGACGAGCCCCGCGGTGGTGGACATCACTCAGACGGCCTACAACTACACCTACCAGAACCCCTGGGTGGGCTCTCTGGAGGGGGACCGGGTCTGGAGGTGGATCGACAACTTCCTACTGCTGGTACTACCGCGCGTTCATTACACTGCACACACGGACACGCCACGGGAGGAACCGCGGCGCCGCAAGTATCTCTCTAGTTCACATCTATGCAGCCGCCTTACTGCTTTCACCATTTAAAAGAGAGTATTCCTGTTTTAAATTATGGATTACTCCAGCTGCAATCCTCATTTCTACATGTAGACTCGTCAATATGCAATTTTGAAGGATAGGAAATTCACTATAGGCCAGGGATAATGTTTTGTTTTGTAGCTACGCCTCTAAAGATAGGAGCGAGACATCCTCAACTCGGTTAAGCCTCGTCTAGTCGACGATATCTGAAAATCTTATTACAATTTTGTGGAGTTAAAATAAGACGACTGGACGGCCAAACATGTCACGCACATTTTGGCTTCTGTCCCCACATCGTGCAGCCTCATTTAGCTACAGCCTGTGAATAAGATGACAAAGACTTGCACGTTGTTTTAATAACATTTACTTCACAGTTTGGTTTGTATTCTTTAATGTTCTGTGTTAAATTGAATGTTGTAATCAACAACAAATGTAGAGCCATAACATGTACTGTACTGTTCAAAGTTTGGAAACACTTGTTACGTTTTGGCTTTTCTTTATTTTCAATACTATTTCCGTCGTGGGATTGTCGACGTATGAATGAACACATGGGATTAAGGAGGAAATAACTACAAATATGTTTTAGATTATAAATTCTTCAAAATTGCCGTTTATGCATTTTCTCAATAAGCATGACGGTTGATTTAAGTACAGCCAGAGAATGCTGTTAATCATTTCAGGGCTGCAGAGAACGTTCATGTTTTTAAGAGCAGGCTCAAGACCCACCTTTTTAGCTTAGCTTTTAACTGACATCTATTTAGTCCTAATATATAATATATATGTGAGGTGCATTGTTTTAAATGTTGTAATCTGTACAGCACTTTGTGATACCTTTCGGTATGCAAAGCACTTCATAAATAAAGTTTGAATGAATGTAAGTGGTAGCATTTATTCAATAACAACTGCTCTAATAGATTCAAACAAAATGTGTCCAAGAGTTGACCACATGGACTTTGTGCCCTTTGCACCACATGGGAATAAATTAAATCCTGTGAAAATATTGCAAGTGAAACAATGAGAGAAGTTGCTAGTAGTTGATAAAATGAAGCATTTAAGAAACAATTGTGGACCTTTCTTTTGATGTTTGTCTGGCACTAGGGCTTGGGTAATCTGGGACTTCAGAACTTCCACCAGAGAACCCTGTCTGCCACCTCCTCCTCCACCGCCAAGATCACCTGCTTCGCCGCCGCCTTCATCGTCCCTACGCTGGGTATCCCTCCGATCCTGCTGGGGGCCGTGGCTGCTTCCACAAGTAAGACATATGGGCCCACTCTTGTGTTTTTAAACGCAGGCTGTGGACTAGACTTTGCGGCTGACGGGGGGCGCTCAGTGAAATCGGGTGCAGTTAGTGTGCTGGACAGACACTCATGGCCAATGGGGATGTTAGGTGGAACAAGCTTTGGATCACATTTCAGCCGCGTGGATGTAATAAAGTTTGTAATTTAGCTAAACCCCCTGTTTGTGCCAATACTGAATGAGGCAGCGCGGTGTACCTGAGGAATTTGAATATTTGATTCATCTGATTGAATGTTGGACTGAAATTGGACAGGCTTCCACCTGTAGAAACCACAGACCTGAGCATTATTTGGTAATGAATAGATCCACAAACCTTATTGTAATGTTATAGTTAAATTCACGTCACATGGTTTAAAGAAGTTTGTTCTGTTGAATGAACAGAATCTAGATCATTTGTTACGTGCCAGTTCTTATTAAACCCGACAAAAGGAGAGCGATAAGAAGGCTAAACGGTTCTGAATCGATGGGCTGTTAATCCGCTTTCTGTCCAAAATTCCATTAGATAATAACAGTCCAAAATAAATCAAATCTCAACTTACTTCACTGTGCAATAAAAGCGTAATGAAACCATATTTTATAATAGAGTGCAGCCCAGCCAGCAAAACAATGTGGGCTCTGCATGGGTTTTCATGTGGGCCCCATGTGGGCTGGACCTTTACAAGTCAATCTATATGGGCTTTACATAAGAGCGCTTTACATCAGACACTATGAGTGACAGTAACACCACACTCAACACATTGTGCTCTTAGTTTCTTTTTTTAAACGGCTGAGGCCTTATTGCTCTTCAGTCTGTGGGCTAAATGAAGCCTCATGAACCAATGAGGCTTTTCGGACTCCTGTATCAGCAAATGGATCAAACTGAAACCTCGCTCTATACTGCCATCTGCTGCTGATTTGAATGTATTACAGTGAATAAATTAAGTTCATTTTATTTTTTTATTTCTTTAACGGTGCCTACCTCAAATAAAATGTGTGTACATGCTTGGAGTTATAAGAGCAAAGTTTTAGGCTGGTATAAACTCAGCCATTCATTACTTCCATCCCAGTCACACTGGTGCATTTGGCACGCCCACTTTAGCTCGACACACACTTCGAAGCCTCGCTTCATTTTGCCCATCACTACTCTGCGGTCAGTCACAGACTGAAAGGTAAAGAAGGAACTTTGACTTTAGACCAAACTTCAGACTTCTGCTGGATATAAGAATTAAAAATGAAAAAGTCAGTATTTGATAGTAACACATTCATGAGGGAAAATCGTTTACTTATATATTGTAATTAAAAAAACAACAACTCTGTCTTCTTTGGGATTATTCCGGCAGTAGAGCATTACTGCCATGAAAATCGTGTCATTTGTATCTGCTGTAGAGTCATGTTTGTCCAAGATCCTCTGAGTCGTGGTGCAGCAGGACTGATGTGGCCAGATGTTAGAGAAGAAGCGCAGGTTCATTGCCAAAGTAAAAGTAGAGCTACCACAGTCCTGTCCACATCTGTCACCCATGACAGATGACCCATGACCCACCATGACTCAGAGGAACTGGGACACACATGACACTACATCAGATTTCAGATCAGATCAATTTCAACTGTGAGGAACATTGTGAGGAATTGAAGACCAGCGGCACAGTTCTAGGTAAGGCCCGAAGTGGCAGACCAGGAAAAATCTCAGGATGGTGAGAACAGTCAGAGTCAACCCACAGACCAGCTCCAAAGACCTCCAACATCATCTCACAGTCAACCCACAGACCAGCTCCAAAGACCTCCAACATCATCTCACAGTCAACCCACAGACCAGCTCCAAAGACCTCCAACATCATCTCACAGTCAACCCACAGACCAGCTCCAAAGACCTCCAACATCATCTCACAGTCAACCCACAGACCAGCTCCAAAGACCTCCAACATCATATCACAGTCAACCCACAGACCAGCTCTATTATTCAGCGCACTTTACACAAGGAGATGCTGCATGGACGAGTAATGCGGAAAAGCCTTTTCTCTCCACACGCCACAAAGTGGAAGAAAATGGATGGATGGATGGATGGATGGATGGACGCCACAAACGGTGTGGCTGAGGTTTGCTAAAGGTCATTTTGACAAGCCAGCTTCATTTTGGAATAAGGTGCTGTGGACTGATGAAACTAAAGGCATTGCATTGAGTTGGAGAAAAAACATAGAACATTTATGATAGTTGCTTCAACAAGGCTGTACTTCCGGTTCACACAGGCTTCCACACAGGATAGATGCAATGGATAGACGGTGTTTCACACTGCTACTTCACTTGTCAGCCGATATTGATTCAAAAAGGAAAAAACAACAGAAAATCCTTAGCTTAGCTTAGCTGAGCTAATCATTTAAATGTGTTGTAAGTGTCTCAAAAGCTAAACATTAGTTAGTTTAAAAAAAAATCGCCTAAATTAACTTTTCGCTAACGTTGATGTCAGGCATTTCACTCACAATTTTACTACGAGGATGACGATCGCTAACACTAAACTCAACACAATGAATCAGTGTTTAACTAAAACGCTCACATTAGACGATAAAAGAACAAATCAGCTGATTTCTCCAGTCAAGCTCGTCTTGACCCGAGTTCCCCAGTCGTTTTCCCCAATTGTCGTTTTCCTGAGTTCCCGAGGACCACATGAACGCACCATAAGTCATAAGCTAATGGGGTAAAAAGATTGGTTTGGTAAAGCATGTGTAAAAACTGTCTTCCTTTCTAAAACTGTTCTAATCATTTATGAACCTAAACGCACCTGAATAGTGTTGCCGGTTGTCTTTGCGCAGACTGGAACCTGACGACCTATGGGCCCCTGTCCCCTGTGGAACGTGGGGAGACCGGTCTGATCCTGCCCATCGTGCTGCAGTACCTCACCCCGTACTACATCTCCATCATCGGCATCGGGGCCGTGGCGGCCGCTGTCATGTCCTCCACGGACTCCGCCCTCCTGTCGGCCGCCTCCATCTTCACCTCCAACATCTACAAGAACATCCTCAGGCCGCAGGTATGTTTGCTCTCCAAATAAGCGGCTTTATTGACGTTACGCTTTCCCCCACCATTCCTTACATTTTCTCCTACATTTTTGATGACCAACAGCATCAAAACTTGGATCCAAAGATTGAATATATTTTTCTGTACCTGCTTTCAATACTTCTATATTTTCGATACCAGTAGTGCATAAACTTTTTTGTTGGATACCACACTGGTACACAGCAGGAGCGGCGCTCCTTTTAATGTTAAAAGGAGTGTCCTACTCACTCCTTTTAACATTAAAAGGAGTGAGTAGGACAGGTTTAATTCCACGTAAAGTACGGGGCTTTGTCCAAGGCCCAGTGTGATGTTTATGCGGCGTGCGTCAGAGCGCAGGCTCTGCGACAGCAGGAGTCGGGCTTATTACAGTCGTTCACTAAATTTTATCAATTGACTGAAGTTAGATTGATGTTCAGCAGACTCTGCTCCACTGGCTCTGGACAGAAATCAGAGTTTATTATTGTGCACTTTTGATACAGCGACATGAGCGCGGCTGAACCAAAAGCACAAGAACAGAGCGAGTGCTCCAGCAGAGACGAGGAAATTACACACAACAGCGGAAAAAAAGTTGAGACATAAGCGTGTTGCCCTTCTCTCAAGTCCTAGGCATCCGCCTGATAATCAGCTCAACTTTAACTTTAACTGTGTAATAGCGTTCAAGATAGAAGCGGCTCTAGGATGCAGAGTGTGAGCGGAGATTACGACGTGAGAGCAGAGCCACACATTCACGATGACCGGCTCCTCTGGCCACACGTCCTCCTGGGGTCGACATAAAACCGTCTCACGGAGGCTCCTCAGTGTGCGCTGGAGTCCAGAGCGTCCTCCACCACAGCACTTTTACCGCTCACAACGCCTTTGCCGCCCAAAGACTGGTGTTCCGTTCGCTGGGACGCAGTTGTGAATAGAAAATTACGCATTTGCGCTATATAAGTTGAGACCATTTACCATTTGCGAGTGCACGCGTGTTTATTATGTGTGTTATGTTGCCTAATCACACCAAAAATGTAATTTTTTGTGAGCACCCCCAAGAAAGACCTCAGCACACCCTAGGCACCCCCTGGGACAAATGTCTGGCACTGCCGCTGGTACACAGTAAATGTTGTAGAGTAAATTTGACTCTGTTCAGACTGTATTTGGTCCCACTCTTCACAGAGTTATTGTGAGTTGACTCTCTTCAGAGTGAAACTTAAGGATAGACAATCAGACACCATGAGTGACAGTAACATGACACTTAATACAATGTGCTTTTCGTTTTCACTATAAAATGCTGAGGCCACATTATCCCCTCAGTCTGTCACAAACCGACAGGTGAAGAAGGAAGTCATGTTCAAGTCAGTTTTCCATTAAACAGAACTTCAGGGACTTTATTAGCAAACAAACAAAAAAGAAATGGTAACGTTCAAAGGTCTATTAATATTTTTTAATATCAAGCGGAACAAAAACAACCCCTGTATTACTTTTGAAAAAGTAATGTGTGTGTAGTTGTTGCAGGGTCATGTGTGAGTCAGGGTGGACCAGGACTGATGTGGACAGGTCCATGTTACAGCAGACTGCACTTGAGGGTCAGTTCACTTTCTCCAAATTAAAACTGAGTTCCACACACCTGTCCACATCTGCTGTGATCCACCATGACTCAGAGGAACAGGAACACACATGACTCTACATCAGATACAATTGTAAAGTTTCACAGTTTCTCTTCCTTTTTACTCTAAAAGTCACTTGAATTTCAGTGTTTAATGTGTACTTCCTGCTGAAGTCATAATAAGTAGGTTTGTCAAATAACACATTTTCCAGCTTCTCCACCTGTCGGTCTGTGACAGACTGAAGAACAATAAGGCGTCAGGGTCTTTATTGGAAATAAAGAACACATTCTGTTTAAAGTCATGTTACTGTCACTCATTATGTCTGATTTTCTAACCCGACGTGTAACTCTGAAGAGAGTCAGTCTGAAGAGTGGGACCAAACACAATCTGAACAGAGTCAAATTTACTCTACAACATTTACTGTGTATCGTTTAATGGTCACCGGCCCTACGTTTGGTCAGGAGTATCTCGCTGGAGGATAAATGTGACCTGAGTATAGTCATTTATATGATATATTGTACCTATTGTACTATTTTTTGTGAGAAATATAGTATTTTCTGGGGGTATTTTTCAAACCCAGAAGACAAGATGCTTTGATTCAGTTAAATCCGCCCCCTCTCTCCAAGTTGATGCCGTCCATGCAACATTACCAGTAGTAGAAATATAAATAAAACAGCAAAAAGTGAAGTTACATAACAATGCAGTTATAAGGGGTTTGCATCTGCAACACAGCTTCATAAATGGCTTAACACACACGCTAACACACACACTGGCACACACGCTAACACACATGCTAACACACACGCTAACACACATTGGCACACACGCTAACACACATGCTAACACACACACTAACACACACACTGGCACACACGCTAACACACATGCTAACACACACGCTAACACACACTGGCACACACGCTAACACACATGCTAACACACACGCTAACACACACGCTCACACGCGTTTTGATTTACTTACTGCTCTGGCTGCTCCATCGGGTAGTTTTCTTGTGGGACTCGCGCTGGTTATAAGAGTTGAATCCACTTTGATTCTGGCCAAGGTTCACCAAACATCCATTGGTGAAGAGACAGTCACAGAAAAACACTGTTTTGGCTGATAGTCGCAGAATCCGGGAGAGAAAGACCAACTTCTGGCGAGTGGCCTCTTCTTTAGGAAGGTTGAATAAAGAACTGCACCTATTGAAGCCAAACTCCCATTTTCGCCGAGATGTCATCGTAAGAGAACAGGCGGTGTCCAGAGTAGGTTAGAGAGGAGCCCCACTGCTCAACTTTGGCGCAAAAATGACTTTGTTCAGACGCTCAGGGTGTGTGTTTGTTTACTCTGCAGGAGCAGCACGGACACGAAGGGCACTTCCCTGTTTTTTTTTCAGGATTCAGGAGGATTGCTTAGACATGCGTGAATGAAGCCAAAAAACACTCTGGGGGTGCCTTTGATAAGGAAATATAACAAGGTTAAAAGCTTCCAAAAGTTGACTTTGCATATAGGTCCATTAATATAACTTAGTTCTTTCTTGTGTTACAAGTCAGGCTGAACGATTTTGCCACTAACTAAACTATAGCTTAGCTTGAAACAATGAAATATTTACAACTGAGTTATTCAAGTATTCCTCACTTTATAAGTCCTTTATAATCATATGAAATTCTTGCTATTTGCTCTTGGGTTTCAGTCAGTGGCTGTGAGATAAGTTCTTATCTTTGTCCAAAACATTCCCAAACATAATCCACCAAAAGTGAGCGACTCCCCAGCCGGCAAAACAATGTGGGCTCTGCATGGGTTTGCCCACCTGGGTTAACGTCCGCAGTTTCCATGTGGGCCCATGTTGAGCCCAACCCACTCTGAGTCTCTGTGATTTGATTGGCTTCAGAGTCACACTGTAGGTCAGACACCGTGAGTGACAGAAACATGACCCTAAATAGGGAGCCCTTTATTTTCTGTAAAAGGCTGAGGCCTCATTGCGCTTCAGTCACAGACTGAGAAGTGAAGAAGGAAGTCGTGAAGAGTCTGCTTTAGAAATTACACTTCTGCTGGGTGTACGAATAAAAGATTGAAATTCAAGTATTCCTTAGTAATGGATGTGAAAATCATCAATTTATGTGAATAAACTGTCAGTTAATTATGAATCACTCTAATTTGACAAAAACAAACCCTTGTCATTTGTATCTACTGTAGAGTGAATGAATAATCTCTTACACACTTGTCACAAACAAAGAGCTGTTGCCTTGTTTGACCTATTGTAGCATAGTTTCGTTTAACGTTATAACGCATAATCGGCCGCTGTTCATACGTTTAGGTGGATTTGAGCTTAAACACTGGGGGAGACTTGAGCGTAGACCAGGGCTCTTCAATTACTTTTTTCACTGGGCCAGATTTGTCGGAGGTCATTGGCCACTGGGCCGGTCAGGGGTGAGCCTACCGCCGCCAGCAACCAAATTCATATTTTTGGGATAAATAAATGAGAATTTCATTATCATCAATGCTTGAATAGAAGAGAATTGGGCCTAAACATAAACGTGTTGTAATATTCCAGCATTTTAGGGCTTTAAAAACAATGCAATAACATTAATACAGAATAATAAAGAGCCTAATAATAACCTAGGACTTCTCAGAACTAAACCATGAGAACCATCTCCTCGGAGATGGCGCGCTCATCCACATATTCAGCCTCTCTTTTACCCGTTAACTTCGCAAAGAGCATCTCTGCACTTGTACATTTCTCACAAAGACATATTGAATGAAGTCAGGGGAGAAAGTCAGAAAAATGCACCTGTCAGATTAATGATTCAGAATTTATTTATTTAAGTTAGAGCCCAGAGAGCAAGGTTTAGCGTGTTGAGCGGTGGAACACGAGTGCTGTCGGTTCAGAGCAGTTTTCCAAAACTCACGCACCATCAGCTTCATCGTCTGCTTTACAAACATCCACACCTGAACTGGTGTTCCTTACCTGACAGTAGCTGGTCAAGCCCTTTACACCGATGAAGACGACAGGGAAACATGTGGTCATCTGCCGCGGGCAGCGAAGAGTCCTGCTTCTGCATGGGATAATGCGAACAAAACACGATGCACGAGGGCTGTGCAATTAATTGAAATTCGATTACGATTTTGATTACTACACTAAACGATTACAAAATTAGCATAATATTATTATTTTTATTTTTATTTTTTTCCCCAAAAAAATCTAAAAAATATATTTTTTCTTTCTTTTTTTGCAAGGCAGACTTGCTTTTCAGGCCGCTGGGATTATTTTCCCTTCTCATTTCACGTGCCATGGCCAATGCTTTTGCCTGACATAATAACAAACGGCGCTGTGTGATGATGTCATCAGGCCGCGCTGATCTGTTTACTTGCGCAGGTGTGAGGGCTGGTGTGAGGGCTGGCCAGCAGGGGGCAGGTGTGAAACAGAGACCTGTCTTTACTCAAGCAAGTTTTTTGATTTCTAAGTAAATAAAATAACGATATAATAAAAAATAAATAATCGTGATTTCAATTATGTCTAAAATAATCGTGATTATTATTTTTTAAATAATCGAGCAGCCCTACGATGCACACTGTCCTTCTACTTCGGTTTAGATAATCAATCCGTTCTCCTGTTTTCTCAGTTTACATCGTTTTACAGATCCATGTTTTCATTTGAGCCCGCGCTGTAGGAGATGATGCTAGTACTAGTAGATAATGCCCAAAAAATCTATATTTTTATGGAAAATGAGGCACGGGTCAGATTTCATTGTTCGGCGGGCCGGCACTGGCTGCCTAGTGAGTAGTACGCTGTTGTCCTGTCCTGAGATGTCCTAAAGATAGCTCCAGCATAATAACACATGTCCTCTTGTGTGTCCAGGCGTCGGAGAGGGAGATCCAGTGGGTGATCCAGGGCTCAGTGGTGGTGGTGGGCCTGGCGGGCACCTCGCTCACCTTCCTGGACAACAGCGTGCTGATGATTTGGCTGCTGCGCTCTGACCTCACCTACACGCTCATGCTGCCACAGCTCGTGTGTGTGCTCTTCTTCAAGATCTCCAACGGCTACGGCGCCGTGCTGGGCTGCGCCATCGGCATGATCCTGCGTGTCCTCTGCGGCGAGCCCGTGCTGGGCATCCCGCCCGTGCTCATGTTCCCAGGATGCACCCTGGTCAACGGCGTCTACATCCAGAGCTCCCCCATCAGGACCATCTGCATGCTCTCCGCCGTGGCCTCCATCTTGTTCTTCTCCTACGTGTTCGACCGGCTCTTCAACCGGGGCATGATCCCAGAGAAGTACGACTTTTTCAACGTCAAGGATCAGCCTACGCAAAACAACGTGAAAAAGGAGGAGAGTCTGAAGCTGGAGGGCGAGAACACGGAGGCGTCCCAGCCCATGTTGGAGTCTCCGTTATAGGACAGCCGTGAAGTACAGTCCCATGTTTCAATGCTTTGTACTTTTGAATACCTCTAACATCCACTGACTGTTTATCCACACATGTAGTGCCCTCAAGACGTTACTGGCAGCGCGGGTCAGACTGATGGGGGTTGGGCTGGGTACTGTCCAGGCTCCACTGGTGAAATGACTCAAGCAATCTCCAACAAATATAGCAAAAGGGACCCCGCTATACATTTTAGAGTTCATTCCTCAATTCAAATTGTTCTTTAAGCCAGACGCTGCGGGTGAAAACATAGATTGTTTTTTGTTCAGAGTTTTAGCTCATTTTCTCCCTTAACATCTTAGTTTTCATGTCAGACTAAAAAAAAAAATTTATTACGATTTGCTTGCGAGCCAGGAAGTAACTACGACGGCCATTTTCCCACGTTTTCCCATGTTTGGTATCCATGTGTAGGGCACGCATGTGCAGACGTTACTATACTTTAGGTTTCTCCAAATGAGGTTTTCATTCCACTCTTTAACAACATCTACACTTCAGCCGCTACTACAGACTTGAATTTAACAATTTTTGTTATTGTTTCTAATATCTAATTCCCAGCGTGATATATTGAGCTTTATACCCAAATAACAAAAGCAAAATTTGAAATGTTGCAGATTTTTCCCCTTTATAAATTATTATTATTATTCCAAAGAACTTAAGAAGATATCCATACAGAATGAAACATTTAAACATCACATAATGCCATGCTAATGCCTAAATACTGGCCTAAAGCTGCTCGCGGTACATAAGGGCTTTCTATTGGTACACCAGGGTGAATAATAAGAATGTCAAGTTGACTGAGTGAATTGTAGATTTACATGAACCATTTACTAAAACTACACCAAAAAGCAAGTCATCAAATGAATTATGCCCAAATGAAGGCCTTAAAAGTCATGTAAACAAAGCATTAAATCAAATTCAAACAAAAATCGAAATTTCTTAGAAATATTGTTATATATATATATTATATTTCCTTAGAGACAGACCACACAAAAATGACTATTTTTAGTGCAGATATTTGTCAAAAACAGCACATCTATGTTCTATAACTAACTCAGATGCAGTTACAGCAAATATTTTGATCAAAACATTCCCATTGTGCCCTATTTAGTTTCCCCTCATGTCCCCGTTCGTTTGAACGTTTACAAATCTTATGAAATGAAATATGCATTTGTGGCATTAAAAATGCAGTATTTCTGCATTAAAATGGCATTCAATAGTATTACATGTGAACCTGGTCCCGGGGGGGGGACCAGTTTGGAGGACACCTGTGCAGGTTTCCTCCAAGTACTTCGTTTTCCCCTATCACTAAAAACATGTACAACAGTTTCTGCCAGGACTCCCCTGGAAATGAGATTCCTAATCTCAGTGGGACTTTCCTGTTTATAAAAAGAATAAATACATTTTACAAAATAATATAATTTACATTTCATTGCTGAGAATATTAGTAATTTTGACCATTTTCATTCCTAAAATGTCACATATTTCATGAAAACATCAAATTACGGAAAACTAGCAGTACATTTTGTCTGATATTTATATCAGTAATGTACAGTGAATGTTTCAAATTGATATCTCTTAAAAAACAGAAATCCCTGTTCACCTGCAGCGTCTGGCCTTACACCGTGTAGTAGAGCAGGACCAGCCCTGTCCGCTCTGACCACAGCAGGAGCTGGAGACTGTTTACTGACAACACGCTTTGCTGAACACGCACACGCTCTCCACACGGGACTCTTCACTGTTCACCGCCTCCTTTACGTGTGTCCCGGGAGCGCTCACTTACACATGTTCCGTAGACGGTAAAAGCGTTGAGGAACGAGCACCTTATGTTTGGTGCGAACAAAAACAATTGGATATAAAACAAAGATAAAAATGAATGTATGAACAAACATTTGAAGAAAGATTTGAATGTAGTCCAGTATCAGATTCATGAGCTGCTGCTTCTACTGCAGGGGTCTCCAACGTCCCAGTCCGACATGTAGAGTAAAAAACAAGATGAAAATGAAAAAAAGAAACTAAAAGCTCCCAATGAAGCTCCATAATGCCATGGAGGCCAATTTAGAATGATTATTTTAGGCCAATTTAGAATGATTATTTTTAACTCTTGTTGGAGTGCCAATTTTCACTTTTAATTTGCACACATTTTCATAATGCATGTTTAATTAGTCTTTAAGACACCATGTGGAAAAATATACTGGAAGTCAGTGGGGCATGAAAAGCCGCTAACGCTACATTGGGGAAAATAAAAACGTGACTTTCCATAAAAATCAAAATCAAAGTTGTTACTTGACCAAGAGAAAACTTGCCATTTTTTTAAATTGGCTCATAATGGTTAAATAGGTTGACTTTTTAGATTAACTTAAATTTGACATTTTCATCAACAGACTTTGATGAAGCTAAAACTAAATTGAAATATTTCGTCACAATGAACACAAGGAATAAACACGACAAGCTAGATGTGAACAAAAGCAGCCCATCTGGCAACGTGGTTTTAACAAAAATCTTGGTCAAATTCACATTTAGACACATATAAATTCTCTTCCTCTTCAATTTTTTAGATACTTTTAAAAACATATTTTTATAAGCCTTGTCATCATCTCCATCGTGCTGCTTTTGGTGCTCTATTGTATCATAAGTCTGCCATGGGGAAAGTCGAGCTGAAAGGGTAAAGCTGGAGACCCCTGCTTTAAAGTGGAGCCGGCAGTCCATCTATTGACACTTTCCCAGGTCACTTGGACCTGCGTGTGCGGCGCAGCCTGACCGCTAGGCCACCCTGCAGCGCACACCAAATCCTACTGAGAATGTGTGCTGGCGTAATGATACGGTAGAGATTGGGTGCACTGTGAATGTGGAGTAAAATGGCTCTGAGGAGGCGTCCGGCTGCCCACGGTGAAGTGAGTCAGCAAAAAAAAAAAGCCATAGCGTTTCCCACACGCCGCCGCAGCTCCGTCGTCCATCCGTGCTGTGCTTCAGTCTGTAGCCGTCGCTGTATTAGTGAAGTTTAGTGCTTTCCAAACATAGTTAGTGTTAGAAACTGGGGTGGGCGACTGGGTTCAAAAAGACCAATTGTAAATAAACGGCAAAGGCCATTTTTAAGGGGGTTTTCAATCCCTCGTCTACCTGTACTTTTGTTGCGTAACAATCATTTAAGGTTCCCCAAACTTTGTTTCCTGGGAGGGCCAAAATAAAAACTTATTGCTGGACGAAAAAGCTTTTCTGAATGTAGAAACTGGAATGCAAAGGGCACAGGTGTCCAAACGTATTACTTTAATGGTAGAAAGGCTTTTCTACTGACCAACAATACACTCGTGTTTTTGGAGAGAAATATCACTTTTGGACACCTGTATGAGACGATCATTGGAGATTAGTTTATATGTACTGACAGAGAAGATAATCAAGTTCGAGACAGTTTTTGTTTCATGTGGATTCTCCCAGTAACGGCAGATTTATATGTTTGTTAAGTGGTGACGTCACAGCTCTCCTCCCGGTACACAGATGTGCGAGAAACTACAAAAAAACTCTTCAATACCACAATCAATATTTGTGAAACTCAAACAGAGAGTTACTGAACATACTTATTTATGGCCCATTAGCCAAAAATGCTGTACTTACTGCTATGAAAGTCATATTTACCAAAATAGCTACATCCGGGTTTGCGGAGAAAAATGCTAACGCAGCTACGCTAACCCTGGAAGTTGCGACTTTAGTAAATAATACTTTTTTAGCAGTAGGAACGGCATTTTTGGCTAATGAGTCTGAGAAATAAGTAGGTTCAGTATCTCTCTGTTGAGTTTCAGAAATATAGATGGTTGTTTTTAAGAGTTTTTAAAAATGTTTTTTTCTTGCATATTTGCCAGTTTGCTAGGACCCGGAAGCAGAAGTTGTGATGTCACACTGAACAAACGTATTAGCCAAAAGCGAATACAGAATAATTTGCAGCTTGACAGTTGCCATAGTTACCACTAGGGCTGGGTACCGGTACAGCTTTCTGTGATAACAGTACTTTAACGATACTTTTTCAATACCTTTACTAAAACTATTTGTCATATAGAACCATAAAACACATTTTTTTACCCATTCCCCCCTAATTTTTTCCTCAATTTTCGAACCACATTAAAACTTGGATTTAAAGATATTATTTTAAATATTTTTTGGGGTACCAGCTTTCGATTTTTGCTTTTCTGATACCAGTAGTACCTTGATCTTTTTTCCAGTACCATACTGGTATCGTTTAACAGTACCCAGCCCTAGTTCCCACCATGGAAGACGATTTTAAACTGTAGGCTGTTTTAGAACGTCATTATGTGAACACAACCCTGGTTACAAACGAATCAAAAGAGATTCTCCATCCAAATCCAAGCACCATCTCATGGTCTGTTCTCAGCAGAACATTTATCATGGTGCCATTGATTTGTCAGCAAGTCGTCTGCCCAAGTGGAGGCTGGAGTTTTGTTCTTTTCACGGGGTAATTTGCCCTATACTGCCACACAAGAAGTGAGATTCTGAGAGAGAGAAGTAAGCCTTCAAAAATAAAGATATGCAAACCATGAAGACAAAAGCTTGCTGCAAATATAACCGCAAGCGCAACAATAATCAGAAAAAATATATATATTGCGCTTTAAATATTTTTGCCATTTTGCCCACCCCAAAGTAGTAGAAGAGTAGAGCACTCAGGTTTTTGAACAAGCTTTATTTGCCTTTTTTGATACTTGCTGTAAGTCCATGCCAAAGGTACTGGATAGCGACATCTCAATTGTAACATAGACTCTCGCAATGTTCACTCGATGACCTGTACATAAAAAACAAGTGCATTTTTGTTTGTTGTAATATAGACGTGTTAACTTGTAAACTTTGCCGGTGGTTCGTCTTCGGGGGCACTACATGTCAGTTTCCTTAGTCTCATCGCGAACACAAATGGTTTTGGATTTGTGTTGCCTTTTTCTATACCGTCATGGGAAAATCACAACTACGCTCTTCGTTTTAAGAGCTCTGTATTTTCTCTGCAATTTTATGCAGTAGTTCTAAATCCTACTGATGAGTAGTCGTGTGATTAAGGTATGATTTGACGGGGTTTTTATTCAAGAGTGGGGTGGGGTTGGGGGTGGGGGTGGGGGGGGTGAGGTGTCGACAGTAATGTTCCCTATGCCCGACATAAGAGCGTGCGGTTTGGAGAAGCAGCAGGCAGGAGCGGTGACGGAGGCGTTCGCCTTCAGAACAACAACTGCCATCTAAAAATGGACATCGGTTCATAGAGCGAGTGTATAGCTGGTGCGACTGATGTGTTTTTGGGACGGGGCCAACCAACCCACAACCTATCTCTCTCGATACTGTTTACATGCCCTTTCTGATTCTGCGCTTTCGGTTGAAGTCATGGCCACACTTTAGTTCAGAGCACAGTGATAACAAGGCGATAGGATGGAGCGGCACGGGCGGCGAATGAAGGTTTATTTATCCTCCAGTTGCGGGGACACCATTTGAGGCGGAGGCACGATCATCGGCAAGTCAAATCACCTCGGCACGAATGCACTAATCTGCAAAAGCAATCACTGTTAGAGCCACATTCATAAGTTCATAATAATTCCTGGCCACTGCTAACTGTGATTTTTCCCACTTTAAAATGACGACTTATGACCTCAGAGCGTTCCAGCTGAATAAACTCAGACAAAAAACTAAACAGCTAATGCTAATAAGATGCTAACGTCACATGAACGTTTCTTCACACCAGATGTCATTCAAAACATGCTGAATAACGTTGTACTGAAGGCTGTGTCATTGATGTTTATCATCAGCTGCATTTCATCTCGTACGTGAACTCGGAGCATTCAGATCATGTCCGAGTTTACAAGTTATATTTATATAATGTACGAGTAATGTACAACTAAAAAAAACCTTGGCTAACTGCTGTCGTTTACTGTACAGATAAAACCACAGCATAGATCCTACACTAATAGGCGCCATGCATGGAATGTTAAGGCTAACTTCCTGTTAGCTCGTAGCTGTTTCCTGTCTTTTTTAACATCAGTTTTAATAAAATAGGATTAAAACCTACATAGATGTGAAATAAAAGTCAATCCACTATGTGTCAAATACACTTCAACCTTTGGCTACATGATTAACTATTATTAATTCATCTCCTCCAGCAAAATCTCTACATACACGTCTTCAACATGTTGCATTGCGTGTTCAAACAGAGATAAAACAAGGACAGAAAACAGCAGCACAGGAAAGTTAGCTGGCGTTTCAGCCCATTGTGTTTCATTGTTAGGTTTCGTCGCTGGCTCGGTCCGTGTGACATTGCTCCTGTCCTGCTTCCTCCAAACTGGCAGCGTGTCAACAACAACAACCTATTGTCAAAGTGCTGTTCATTCACTGCTAAACTTATCCACTAGAGCCGCGTTCTTTCGCAAACACACACACTACCACCTTGTTTTTAGAGTCGCACTCCCAAAGCAGCGGCGTGTCCTTGAGAAGGCATGGCCCCGGACAGGCATGCGGAGGCCAGGCGCGCAGATAAAAGGCGCTATAATAAGACCACAGCAGATAAAAGACAACAAGTTCATATGGAAGAAATGTGGGATGAGAAGAGCTCAGTGGCGGAGCGTCCAACTGGGAAAACAATGGCGCAAAGCCGAATTCACTTAGCTGTTTGATATAAGGCTGAAAGATTTGTCACGATTAGCAAATCACCAAGTCTGATTTTTATTTTTATGTGAGACGATGTATAAATACTGTTAACCCTGTAGTTTAGAGCTCTACAAACGTGTTCTGAAATGCATGGGATTTTTGTATTAGTGTAGCAGCTCGTATTTCAGTCTTCTCTCAAATGCTAACGCTCCTGGACATGTTTAAAATGGGCTAATGTGAACTAAATCTGGCTTGTAAAACGTAAATCGCAAATGTATTCTCAAGTATTATTATTTTTTCTTATAGATACAGACGGCATCTCTGGATGGTCAAAACAAAGACGGAAAAGAACTACTCTTTCACCCATTACTTCACCATTACTTTAACAAATCCTCAAGTATGAACATATTTCCGAGTAAGTAAAGATATGGCGAGGAGTAAAGTGGTTCAGCAGTCCATGAATACTTAAATAACAGAGAATGCTAACCATATAGCTAATGTTAGATTCATGCTATTGCTAATCGCTAGCTTCGAGTGCTGGTTTTTCACAATCTTATAGGGAAAAAACATTCATAATGACCTGATTTTTTTTGCGTGTACTGAATGTGCTTATATTCCACCAGAAAGCGTCTAAAAGAGTGAAAACATTTTTCCTGACTTCCTTTCCTCTCGCTAGTGTGACACGTTGCCGTCTGTATCTATTAAAAAATCTTTCAGCCCTAGCTTTCATTGGAGCGGGCTCAAAAATTTGCGACATTTTAGAAAATTTAAATGGAATGGCCATTAATTTTGGACACGCAGCTGTTTTCAAATTTGTTTCAGATTGAAATTTATTTCCTGTTTTACGGACACATGTCCCTGCTAGGATACCGTAGGTTTTCATTGTGGCATAGTGGTTCAATTCCCACAGCAAGTTGCATTTGTCTGTGAGGAGTTTGCATGTTTGTTTGTCTGGTCAAATCCAGGCAGGAAAAAAAAAAAAGAAAAAAAAAATGGAATTTACTGAAAAATCAAGCTGCACCTTAAAAGGACTTCTTGTAATCATTTTTAATCAGAATGTGACATTGTTTTCATCAAAACATTGGAAATATATCTCCTAATGTAGTTAGGAATATTTACTTGTTTTCACTTTTTGCCTAATTAAAACGGCACGTTTAGTAAAAATGATTGTATGTAATTTGCCTGTCTACACGCAGCAGAACTATTTAGGCCCCTTTGTTAATATCTATTTGAATATGTAGCAATCTGATATGAACAAAATGTTACATTCATGTGTATGCGTAAAATGATGCACAGCTTACTCTGCAACAATGATTCAAAAACAGACGTTGAAAAAATCCATTGAGACTGAGAATGTGAAGATGGACACATTTCTCAACATTGACTCTCATTTGGCTTCTGTGGCCACACTGTGCCGTCATCTCTTCTATACCCATTGAATCTTCCCAAAAGTCCGATCCAATAATAACTGAAATCACAAATGCTACATACTGGAATAGAAATGAATGGAGGGGCATGAAGAGTTTCTGCGCCGACTGTAATCTGATTTCATGTGACTAACAATGTACTAAGAATCCCGAAGTGTCTATAAAAATGACCCTCCTTGTAGAAACTGCTGTTCCCGTCCACTGTATGTCTGAATGCAAATCACCCAATCAAACCTAACGTTGAATAAAACATGACACTTGTGCTATATTTTATGGAACAAAATACACTGTTGTACTAATGTGTTAAGTTAAAAGACTTCTGACGCCATTCATAGTTTTCGGGTGACTGTCGAAGGGGAGCTAACTGGAGGCACTGCACTGTCTGAAGCCTCTTTGCCTCACGCGAGACACTTGGGTATGATCAAAACATTTTAGTGTTCACGTTCAAGTTTTCTGATGCTATAGCGAGTTAAACGTGTTTCCCAGTATTGAGGCTGTTTTATTTACTTTATAAATATAGTTTTTCTTAATGGTACTCTATGGATTTGCTTGTAGGAGACTAAAGTAATATATGGCACAGTAGAACTACATTGTAAACGTGACAGAAAAACAGGCACTGTCGTGTGTCAAAATATGGCACATTTTCCTCCAGCGCATGAACCAGGAAGTCAGCGGTTACATTAGCACCGCGTTAGCATTAGCGGTCCACCTTGGTCACGTATCGCTCCAAACTCCGGCTGAGACCAGCTTCAAATGACCCTCAGTGAACAATGGGGATGTGTTGAGGGTCTGTGAGAGCTGAAAACTCGTGTGATATTTGACTCCACTACATACAGTACGACTTTCATGGTTTGGAAACGAAGTCATTCCAATGGTGGAATTTTTATTTCCACCATTGGCAGGAGGCAGGACTCTTGAGCTCCATATAGCTTGAGATTTTGTCATCAAAACTGCTCAAATTTGTGGGACATTTCAAATAATAAAGCCATGACTATGTTAAAGGGCAAAATACTTGCTCACATAAAAGCGTTATAATAGTGACCCAGCAGCTAACAGAATTGTTTCATGGCCCTTTTCTTTTTAATATCGTTTATTGCTTATGTTAGCTGATGGACAATGCTAACAGGTTCCCCACAAAATGTTGAATTTCTATGGTCACATTCAGTATAATATCTGATACTGAACTATAGAGCTCCACAGTCCCACCCACTCCTGGTCACGTGTCGGGGTCCGACACCAAAAATCCCAAGTATTATTAAGAGTTTAATGACAGCTATGTGCTAACTACCGACACTTGTGTGGGTATGTTACAAAAAAGAAACAAACAATACTTAAAAATACGACGAAATTACTTTTATAATTTAGCAGTTCAAATCTTTAATTGTACCTTGTATGTTTCATGTCCGTGAGTTAGCACATACATTAGCCGGTGCCGTGATGTTTAACTCTTAATAGATGACTTTTCGAAAAGTCAATGATAATAATACAAGGGGATTTTTTATGTTGTACCGCGACACGTGACCGGGAGTGGGTGGGACTGTTGAGCTCTGTAGAGAACAATAGCAGCCAAACAGCTACGTGCTATCTCATGAACATACAACACACAATTTTAAAGATTTACCTGCCAATTTCTGCCATCACTGCATGGTATATAATGAAGTTTTTTTTCTATTCTATTACCTAAAAGTGAATTTTTTTTAAGGATATTTTCTAATATTTAGTGTTTTCTTTCTTGTAAAATGTCCCCGCGATAGTCGGTAGTTAGCTTATAGCTGATTAGCCTGCTTTGTGCTTTTAAACTCTGAATATTTGAATTTTTCATAATGTCATGGTTTAAATTATATTTGTAATGGGATTGTTTTCTTTTTTACATCTGGAATCCGACAAATGAGTTCGGGAAATCCCACAGTTACCATGGAGATCCGCCATCTTTGCAGTTGTTAGCGTACATTTCCATTGACTAACATTAGCTAAAAACAGTATAAAAAGTGGAGAAAATAGCCGTGGAACAACTCCGTTAGCTGCTGAGTCACTGCTGGTAAATACATCTAACACACTGTGGTGTCCAAATGTTTTAATGTGAACAATAACTTAACTTTTAAAATCTCATTAGTTTACAATTGCTGCTAATCCCATAATGCTTAGCGATATGACATCACATTCCCAAACTCCATGGGCTCTTTCATGTGAACGCAGCCTTGTTGCAAGCTAGCGTTAGCTAAGTAGATTATGCCACTAATCTTTTATTCCACCAAAAATTGAACCAAGTTAGACAAAGCTGAACTTTTGCACATTTTAAGTTCCCATGTGCTATAGTTTGATTGTTAAAGTCAGTGATTTTGCGATATGTTGATGCTTCTTGCGTCACAATAAACAATAATTTGGCAGAATATTCTACAGTCCCATTCAACACATTTCCTGTGTTGACAGTCCGTCTACTGGAAAAATCCACGATGCGTCACCACGGTTACTTCCCTTCGAGGGCTGTCACTGAAAACTATGAATAGGGAGACCATGCCATTGCACTGCCACGACTTTCATGGCTGGCTGAAGAATGTAGCGCTGCCGGTATAAGACAGTCCCAGAATGAAAAGATAAGCGACAGCATGTATTTGAGCGTGAGAACACAGGGATGGACGTGTCGCTGACGTGAAGATACGTGGTAGTAGAAGCAGCTGACATGTAGGACCAGCACTGCCTGCCCTCATTGTGACATGGATCAGCTGAACATTAGGACGTCTCAGGTCTGAGCGCAGGAGTAAACAGACCAGTCATCGCCGCGTGAACGGTCAATAAACTACCTCCTGCTAAACCCAAGCACGTGTCCTCCTTTTTATTCACGTCTGACACACCGGCACAGCTTGGTACAACTTCAACAAGAGTGTACTTCAAAGAGGAGCTAATGCAGTAAGGATGGAAATAATATGAGAGGGGGTGGTAGTAATAGTAGTATAGTAGTACTTGCATTAACTTGACCTGTTCTTTTTGTTTGCTACTTCCCTTTCCGACTTTGTACTGTGCCATTTATTCACACGTCACAGATTTAACGGAACATTCTGAAGGAAATACTGAAGAAGTCATGGTCATTTGCAGCCAGTACTTTTGTGTGTTATTTTACAGAACTTTTTCTAAGAGCAAGCGTTACTTTGGAAACATTTTACTCAAGAAGGGCTGGAAGGATACACTGTTGTCCAGTACGTATCACGATGCACCAAGTGTTAAATTGATCATTTTCAATATAACAAATGGCAACATTTTACCACAAATGATTTAGATAGAAAAGTGCACAATGTATAAAATTAAGTATTTTAAAAGTTTATCTCTTTCCAATATATTTTTTTCTGGGACTGAGTCGAGTATCAAAGGTACTGCGGTACACAGTTTTACTGAGTAACTAACTATATGAGCGTAAAAGTCTTCTTTATAATTCAGTAGTGACACAATAATAAGAAGCAAAACATGGAATGTGATGTAAGATGAGTCTTTATTGATCTCAGAATGGAGACGTTGACTGGTTCCATGGAGCTCTCAGAGACACTCAGAGTCAGGACAGACAGGAAATGTGCAGACAGTGAGATAGCAAACAGAGGTAGCCTGATCTACAACGACTATCAAAAACTTCAAGAGGAAATGATTCATGAAACACAAACACTGCTTTTCTGTGTCACATGAAGCTCTTGCTGCGGAAACAATTACTCTGGAGAGTGTAAGGACGGGGGACACCCACGCCGCCACCTGCTGCCGACGCGTATTTGACTTAATGTTTGCCTGGATACTTCATTGTCTGTTTGTAAAGTCTGTTTTATTGGCTTAGTGTTGAGTGCAGCTGTGAGGAAACTCCTGATGTGATATTGGGCTGAACAAAACCATTGACTGATTGACTCATTGTGGAACAAGTAAGAGTACAGATACTTCATTAGAATATTACTCAAGTAGAGGTAAAAAGTACTGTATAGTCAAACTATTCTGGGAATTATAATAACGTCAAAAAGTTACTCAAGTACATGTATTTGAGTAAATGTAACTGAGTACTACCTGACTCTGGTACTTTTAGTATCCTTTTGAAGGAATTGTACTTTAAAAGTACAATTTCTCCTTCTGTTTGAGAAACATTATTCTTGACTCTTGTTACTTTGTTTCCATTTTCTTCCACTTGTCCATTTCCTCCTGCTGGTGTTGGGCCCACGGGAGGACGGCCTCATGGGTCTAACCGGGCCTGTTGGTCTCTCATAAGGGGCTTCTGAACCGCTCTTTGTCTGACCCGTCACCTAGGACCTGTTCGCCATGGGAGACCCTACCAGGGGCACGAAGCCCCCGACAACAGAGCTCCAGGATCATTCGGGCGCTCAAACCCCTCCACCACGTTAAGGTGGCGGTTCCTGGAGAGGTGGTCTCGACTCATAAAGCACTTTTCATGGCCCAAAATCAGGCCCAAAGTGACCA
This sequence comes from Gobius niger, assembly GCF_951799975.1. NCBI lineage: Eukaryota > Metazoa > Chordata > Actinopteri > Gobiiformes > Gobiidae > Gobius > Gobius niger. The sequence goes on along the minus strand of NC_136858.1, from coordinate 5,395,852 downwards.
ATGATGATGATGTCAATGATGTTTTATTGAAAATGTTTCACATCTTTGAGATGAGCTCATGAAAAATAAGAGCAAAAACAAAAGGCATTACATTTTTGTTCAGTGAATCTTTACTGTGATGTGAAATTCCTGGACAACACACATACTCTTCATTAGTAAAGCAATCGTTCACATAATAAGAAATTATTTATAGTTCAACAAAACATATTAAAATGTTCACTTTATTTCATGATTGTCAGAGTTTGTCACAGTTTCATTTTGGCCAAATTCTGCTCTTGCTCTTCTACAGAACAATGGTATCTAAATGTTTAGCTTGCATGCATCATAAAGGCCTTACACTTTCATATGAAGAGGAGCATTACCTGGTTCACAGTGATCATTATGACGGTTTCCTGTTCATATCCTGAAAACATCATCTGTGGCTGAAACTCTGACCAAGTGGAGTGGCGCCATCTGCTGGACAAAGTGCACACCTGCAGACTTCTCTGGCCTCATCTGAACCTTAATCGTAAAAACACATTCTCCCTTAGTCGGTCAGTTTGTGGAGACCATCATGAGAAAATAATTGGACTGTAGTCTACCCTCTGTCCCCCAGCCTGAACCGAGCGCATTGTCTCCAGCTCAGCATTACCCAAATCTGAAAGGTTTGAACCGGAGCTCAGTCGTGAAAAGAGACTTTTTTCTCCAGTCAATTTAACCTCTTAGCTCCCGCCACAACTGAGCACATTTTCTCCAGTTTTATCCAAATCTAAAAGCTTCTCGACGGGAGCTTACAGCCTTTAGGCCAGTGAAACCCTTCATTTGAAAGCTAAGACCGACCAAACTAATCAAAGCTTCTGCCTTGTTTTTGTTGCCACATGTTAATCTTTTAAGTTGCGTTTTTATTATGTTTTCTTTGCTTTGTTTTGTCGCATTTTGTCGCGTTTTTGTCACATTATTAATGCGTTTTGGGTCGTGTTTTTTGCCACATTTTAATCACATTTATGTTGCGTTTTAGCTGCATTGTGTGACCAAAACCAAAAAAAACCAACAAAAATGGGATGAAAACACGAACAATAAGGATGAAACCGTGACAATTATAACTAGGAAGAGGCTTAGATTAATGTTGTAGGTCTTGGCTTTCAAATGAGGAGTTACACTCTCAACTGGAGACAGCACGAGTGAAAGCTAAATGCACTAAAACTGATTTGTCAGACAGTTGCAGCCTCTTTTTATTACATTTGATTCACAAACATGTTTTTCAAAGCGCAAATATCAGTCTCTTTGTGATTTGAGATTATTTCAATTAAAAAAAGAGCCTTTTCTCGATGGCTATTATTGTGAGATATAGTGAGTTCTCTGGCTGGCGTTATTCAAATGTTATATTAATAAGAGCCAGTCTTTTGAATGGCTCTTTGAAACAAACTGATCCCAAAGTCTCGGCTCGCAGTCAGTGTTCATTTTGACAACATATTTCAATTTAATCTTTTGATGAAAATTTCTTTTAGATTTAGTCAAATCATTTCCTTCAATTATAGTCTAGTTTTAGTCGACTAAAATTAAGATGAATTTAGTCGACTTTAGCAGAGGATTGAAATGATCTGAGGCTCTGAAGTTTGGATGATTTCATTCACTTCATTTTGATTTAGTCTTATTTTAGTCGATGAAAATATCTGGACAATTTAGTCACAGTTTAGTCTCATGAAAAACTTTTAGTCCAATTTTAGTCACAAAAACATTACTGTGACTAAAGTTATGACGACGAAATGAACACAGCTCCCACTGAAGAGCCGTGAATCCCATCACTACTGCAGATACGATACAATGATCACAACAATCAAGTATAGCCATATATTGCAAAACTATATTTTGTCCCAGCCTCAATAAATATCGCTCCAAGCCTCGATAAAAACGCAGGGCAAGAAACAAATTACCAAAACAAATCATATTTATTTGCCAATATCCACATCGACATAGTTTTAGATTAAATATATAACATAACAACAAAGCATACTCCACAGTTCCAGCACAAACTCTCCTGCGACTCCTGCATCAGTGGGTCATGACTGATCCTGTTTTGGGGGGCCCTCTGGTAGTTTTGGGGGGCCCTCTGGTTGTTTGTTGGGGTCCAGGCTGGTGCCCTGGTACACCACCTTGTTGCGGATGCCCTGCTGGATTATCCTCTCCTGCATCCGCAGCTTGGCATTGTTGATCCGGCAGTAAAACCTGGGAGAGTGCGTACACAAAGAAAGGCGGCCTGTGTTACCGTAGTATTTTATTATGATTCAGTTTGTTGCCAAAAGGTTTAAGCCAAAGAATCTGGCATCCCAAAGCAATAAGGGGCTCGGTCAGCTTTCTGATTGGACAATAGGGGTCATGCACCAACGACTTCCACACTCCACAAAGCAGGTCACCATGTTAATTAATAGGAGCAAGAAATATTTGCAGCTAATAACTATAACACACTGTAAAACAGGATCAAATTAGCTTCACTATATAGAGTAATACATTCTTCGCTGCTTCCAGGAGGAAACGTTTATTCATAGCTAATCGCTTAAGCTAGCTAGAGCTGTGAATAGACTTTAAACTGGCTCTTGTGCGTTGTTTGTGATCACAGACTTTGTAAATAAATGTTCGTTATAGCTTTGGCGACTGAAACATGACAGGACGTTTATGTGTTTACGTTAATGAGATGAGACAAAAATAGGAGAAAGTTTGTGAGACGTTCACAAACAGAGCTTGTGCAGGTGTGAACAGACATGAACAAACGTGAACAGGTGTGAACAGGTGAAACTGTTTATGTAAAAAAAAAATGAATGGGTGGTTAACATAGTGCCTTTACTTTCCATCCCAGTGGCCTCCAGGACACCTCGGGATACAATTTTATTTCAGGTTTTTGTGGATGTCTGGTAGGTTTTCGGAATGGAATGTGTAACCATGGATACAGTTCAATCACCAGTGAAAACCTACAAAACAATTGATCCTGGAAGTAAAGGCGCTATGCTAACCACCCATGGAGCCGCTGGGTCACTGAGAGGTCAAATACACACTAATACTAACAGTTTTTTTTACATGCATAGTACACCTTTAGAATTGGGGTACACCACCTCCTGACCTGCTGTAGGATTTGAGCATACCACACGCCCACATACAGACTGATTATTGTTTGATAAGTTTGATAAATGAGGGCCAATGTGTCCTATGTCTTGGAGTTCAGCACATGAAAAATTAAGTGAGAAAAAAATCTGGCAACAATCACAAGGTAAGTGTAACCTAAAAAACTGTGAATCTATTTTTCAACAGTAAAGCAGTCCTGTAATCCAGTACATTGAATAGTTGGCATGAACCTCCATTTCCCTGGAAGTGAAACCTAAAACTTACCAGGAACCAAGTGTGGTGATGAAGAACCCAGCGAACCCGACGTCATAAGAACGTCTCACCCGACCTGCACACACACAGGTTTTTCAAGGTCACATACACTGACTGGGGTTACCAAAGAGCCACAGAGTCAGTCTTACTGGTGGCTAAGAAATGCAAGAGTCCAACGGTGAAAGCGCTCCCCGTCCCGTACAGCAGAGACTCTCGCGCACAGGGCACCTTCAGCACATCCAGGAAACCCTGGGCAGGAGAGGAAAATCTGATTTAGTGCCCTAAAAGAACTGCGGTCTGGATGTTCGTACAAACAGAGGTAGCCGAGTACGCTTCACTAATCCATCTTAACTTTGCTGAATTTCATGCATTTATGTCATTATGCCTTTCAGGAATGCAGTAATGCAGACTAGAAAATGTTTTAGGTGATGTTCTTTCTAGTTTATTCCGCTTTAGATTTAGCTAAAGCATGATTTAGCTAACCCGTGTCACGATATTAAACATTTGATTAACAATTTATTTTATGTTTAACGCAAAGTAGAATTTGGAGCCTGATGTGTCTGGCACTAGCCTGGTTTTACCATACCCTCGTACTCATTGCATTTCATACAAGGGTCCGGATCCTTCACAATCGAGCTCCGTTATCAGATGGGAGGGGTGAACTCCTTTGAAACGATTGGATCTGATTTTCGCTAGCGTTTGGTTGGGACGTATGTAATGCGCCCCAGTGAGTGAAGCAGCTATCATGACTCTATCATAGCTCTATCATAACTCTATCATGACTCTATCATGACTCTATCATGACTCTATCATAACTCTATCATAACTCTATCATAGCTCTATCATAGCTCTATCATGACTCTATCATAACTCTATCATGACTCTATCATAACTCTATCATAACTCTATCATAACTCTATCATAGCTCTATCATAGCTCTATCATGACTCTATCATAACTCTATCATAGCTCTATCATAGCTCTATCATGACTCTATCATGACTCTGTCATAGCTCTGTCATAGCTCTATCATAACTCTATCATAGCTCTATCATAACTCTATCATAACTCTATCATGACTCTATCATGACTCTATCATGACTCTATCATGACTCTATCATAACTCTATCATAACTCTATCATAACTCTATCATAACTCTATCATAGCTCTATCATAACTCTATCATGACTCTATCATGACTCTATCATGACTCTATCATGACTCTATCATAACTCTATCATAACTCTATCATAACTCTATCATAACTCTATCATAGCTCTATCATAACTCTATCATAACTCTATCATAGCTCTATCATAACTCTATCATAGCTCTATCATAACTCTATCATAACTCTATCATAACTCTATCATGACTCTATCATGACTCTATCATGACTCTATCATAACTCTATCATAACTCTATCATAACTCTATCATAACTCTATCATAGCTCTATCATAACTCTATCATAACTCTATCATAGCTCTATCATAACTCTATCATAACTCTATCATAGCTCTATCATAGCTCTATCATGACTATCATGACTCTATCATAACTCTATCATAGCTCTATCATAGCTCTATCATAACTCTATCATGACTCTATCATGACTCTATCATGACTCTATCATAACTCTATCATGACTCTATCATGACTCTATCATGACTCTATCATAGCTCTGTCATAGCTCTATCATAGCTCTATCATGACTCTATCATAGCTCTATTGTGACTCTATCGTAACTCTATCATAGCTCTATCATAGCTTTATCATAGCTCTATCATAGCTCTAATGTGACTCTATCATAGCTCTATCATAGCTCTATCATAGCTCTATCATAGCTCTATCATAGCTCTATCATGACTCTATCATAGCTCTATTGTGACTCTATCGTAACTCTATCATAGCTCTATCATAGCTTTATCATAGCTCTATCATAGCTCTAATGTGACTCTATCATAGCTCTATCATAGCTCTATCATAGCTCTATCATAGCTCTATCATAGCTCTATCATGACTCTATCATGACTCTATCATGACTCTATCATGACTCTATCATGACTCTTGCGCATTCCAAGGCATCAGTTTTAATTTCTGGATATTTGGGAGCAGAGCCAGAACGGATTGAAGAGCTACTTTTGCATCCGCCGCCATTACCAAACTACAAACAGCAAATGCGGCGCAAATTCTCACGACGTGCTGCCTGCAGACCTCCACTGTGAGGTCGCTTCCGTTGCAGGCTCCACTGTCAGGACGCCTCCACTGTCAGGACGGGAAGTGCATACTTTTTTGGGGTGGGGGCGGGGGAATGAGCGCGTTTAAATGCCTTTTAATTCGAGGGAGGCCGGCGAGTCAGCGTATGTCCAGAGTAGCGGTGAGTTGCTGATTTTGCAACTCACAACTACTTTGGACTCACCGCTACCACCGCTACTCTAACCAGTGGTGTAGTGTACGTGTAACGCAGGTTTACGCTGTATAACCACTAGAAAACCTGCAGCATTACCGTATAACCACTACGTTTATCACTCACATGCTCAGTGTTATTTTCTCTCTGTCTCTGTTCTCCAGCCCAAACTTCACAACAATTTCCTCGACTTCTCATCCCTCTCTCTCTTTCTCCGTCTCTGCAGACACGGTTCCCTCTAGGCTGCGCTCGTGCTCCCGTGTTGTCTGGGTATAAAATAAAACCCTGAGAATAGCTGATAGTGATAGAGGCTTATTAACGATCCTCATGGCGCTGGAGGAGTCAGCTCAGCGTCTCCTCTGTCTACGCCACCTTCCCTGTTCATCCCCGCTCTGAGAGTCCTCCATGTCGCCCATCTATGCGCATTTCTCAGTCTCTGCAGGGGCTCGTGACAGCGACATTGGGCAAAGGCAGTGACAGGTGCGGGCTAGTCTGTGTTTTACAACAAAGCGCTGAAGTGCGTTTTACATTCGGACTCTGGAGCTGTCGCTGAAGGATTGAAAGAGTCTGTAAAGTGGATGCGCGCGCCTACAGCGTTGCCCGAGCCACGCGCTCCCCTTCATTCAAAACATTGTCCAAAAACAAGTCCTTCTCCACAAAGCAGCGCGCAGGGGGTTGTGTATGTGGGCTGCGCAGGCGCTCGTTCTACAGTGCGAGAGTCCAGACATCAGCTGATATGATCAGAGTGTGTGGGGTTAGGGCACACTGGGCTTTATTCATTTATATTTTCACACTGTTTCTGCCCTGGAAAACTGGGAAGTCGATGTGCTACGACGCTCTGTGACTGAAAACAAAGGGCAATAACTTTGTTTCCTTAACTTTGCGGGAGGAGCGAAACAGCGCCGCCAATTTGACGCTGGTGGCCCAGAAGTGTACTGCATCCGTACTGCAAGGCATTACAGAGAGAGAATGAAATAAAAGGCGAAAGTTAAGAGTGTTAGTATTAACCATAAACGGCCGGACCGCGGAGATAGATTTTACGTGATATTTTTTGTACTAATTAATACTTTTGGGAGGAAAGAGATTCAACCTGAAGTGCGTTCGCGATTTTATTTTGAAACGTATCCCGTACATTTCCCGTCCTGACAGTGGAGGCGTACTGACAGTGGAGCCTGCAACGGAAGCGACCTCACAGTGGAGGTCTGCAGGCAGGTGCCTCTCCAAATTCTGGACAACACTGTCTACAATGCTACAAGCCCCGCCTTCCCCGCTCGCTGAATGGTAGGTTGAAAAATTCAACCGATTTAACGTGGCCACTGGGATCAGCCCCAGACGTACATGTAGAGAAATTAAAATTGACCGGAGTTTACGGATGGCTAAGGCCAGGCTAGTCTGGCACAGTTACATTAAACTTTAAAACATAATCCACACACATTTTTTTCAGATGTGCAGACGTCGATTCTAATCATTCATTTACTTGCCTGATTTACTGAGAAAAACTCAATTTAATGAACACAATCTGTCATTCACAGGCAAAACCGCTGTGTAGTACCGCCATTGTTTTCACTGCGCCGCTTTGAAATGACCCGGATAAATGGCTAATAAACTAAACTGAACTGTACTGATTAAAGTCTGGTGGTAGTTGAAAAGTCAAACCTTTTATGAGGTAGTTTATCGACTACTAATCTATAGCAAATCAAATGAATTGCAAAGTCTTACTAATTCCATTGAGAATATGTAAAAACACACTGTAAACAATACATATTTAACATTAGTTCGTCGCTGTTTTTTTTTTCTTTCTTTCTTTGCTGTTTAATTAATGATTAACTTTCATTTTCAAATCGTTTTAGTTAGTACAATGTTTATCACGTAGCATTTGATCACTATCAGACGACTATGAGAGTACTGCAGCACAGAAAATGTGTGTGTCATGCGGTCTAAGGCTCAATCCGAAACCATCAAATTGTAGCCTCTAAGCACTAACACTAGCAACTAACTCCTTAACCTTTCATGGGGTCAACTGTTAGATCTCTAGGCAGTTAGTGAACTAGAGCATCAGCAGCATTTGAACAATCCGTCCGTCCTTAAACAGGGGAAAGGGAAGTGACATCACCAACAGCTGCTTTTCTTCTTCTTTAAAGTTATTGGTGGAGTGCAGGCCAAACAAAAGTGCATGTCGCCCCCTAGTGTACAGTGTCCAACAACAACATAGTGTCCAAACAAAGACATTTGAGGAGAAAAATAAATCCAAATGATCCAAACATTTCCCTTTAGTGTTATTTTATTTCAACAGCTGTTTCATAAAGCTACATTATGCAAATGATCCATGTGGCTTAAGTTTCTACTAAATGAAAACAAAAGCATTTAATCAGTTTACTGAGTTTACTCTTTAACACTGACATGTGACTGAGCTGTGGGGACGACAACATGGATTTATCACTTTTATAAAGTTTGGCTTGTGCAGAATCTTAATTTTTAATTATTATTATTTTTATTATTAAATGTGCTCCTGTCAATCAACAGTGGTTGCGCATGAATCACTCGAGGGTGGGGGCGAGGGGGGTGGGGGGATTTGGCGCAGTGGCTTGCGGGATGGCACATAGCTCCTAATCACTGGTTAGTTAGCATCAGAGGTCCCTATGCTAAAGTGGCCATGATAGTTAGCATCAAGGCTCCTTTTCCTAACTCCTTCCTAACTGACTTACCAATTCGGAGGCAACTTGCCATGGCGGACGCTGACGCACATCCGGTTTGGCGTAAGAGCTCTTAGCAATCTGCCCGTTTCGGACGCAGCCTAAGAATGAACAATTGTAAACATATATTTGTGTGAACGCCAGTGTTATCGCTCGGGTATTTTATGAGGCACGCATTCGCTCTTTCATCACCGCTGAGACTCTCCTCATGACCTCCATTCAAGCTCCGGTGCGTGTTCTGACCATTCTGACCGTTCTGACCGGTTAACCGACATAAACAGGTGGAAGTACCTTCTTGTCCGCGTCCTCGCTTTCTCCGGACATGTCCCCGGGAGACTGGTCCTGTAATAAATGCGCGAGGGTCTCTGACTTTGCCTCACAGACAGCTGCTGTGTAAAATCATGTAACGCTCTTTCACATTGGCCTCCGCGCATGCGCACTGGGGATGTTTTGTCCCGTAACCGAAACGCACCGGTTGGAAACAAGAACACAAGGACACATTAGTTCCGATGAGCTGACTTATTATTATTTATTTATTTTTTTCGTTTATTGCAAAGTCAGAACATTGAGTCTGAATCAAAAAGGCAATACAAATGACTGCTCTACAGGACAATCTAAGCCCGTAGATCTGACTTTGGCAATCTGAAGTCACATAATAATAATAATAATAATAATAATAATAATAATAATAATAATAATAATAATATTTTTTTCTAATTATTCTGTTTGCTTGTTTGTTTAACATTTGATTAATTCCTTTTTATGCAGGAATTTAATTTAGTTTAATAATGACTAGGATAATTCGAGGAGTGTCATTTAGAACGTTTGAGAAAAGAGGGTTTGTTTTTTTAATGCGAAAATTAGTTCTGTGGAGATAAGATATGGCCAAAAGGATGAACAAGTTGATGGTGAAATATTGGTTAGCTAGCTTTGGATATTATGTAACAATATGTTTCCAGAAGGTGGCGGTGTGGGGACATGTCCAGAAGAGATGGGTGGCAGTCTCAGTGTCAGCTTCACAAAATGTACATGTGTCCACAAGAGTCCTAAGGTTGTGCTACAATGAAGAAGTTTGTAAGTTGTTTAATTTAATTTAATAAGTCGCGTTCACTTTCTAGAATGTGGTGATGTCATAATCTCAGATGGGGGGCCGGGGCCAATGCAACTCTATGGGAAAGAAATTGTTTTTCAAAGAAATCTAAAATTGATCTATGTTGGACGTGAATGGATTCACAAACCTGCCATATTAGTCTGATGGCTGAAAGTCCTTTGTACTTGGCAACATCACGCAAATGTTTTAGAATATTGTCACAACTTTTGGATGCCTTTACGAGACTATTACTGGATCATCGTGTATTTGTGACAGAGAAGACTTTGAACATTGTGACTGTTCATGTACATTTTCCCAGTAAAGAGAGAGATATTACCCAAGACAAAAGAAATCTGCATTCTGACAGGTACGTTGGTTACAAACTGCTCTTCACCTCATTCTTTTGAACCATATGTACACATATATGTATAGAATTGTAAAATTGCCTGTGTGTTCAAGGTCCGTGCGCCTGCTGGCCCATTGATTTCATTTTGTATGAGACGCAGGTGATCCAAGAGGTCCTGCAGGTCTCCCCTGTGAGGTCGCCTCCGTTGCAGGCTCCACAGTCAGAACGCCTCCACTGTCAGGACGGAAAGCGCTGACTTTTTTTGGTGGGGGCCGGGGGGAATGAGGATGTTTAAATGCCCATTTTACCTGCCTTTTAATTCGAGGGAGACCGGAGAGTCAGAAGCGGTGAGTTATAAAATCAGCAACTCACCGCTTCTCTGGACACTACTGCCGTTTCTCTAACCAGTGGTGTAGTCTACGTGTTACGCAGGTATACGCTGTATAACCACTAGCAAGCCTGCAGCATTACCGTATAACCACTACGTTTAGGGTAAAGATATGTATCACTCATTTGCGCAGTGTTATTTTCTTTCTGTCCGATTAGAGACCAGCCCAAACTTCACAACAAGTAGCTATTTCCTCGACATCTCATCCCTCTCTCTCTTTCTCCGTCTCTACCGACAGACACGGTTCCCTCTAAGCTGCGCTCGTGCTCCCGTGTTGTCTGGGCATAAAATAAAACCCTGAGAATAGCTGATAATGAGAGTCTGAGAGTCCTCCATGTCGGGCCATCTGTGCACATTTCTCCGTCCCTCTGCAGGGGCTTGTGAGAGGCTTTGGGCAAAGGCAGGGACAGGTTTGGGCTAGTCTGTATATGACCACAAAGCAGTGAAGTCCGCAGGAAAGACGTGGCGCAGAGTGTTGGAAATGTGCGTTTTACACTCAGACTCTAGAGCTGTCGCTGAAGGATTGAAAGAGTCTGAAAAGTGGATACGCCCCACCCACAGCGCTGACCGAGCGATGAGCTCCCCTTCAATGTCCAAGAACCTCCACGAAACAGTGCACATGGGGGGGTGTATGTGGGGGTGTGCAGGCGCTCGAGTCCGGACATCATGGGGTTGTGGAGAGCAGACTGGGCTTATTCATTATTATTCATTTACATTTTCACTTTGGCTTCTGTCCCACAATCTCATTTTTATTAAAATAACATTTACTACACAGTTTAAGTTTGTGATAGATTTAATGTTATTAATGGTAGGCTACCTAGTACCCTAGGAATTCATAGATGTTACGTCATATTTTTATCACTAATTAGTACTTTTGCATTCGCGATTTTATTTTGAAATGTATCCCGTGCATTTCCCGTCCTGACAGTGGAGGCTTTCTTACAGGGGAGGCCTGCAGCCAGGTGCCTCTCGGGAGATCTCTGCTTTAGCAGGCTTTAATGCGCACGGGGTCTCTTCGATGACTGCTGCAGAGAGCGAGGGTCTGGGGAGTCAGAAACACTTTGACCTTTCACTGTTTTGTGGACTTTTTAAGTGTAGCCTAAGACTATTTCTGATGAATGAATCTTGAGCACAGGGAACTGTGTTATGAAGGAAAATAGATCAGTTAAATCTATTTTGCACACATACAAAATGAACTTCATATGAACGGGAGTCTCTCTCCCTCTGTGCAGAGCGCTGCAGGAGAGGGGCAGAGAAGTCGTCCACAGACACACAAACTGTGCAAAAGAGAAGAGTAACTCACCCTCAAATCCACTTTTTTGTGGCGATAAACTGTATAAATGAGTGTCCAATAGTGTTGTCTACATGTCCTGGTCATAATTTTGGATATTTAGTGCAAATTAGTTGAAACTTTCTGCCTAAAACTGTCAGTGAGGCGCCATCTACAGCGAACAGACTGTACTGCATTTGATTTTTGAATTTGGTGCCCCTATTTGCGCAGGCATTTGAGATGACGCCAGTTGCCCTGCCGCTCTGGGCTATAAAAGTCTCGCTCACGCCCCCGTGTTGGAGTTGGAGTTTGAATAGCCAGAGAATATTATCATCGATTGTCAGGTGTGCGATTAGTTATCATAGCATTTAGGTAGATTTTTATTAGGATAGCTTTTTCTATTATAGATAATTGTATAGCTTTAGTAGTGTTGCTTGTTGAATATTGTAGTTTTAGTCATTAGTTGGTTTTATTGTTAGATTAGTGATCTGAATTTAGCCTAGGACGTTTGTTACTATTGTTTTTAGTGTTCTATCATGTATAATTTATTGTATATTGTTAATTGTACTGTGTTAGGATGGGGAGGAAGTGTAGCGTAGTGGGGTGCCACAGTTCTGTAGGTTTGCACAGGTTTCCGCAGAACTTAACAATTAGGCACCAGTGGACGCGCGCCATTGGTTTGGGGGAAGACTGCGAACTCCCTGCTCATGCTGGAGTTTGCAAAGACCATTTTACGCTCAATTCCTTCGCCAACTTCATGGAGGTTGAACTGGGCTATGCCAGTCTTCTCCGTTTGAAGAGCGAGGCCGTCCCCACCCTTGCTCTCCCACGACTGAGCCTTAGCCCACCGACACTGCTGCCCCGCCAACAATGTGAGGTGAGTGAGAAAAATAATGATGATTTACCCATTTTGGATTTGGTAATAATTGCAGTGATTCTAGCTGCAGTAAAAAGAGGCACTTGGTTCACTCTGTCCCGGTCATGTCTGTCAATAGTAGCTACTTTGCTTAAAGATTGAATCATGTACAGCATATAGAATTTGGATGCGCACGTCAGAATAGATCATAGTATTGTAGTGTCATTTGCCGTTTTGGCCTCTGAAAATACCAATCACATGTGTCGTGTAAATAGACTATGAAGCCTTCAGCTCCAGGCGATGTGTCCCGCACTCGCTCACGTTGGCTGAGGAACAGCAGCCACCGTTTATAAGCGCGTCTACTCGCACTGGGCAGCGCACTAGGATCGTTTATGCCCCCAGCCATGTGTGAAATACTGCGCGATTTAAGATGGGTGCACACCTAACCACACGGACCTCGCTGCTGCTTCTATTTGGACACCTGAAAGGCTGTGATCAGACGCTCATATGTGTTCACCTCAGGCGGAGTCACTGCTGCGCCATTCTGTAGAAAAAACAAAACTCTGCGCATTTGCTGCTTAAGCATTAAGATGTGAATGAAAACGGTTTCCTGATTCTGTTTGTATTTTGGTGACAGTAGAATAGTTTATCCAGCCTACATTTCTCTGACACTTAAGACAAATCTGGCCTCTGTCCTCTCTCCCTCTCTCTGATATTATTTCATTATGTGTGGGTGTAGTAGTACTTGTCTGTCATGTCATGATAAAATCTCCTTTTAAACATGTTGAAGCTATAATTTCTCTGATCCGAATGCCTTGGTCGGGAAAGGCATTTCAAACCACAGCTGCTGTGGCTTTTCCTTTTCTTTTTGTTTCATTTGTGTCTTTATGATGTTGCCTCAAATTCAGATGATCAATAGATTATTCCTGACACTGAGCTCACACCTAGAGCGGCGGAAGAGAAGAGAGCGCAAGCTTCCATTCATTCCCCATGCGTGGTGACCAGAAAGAAGCCTCCGGAAATCCAAAGGAGAGCGGCGAGATATGGGCGGCCGGAGTGGAGACAAGTGCTAAAGAAATTGAAACGCTATGCAAATCCAGAGCCATTTCCGACGGCGACCACCAACCACAGAACAAGCTTTGACAGACACCTGTGCGTAATTGGCTCATGCACAAAAGCTGCGTCTCAAACCCACCTCCACCTGCAACTGCACAAGGGGGGCCGCCAAGGAAGTAGAGTAAGCTGAGTGACGGAAAGCAGGTTTTTTTTCCGCTTGGTGTTAATAGGTTCGTTCGAGATGCCGTTGGGGCCAACGCAACGGGGGCGGAGAAAAAAGTCTGAAGACCATCCGACCGCTCCACATGCAGAGAACAACGAGAGCGGCCTCGTATCCAGTCACCTGAGCGTGAGGAAAGGTGAGCGTTTTCCCATCATGCACGGGGCCATGGAGCCGCTGCAGGACCTTTGGTGAGATGCAGCGGCTGACCAAGTCGGCTGGTCTCGTTGGGGTCTCACGATCTTTCCGTGCCCCACGTGCCCGTGACATCAGAGCCCGTCTGGAGCAAGTCGGACAGAAATGCACCGGCACCGTGCGTCTGCAGTCGGCTGTCTAAATTGCGTCCGTCTCGCTCATCTCGAACACACCTACTGGGTGTTTTTACTCCTCCTGCCTCCTCACGGCACGTTCATGCTGCTCTGAACAGCTCTAACACACCTGCTGCCTCGCACACTCATCACCCGCACATGTGTGCACGTTTACATTGACAATACACAGGAATTAACTGCCCCTGCCGTGTAGGCACCTGTACAATAGCTATGGTTTGACAAACAGGATGAGGAAACTTTACATTCGGTTCTGAGAAGTGGCAACCGTGCGCGTCCACGTACATTCTGTAACACTTCTCGCTCAGTCCCTCAAAAGGGAAAGACACCTGTCACCCTAGGTTGGCTCAACTCCTGCTCTGGAGGGACACACAAAAGATCAGATCTAATAGCACTAGCACAGATGTGTTTCCGGAGTCAGAAATTAAAAGAAGGTCATTAAAAATTTTCAGCAATGCAGTTTCGGTGCTGTGCAAGGACTTGAAGCCAGACTGGATTTTTTCAAAAACATCGTTTGAATTAAGGTGCAATTGGAGCTGGTCATAGACCACCCTTCTCTAAAACTTTCAATATAAAAGGTAGTTTAGAAAAAGGCCAGTAATTGGACAAGACAGATGGATCCAAATTATGCTTCTTTAGGATAGGCTGTACCAGTGGTGTAGTCTACGTGATATGCAGGTATACGCCGTATAACCACTAGAAGGCCTGCAGAATTACCGTATAACCACTACAAAGTGAGAAAAGATACGTATCACTCATTTGCGCAGTGTTATTTTTGCGTTTTCTGTCCGTTTGGAGACCAGCACAAACTCCACCACAAACTATTTCCTCCCCTGAAAACGAGAGATCACAGGCTCATCCCTCTCTCTCTCTTTTTCTCTGTCTCTACCGACAGACCGACTGTTCCCTCTCAGCTGTACATGAGCACAAAATAAAAATAATGATAAAGGCTTATTAACCGTCCTCACGGCGCTGGAGGAGTCGTGTACGTCTCAGCTCATAGACACTTTCCCTGTTCATCCCCGCTCTGGGAGTCCACAATGACGCTTCTCCCTCTCCTGCAGCAGCGCGTGAGAGCGGTTTTGGGCAAAGGCAGTGACAGGTGCAGGCGGGAAACAATCTGTATTACAAAGCGCTGAAGTCCACGGGAAAGACCGCGTAGACTGTTCGAAGTGTGCGTTTTACTCGCAGACACTGAAGCTGTCCCTTGACAGAGACTGAAAAGTGGATGTGCCCCGCCCACAGCGCTGACCGAGCCACGCCCGCCCACAGCGCTGACCGAGCCACGCGCGCTCCTGTTCATAAAAAAATGTCCTAAAAGAGTCTTTTTCCAGAAGCAGTGCATGGTTTTGTGTGTGGGGGAGTTTGCAGGTGTGAGAGCCCGGTGCTTGACTGGTGGAGGGGTTGGTGAAAGCAGACTGGGCTTTATTCATTGAAGTTTTCATTTTGGGTTCAGTCCCACAGCCTTATAGTCTAGCAACAGCCTTTGAATTTCTAGAATATTCCTATAGGTCTATTGCTTGTTATTTCAACATTTATATTCACAGTTTGGTTTATAATCTATTTAATTCCCTGATACGTTTAATATTAGTAATAGTATGTGACGGGCTATTTTTTTCAGTGCATATAATTGGCTATCCCTCACGTCTGCTAAAAATACAGTATACCCACTAGAAAATTGAAGACTACACCACTGGGCTGTACAATGGCCTGTTTAAAAGTATTTGGGACACACCCCTCTAGAAGTGACCGATTAAGCAGATCTAAAATACAGGGACCAACTGAGACCAAGAGATCTTTAAACATCCTAGCAGGTATGATGTCTTGGGGACAATTTGAGAGCTTAAGAGTTTGGACAGTCTTGAGCAGATCAGGCAGCGAGATGGGTTCAAAATCCCCCAAAACAGCAGAGCATAAAGGGACAATACTGGGATCTAACGCCGCACAAGCAGTTAAGGAGCTAATAGAAGACACTTTATCTCTAAAAAATGTACAACATTTTCCACAAAGAAAAGGACATGGTAGAACACCAGTATGTTTGGGGGAGTTTACAATCCTATTCAGCACATTAAAAAGAACCTTCGAATTGTTACAGTTGTTGGACACAAGGTTGGACATACAGTTGGCCTTTGCTGCCTTTACAGCTTTTTGGTAGTTTTGTTGGCAGTCCCTTAACATTCCCAAGGACACATGAAGTTTGTCTTTTTTCCATTTTCTCTCTGCGCGGCGACATTCGCATCGAAGAGCCCGAGTTGTATCATTGCGCCATGGCTCTCCAGGCTTTACGCACCTATGCGTAAAAGGGGCGACAGAGTCAAGGATATCCGTGCAGGTGGAATCAAAGAGGCTAGCTAGTTCATTGATCTTCAAGTTAGAGGGAGAAGGGGCGCTCAGCGGCGAACATTAAACGCCGCAGAGAAGAGAGGTGCCGTATTTGCGCTAATAGAGCGCCGCTGATGCGCAGGGATGCACAAGTTTATTTTTTTTAGGGAGAGACATGGCGATCGAGAACAACACAGGCATATGGTCAGAGATACCCACGTCGGAAATGTCATTAATAGTCACGTTTAACCCATGGGATATCACTAGGTCCAAAATGTGCCCTTTATTGTGTGTTGGGACATTTACTGACTGGATCAAGCTAAAAGAATCAAACACGTTCAAGTTCAACAGCATGAAATGTATGTGCTTTTTATGCAATACAGTGATTAAGTAACTATCCCTCCTTCTGTTTTTCTCTGACGTATCACACCCTGTATATTAGTTTCACATTTAAAAAATTAACTTCCTCACGGTATCCTATTTTTCAGAGTTTCGCCTGTAGAGTCAAAGCAGTTCTGTAAGGTGGGCCCACCTCCAGGTCCAGAAATGTTGAGAAAGTTTTCAACCTGAGATTCTCTTTTTGGGACCAGAAAGCAGGGCATTACAGTAGTGAGTACAACTGGTGCTAAAGCATGTGTCTGTGGTTCCTTGGTGCAGGGTCCCTATCCACCTGTTTTATAATATTACTCTCTGTTCCTAGGACCCTGCTGTTCCCCCCTTGTCGACAGCCCTGCGTTGTAGACCCGAGAGAGAATAGGGTGAACTCTGGCTATTTCTTTAGGTAAGGAAGTACAGAAAAGTCAGCTCATGGTCAAAAATCACGCCAAGTTTTTAATAAGTGAGGACACACCTCCGCCTGAGCACCCACAGGACAGAAACACCACGCTTCCACCTGAGCACCCACAGGACAGAAACACCACGCTTCCACCTGAGCACCCACAGGACAGAAACACCACACTTCCACCTGAGCACCCACAGGACAGAGACACCACACCTCCACCTGATCACCCACAGGACAGAGACACCACACCTCCACCTGATCACCCACAGGAAAGAGACACCAAACCTCCACCTGAGCACCACAGTACAGAGAAACCACACCTCCACCTGATCACTCACAGGACAGAGACACCACACCTCCACCTGAGCACCCACAGGACAGAGACACCACACCTCCAACTGAGCACCCACAGGACAGAGACACCACAACTCACCCGACGGTGTGAGGTTCTGTTCATGTCATGGTGAGGGCTTACTGGAAGTCAAGTGCTCCTACTCTCACAAAGAACAAAATGCTGAAGAAGCAGCTAAATCTGACAAGACTTTTTTTCTGAGTCAGGCATCCTTAGCATTAAAGGACAACCATAGATACTATACACAAATTCAGTGGCAGATGTATGTTTGCAGAAAGTCTTTTTGTGACTTTGTGTTTTTTACAAATAAAGGGATCCATGTGCAAACCATTCAATACAACACTCATTTTGTACAGGAACTTGTTAGCAAATGTTCACAGTTTTTTGCATGAGTTCCTCCTTCCTGAAATCGTGCAAAGAAAAATGATAGTCTCTTAAAATGTTGTAAAGTTTAATGTGGAAAATACTACATGAAATGAAATGTAAATACAGATGCATTTGTAAATTGATAATTCATTCATGTTTTCACTCATTGTATGTATGCACATAGATGAGGACTATTTTACACAAATACCTATTTGTAAGTATTGCAATTGCAATTTATGTTTTAAAATACTGTTTCAGTTCAATGCACACAGTCAGAAAAATGATCTGCTAAACGTAATGAATAATACAAAATCAAAAGTATTCAGAACATGTTTGGAAGGACATGTGTTCAAAGTGCGAGTTGGTTTATAAAATATATGTCTGTTGTAGTGAGACAATAAATGTTGCTACTCTATACTTGATCATCTCCAAGTTTACTTCACAAGTCTACCCATGAGATTTGCAAGAGCTGCACAAACTGTAACAATGTCATCTGCATGTCGAACTAAACTTATTTGCATGGTATGCTGAAGGATTCTGAAACAACAAACTTGCCGGGTGTCTAAATTTGCTGGTCGCTGAATAAAGACTTCAGTACAGTCTATTATAACTCTGCAGTTTTTGTATTTGTGTTTAAAACAGCTTGGCATGTTTTTGAAAACCTTAGCTTTACTGGGCCACTCAATTAAAAATTTAAGGTTCTGAGAAATGACTGGCAGACATTTGGAAAATATCTTTGAAACTAGTGTAGGGCAAATCTTAAATCGTATGGCTAGATCAGAATTTGCCAACCTAAGTCTTAATTTGTCTCATTTGCTGATTGTTCAAGTTTGTATAGGTGAATCGTCCCTTTTGAACATTCTCTCTGAGTTCCTGGTTCTCGGAAAGTAGACGTTGGTATTCAGCCTGAAGACCCTTGTGTTCATCTTGCAGTTCTGCGTACTGGACTTCAAGAGCTTTCAATTTGGCTTCCAAAGGATCTGGATCTGGATCAGTTCCTAAAAACAAATAAAAAAAATCACCAATTATAAACATGGAGACGTATGACTTCAAAACATGCAACTATGAAAACCATAATTTCTCTTACAGCAAAACAGAAAAAGTGTTGTACATGTGTTCACATGTATGAAAAGTGAACACACGGAGTTACAATTTGAATGCTAACAAAGGAAGCACTTTAATGTGAAGAGAAACATTGAATTTTAAAGAGAAGGGAAACATGATTTGCATATTGTACAACAACATTTGTCATTTATGCTCAAAAGGAACTAAACAAAACAACAAGTGACATTTAATAGTAACTCGTCAGATTTAACCTCTGTCGCAGAATAGTGGTGCATTTTGAAGGTCCAGTAATGCATTCGCTGCAAGCTGCACATCTTCATTTATGGGCTCAACAGGTGCTAGTGTTCGACGTTTTATAAGCCGTTCATATCGATCTTCAACACGCCTGGACTGTTTGGCCTGTGATGTGAAGCTGAATATGGAGGGAATGTAGCTCGGACTTCCAGGATCATCACATGGTTTACCTGAAAAGAAACACACCACAAAGCTAATAAACATGTCGTAGTCTCGAAGGTCCCCAAGTGCCAAGGATGGACTTATTAAATGGAAACAATTCCCAGTGATGTAGTATGATGTAAATTAAAATGTGTCTATGGGAAACTGCTGCTATTTTACAATTTTTTGCTATCATATTATGTCATGTTGTATTTGTGAAACGTTTGTGTTTGTACTGTTTGTTTATAATTGATAGGAAAACTGGTCACTCTTGCAAATGAGACAATTAGTCTCAAGGGACAAATCGGTATAATGTAACACGTGATATATAACGCCTTTAAAAGGTTTGACAATAAATACAATAGCGTCGAAGTCTTTGCTAATTTGCTACCTTCAGATTAGCATTAGGTTTGCACAATAGCATGATATAAATACATGACAAAATTACATTAAAAAACGTTCACACAAATAAAATTAGGCTATCTCTTAATTTACGTACCTCCAATGAAGTGAACAGAGCATTCTCTTCACTGCCGTCAACCATTGCTTTCTTCGCGTTTTACATGATGGAAATCTATGAAATTTTATGTCACTCCCCTTCCTTCGCCTATTTGTGCAACCTACAGCGCTACATGTGTTTACCATACTGATTAATTGATCGTTTTGGCTTGCTGTGTTGTCAAAAGTTGTTAGCTAGTTACTACAGTACCGCGCCGTGCGCTCTCCTTTTGCCCTCCAGGGCGGCAACCGGGTTCATTGTCACGTGCTGGTGACGTCACTCGTCAACGTGCGTATATATAATTAATATATAATATATATTTAGGACTAAATATAGCTTTAGCTTAGTTAAAAGCTAAGCTAAAAAGGTGGGTCTTGAGCCTGCTCTTAAAAACATGAACGTTCTCTACAGCCCTGAGCTCCTCCTCAGGTCGAGGGCCGTAATATTGGAAAGATGCCTCGCCGTGAGTCTTTTTGTTGACTTTAGGAATAACTAGGAGACCCCTGCCGGAGGAGCGAAGGGGCCGTGAAGGTTCATAAGGTCTGAAAGATAAGAAGGACCAAGACCATTAAGACGTTTAAATTTATCACATTAATAAATGCAAATCATAATCAAAAACAACTCTGGCGCAGTTTGAAGAATATTTGAGCGGGTTTATATGTTGAGTAATCCTCAAAATCTTAGTGGTTTATTGTTGTAACTTGTCCTAGATTGAGAAAGCAATAAAAAACAGGGTTCAAACTGTATTGTAAGGCAAGGCAAGTTTATTTGTAGAGCACAATTCATACACAAGGCAATTCAAACCCAGATAGCAAAATTGGTATGGCCCAGATGTGGCCCACATCAGACACGTTGATTTGGCTCACATACCGCGCGGATTAACGGCCATAACGCGGTCCACATCCGGTTACCACATCTGGCCCACAATAAACCCAGAACAGGTCCAACTCTTAGCCAGTAGTAAACCAGATTATTCAAAGGTGGTCCAGACATGGCCCATTGATGGTACACCATTGGCCCACAGATGTTTTGCCATTTTTGATATTTTGTATATGGGCCATATTTGGTTTGCCTCTGGTTATTCCGGTTTAAACTATCCTGGAACTGCCATGTCTTTGCCATAAGTGGCCCATATATGTGTTTTCATTAATGGGCCATAGTTGGTCATTTGCATGTGGGCCACATTTGGTTAACTGCTGGTTTATCTGGAGATATTGAGGCCACACGTGCCATGTCTTTGCCATAAGTGGCCCATAAACGTTATTCCATTAATGGGCCATGTGTTGTTGTGTTTTACATGGCCCACTTCTGGTTTACATCTGTTTCCCGCGGGCCACACCAATGCCACAAGTGCCACATCTTTGCCTGATGTGGGCCACATCGGCTTGCTATCTGGGAAGTGCTTCCCAGTTGCATGAATATAAGAAAACAAATAGAATCAAATAAAAACATCAACTTAAAAATAATCAATTACAGTAAGAGGCAAGAGTGTAGATGAAATACTTTCAGTTATATGCATTTTTAAGTCTTGAGCACTATTTTTAAGTCTTGTTTTGACTCGCTCTGTTTTGAGCACTATTTCGCTCTGTCTTGAGCACTATTTTTCTTGCTCGTTCACACAAAGTTACCAAACCTCTGTTTTGTCGCTCCTTCTCCTCTGGACATCAACATAAAATTAATCAATTACAGTAAAAGGCAAGAGTGCAGATAAAATACTTTCAGTCATATGCATGGGCAAAAAGAGCTGTTTTCAGCCTGGATTTGAACATTGTCAGAGTTGAGGCCTGTCTCACATCCTCATTAAGACTGTTCCAGATTTTAGCTGCATGAAACTGAAACGCAGCCTCACCGTGTTTATTATTGACTGTGGGAACCACCAGGAGGCCCCTCCCTGAAGTTCTCAGGGCCCGAGATGGTTCATACGGCTGTAACATGTCAGAGATGTACTTTGGTGCTAAACCATGAAAAGACTTGTACACAAGCAGAGCTGTTTTAAAGTCTATTCTCTGAGTGACAGGAAGCCAGTGCAGAGACCGGAGCACTGGACTAATATAGTCATATTTCCTGGTTCTTGTCAGGACTCGAGCAGCAGCGTTCTGGATGTTCTGTAGCTGTCTGATAGCTCGTTTAGAGAGGCCAGTGAGCAGCCGTTACAGTCGTCTAACCTGCTGGAGACAAATGCATGGATAAATCTCTCTAAGTCTGGTTTTGACACTATTCCTCTGATCTTAGCCATGTTTTTCAGATGGCAAAAAGCTGCTGATGTTGTTGCTTTGATGTGGCTGTTTAAGTTCAGGTTTGAGTCCATGATCACTCCCAGATTTCGAACCTGATTTTTTGGTTTTAGAGAGAGAGACTCAAGGTGACTGATAACACTTTGGGCCAGATCTTGTGGCGGCGCACGGGGCGGCGCAGGCTCTTGGCAAATTATTTTCAGAGTGGCGGAGCTATATGTGCCATTCGCCTGCGCCACCTGTGAGGGGGCGTCACAAGAGGAGGTGACTGCACTGATGGAAACACGGCTGACATTCACTTCCTTGTTTACATTGCGCTGTCTTGCGTTCTTTCTTAAGCCTTAGGCTCTCACAGGTCAAACTAAAAACTTTATTTACCCCATCGTGAGCTAAACCATGTGCACGTCTCGAGAGAAAAAGAGCTACAGCGTCCGCTGTGTCGTGGATCGGCCCGCGCTTGGCGTGAACGCGAAGCAAAACAAAAGCACATGTTCACCCCCCACTCCCACACAACCACTCTCCTGGACGCGGAGTCGATCTGGTTGGAGGAAAATCTGTGTCTCCACCCACTTAAATGCGCTAAGTCTGGAGTGGCAAGATCACAAAGTGCGCGCCTACTGAGCGCAAAATGTCACCCTATCGTCTCCGTTTTGATGCACAAGATCGGGCCCATTGTCTTTGTGCCTGTGGGCCAAAAACAATGATCTCAGTTTTGTCTGCATTTAGCTGGAGAAAGTTGTTTTGCATCCACAAACTGATCTGTTGGATGCAGTGACAGAGAGTATCTACAGGCCCATGTTCACCAGCCGTCAGTGACACGTAGATTTGAGTGTCATCTGCATAGTTGTGGTACGACACATTGTTGCTGTTTATTAGCTGACCCAATGGAAGCATGTACAAGTTGAATAAGAGGGGTCCCAAGATTGACCCCTGGGGGACTCCACAGGTCATGGCAATTTTGTCTGAGACACAGTTGCCAATTTCAACAAAGTACGTCCTGTCCTTGAGATAGGACTTACTTTGTTGAAATTGGCAACTGTGTCTAGGACTCGAGATAGGACCCAGTTTAGAGCAGTACCAGAGATTCCCACCCAGTTTTCTAACCTGTGAAGTAAGATCCCGTGGTCCACTGTGTCAAAGCCAGCGCTCAGGTCCAGCAGAACTAAAACTGAGACCGTACCTGCGTTGGTGTTCATGCGGATATCATTTGTCACCTTGATCAGAGCTGTCTCAGTGCTATGGTGGGGCCTAAATCCTGACTGGAAAGTATCATGTAACACATTGTTACATGATAGACCAGTAGTAGTTCTAAAGAAGAGCAGCCTTGGCATCAAGGCTGCTCTTCTTTAGAAGAGGCTTAATGAGTGCAGTTTTCAAGGCCTTTGGAAATGCTCCAGTCTCGAGTGAGATGTTAACTAACTGAGAAAGTTGTGGTAACAGGCTGGTGAGCAGACTTTAGAAATCTAGTGGGTAATTCATCAAGGCAGCATGTGCATGAACTCAGACCGGAGATAACCTCTTCCATTGTTTTGTCACTAACAGGTGTGAAATGTGTCAGCTCAAGGTGTTTATCTGGTGGCAGAGTTTTCATTTGTATTGTTGAAATTCTGGCATTTTTAATGCTTTGGACTTTGTCATAAAAAAAATATTGCAAACTCATTGCACTTGGATGTAGAGATTAGTTATAGGGGCAGTGAAACTGGAAGGTTAGTTAATCTGTTTACTGTGGAAAAAAGAACACGAGAATTGTTTCTGCAGTTTGAGATGATTGTAGAGAAGTACTTTGCCCTTGCTCCATGCAAAATCTGGTTGAACACACAAAGCACTTCTTTGTAAACCTCAAAATGAACCTGGAGCTTTGACTTGCACCATTTCTGTTCGGCTTTTCGGCACTTCCTTCAATAAAACAATTCTGTGGTGGTTTGTAAATAGTCATAAAAGGTATGGAGGATTGTTTTATCTCCATTTTGAATGACACATACTCAAACGATGGAAAAACCCCAAAAGACAATTTTTGTAGGAGTAAATCGTCCCTGAATATGGCACAAACACCCCCACCCAGGGGCGTAGCACCAAATTCTGGGCCCTGGGTACAAACTATCTTGGTGGACCCCCCCCCCATATGAAATTCACATTTCATATTCTATGTTCTTTGACCACAAAGCAGTGGTTTAGTGGTTTGACAGTGCAGTGCATTTATATTCTATTATAACTTTATTATATATACCTTAACTAAGTGAAAAAATGGGTTGGCCAAAAAAGTGCTTCGTATACAAACACATATACAATGGGTACTGAGGTTATGGTTTGTTTGTTTGTTTGTTTGTTTGTTTGTTTGTTTGTTTGTTTGTTTGTTTGTTTGTTTTTGTTGAATGTTTGACTTGATATTGCATCGGATTTGGCTTCAGTTACAGAAATGGAATAACCTTTAATCCTGTAATGACATAGATATTTAGATTAGGGTGGAATATTCTACTTTCATTGGGCCAACTGAAATGGCTAGTTTTAGGTAGAGCATAAAGATTATTAGCATATCACATTAAACCAGGGACATGGGATATTTGTGCTGAGAATAACACATTTGTGACTTTAAAAGAGGCTTTAAAATGGTACTTTACAAAAAATGATGATACTATAATGTCTCTGTGGCCCACAGCCGGAACAAAAACACTCAAGGGCTTCAATCTGATTTAGTCTCACCATATTTGAAGCCTATACCTTTAAGTGTATTGTCAGTAAATTGTTGTTGTAAAAAGTTGGGATAGGCTAAATGGCACGAGCTCCACCTTTCACTAGAACCACATTGACTGATCTCCAAACTGCGCATTTATAATGCCTGAAACCAAATGCATGCGGCTAATTAGCATAATTAATTCGGGGAAAATGGCGTGCGCAACCTGTGGCTTTTGTCACTGTATTGGCCTGATGGCTCAATTATAATAACTATGAGGAAAGAGAAACTTTAGAGGTTAAAACCAGTAGAGAAGGAGCTCTGTCTATGACTCTGCACCATCCACTTCTCAGCGCAGGCAGAGGCAGGACTCGCCTCACCTCATGTTTAACTGTCATTTATGACAAGAAAGTTGCCTCTAAGGTCCGCTACAACAGGCTAGTGTTAAATAAAAGCACATTAGAGCGAGGCAAGACTAAGATCTGTCTTTCCTGGCTCTGTGTCATTACATTACAGAGTCCACCTCATCAAGTCACTGCTGAGTTGAAGCGCACGGTGCTGAACACCGGTGTGTGGGCTGAACCATTTTGCACATTTTTAAAGGGGTGTCAGGGCCCTGAGAAATTATCCATAATTATTGTTTGGGCAAAATTCTGGGTCGCAACCAGGGGCGTCGGACTGGGGGGGTAAAGGGTACTGAGTACCCAGGGCCCAGAGCAGGGTAGGGGCCCTCAAAAATGCTGCAAAAAGTGTTCTGTATTGTACTTTCTAAGTTTCCTCATAATTGATACCATAAGAACTGAACACAACCGGGCTAAAATACAATGGTTGCGACTCGCAACCATTGTATTTTTGAGGGCCCCTACCCTGCTCTGGGCCCTGGGTACTCAGTACCCTTTACCCCCCCAGTCCGACGCCCCTGCCCCCACCCCTCTGGTTTTGGTGAGTTTCAGACACAAAATTGAAGTGAGCTGGACTACACTCAATCAAAACTGCATTACCAGTGTTTTTGTCTAGCCATGTTTCAGTTAGAAACATAAAATCTAGATTATAAGAGGGAAAAAAAACTATTTATTAAAAAGGACTTGTTTTTTAGCGATCTGACATTGAGTACAGCATGTTTGAGATTTATCTGTGTTTGAGTGGATGGAATCTTTTTGCAGGGGATATGGATTAGATTTCTTTGATTGGACGGTCTGACTGTCCCTCTCTTATCTAATCTATGTTGTTTGACAGTACTAATTGTCTTGTAAGCTGCTGGAGATAACAGCTGTGGGCACCGGTGGTGGGGGCCGAGCTGGGGAGACCTTGGTTTGTGAAAAAGGCGGAGGTGGGAGAGGGGCATGATACTTATTTTGGGATGAAAGCCTTGGTCTTGGCGCGACTGGAGTGTGGGGAGTCATTTTAATCCCATGTTTGATCAAGTTTTCAAGATGGTTGGAAAATCCCATTGGTGACTCTGGGGATGGGAACAATTCAGAAAAGTCTCTGGAGGGTGTAGATGTAGCAGGCGGGCTCAAGGCCTGTGGTGGAGTAGATGAAAGTGCGCCTTCGGCTGAATCTGAGCTTTTCCCCGGAGATGCAGGTGGTGATGCTGCTATTGTTGAAATGTTTTCCGGAGATACGGATGGTGCTGCTGTGGCTGAATCCTTTACTGCGACTGAGTCCTTAGGTGCAGATGGTGCTGCTGTGGCTGAATCCTTTACTGCGGCTGAGTCCTTCGGTGCAGATGGTGCTGCTGTGGCTGAATCCTTTACTGCGGCTGAGTCCGGGAGAATTTATTTATTCTCCCATCGATGTTTGGGATGGGTCCACTGATGAAAATGTGTATTGCCTCTTTATCCAGACAATGAAAAGTTTATTGAACTTTTCTTTCAGGGCTTCAGACTCTCCGTCTCTTATGTCCACAGCACCAACATGTATGATAAGTTTATTTATCCCAGGGTTATTTGTGATTTCCTTGTATATAACATCTATGATGTCAGAAACTGTAGCACTGGGATAAGTACTCATAGTAATCCTGTCATTGTTTATATTAGATATGGCTCCATCTCCAAGCACCAGGATATCTCTGGCCTTGACACTTGGCACACTTTTTTCTGTCTTTGTTTTGACTTCTTGTCCTCTGTTTCTCTCTAATTTTCTATCTATACTCTGTTGTAAAACCTCAGGCACTTTGAAGTTGATTTTCCTGCAACACCTCTTCTGCGTGTACTCTGGGGCCAGTTGTACTGCATTATTGCTCAAGTTAGCAGTTTCATCATGGCTGTGAACGTCCCTGGTGTGATTGCTATAGCATTTTTCTACCTGCTGGTGCTCGGGACAGGCATCTGGGCTTCTTTCAAATCCAGGAGAGAGCAGAAGAGGAATGCGGCTTCTGAAATAGAGATGACCATCCTGGGTAATCGGGACATCAGCCTGGTGGTGGGGATCTTCACCATGACAGGTGAGGTGCAAAAAATCCTTTTGGTGGGTGGGAACAAATAATTGCTGATGATACTGTATGTTGGCTAATGGCTACCAGATAATATTGTTTGGAAAATATGTAATGCAATAGATGAAAGTAGCATGTATCATTGAGAAAGTAGCATGTATCATTGAGAGAGCAGTGGCAGTCAGCAGTATCATCTGCTGACTGCCACTGCTGTGGGGTTAAAAATGCTCCAGGCAAATGCTTCAGGCAAATGCTTCAGGCATGTAAAGAAGAGGGTGAATGACCGGGTGAGAGCACACTGTTTACCAAGGAGGACAAGAGTTGGCAGCTTAAACAAACATTTATTACAGGATGATTAAAAACAGAGTAAAAATGCCCACAAATAAAAACATTATGCTAAAAGTCCATTAAAAACAAGGTGGGCTAAAAAAAAAAGATAAATAAAAAGGAGTAAAAAGCAATAAAAAGGGTACCGTCCACCGTAAAGTGCGCATGCTCACAGGTCCTCCTACTCCCTCTCAGTCCAGGGAGTGGATCCTCTGGTCACACGCACCGGGTCACCTGAAAATGCAAAGCATATGCCAGCACGGGTGTCCGAGACAATAAGGTCTTAGGCTACGCTGGTGGAGTGTCGCTACAATACTTACACACAAGGCAGAGTTATCCTCTGCCCCTGTGTGTGTGCAACGTCACAACACTCCTTCACTCAGTCTCGATCCCTCCCCGCTGGCCCCCGTCCTCCGCACGCTGAGACACCTACGTGGAAACTAGCGGCAGTCAAATGTTCTAGCCAATGGTGTTCTCCGTCTAGCTTTATCCGACAAGTTCAACTACATTCCTGAAGGCACTCACACTGAAGGCAGAGTCTACTCTGCCCCTGCGTGTATGTCGCCTCATAACACTTGCGGTCTCAGCGTGCTCGTGGTCCCTGATGCGTGTGCCGTCCTGCTCTTCAACCTCATGGTGGTGCACCGCGGCCTTCTGCTCCTGTGTGCGACCTGCTTTCTCGTTTTTGTCTTCTGGTTGCCCCCGTGCTCCCTTTTGTTTGTGTTTCCTTTCCCGCCAAGCGCAGGTGTGTTAATTGTCGCCTCCAGGATTGGGGTAAAGTTGTGTGATAAAAGCATGTGACAATGGCAGGTTCTTAAAAACTATAAATAAAGTTAACGAGGGACCCAAATCCACAAAACAGTCCACATGTGTTTTGTGTATTTGGAAAAAGCGTTCGACCGTGTCCCTCGTGGTGCCCTGTGGGGGGTGCTCCGGGAGTATGGGGTCCGGGGCCCTCTGCTAAGGGCTGTCCGTTCCCTGTATGAGCAGCAGGAGCTTGGTTTGCATTGCCGGCAGTAAGTCAGACCTGTTCCCGGTGCGTGTTGGTCTCCGCCAGGGCTGCCCTTTGTCACCGGTTCTGTTCATTACTTTTATGGACAGAATTTCTAGGCGCAGCCAGGGGTCGGAGGGCGTCCGGTTTGGGAGCCTCAGGATCTCATCTCTGCTGTTTGCGGATGATGTTGTTCTGTTGGCTTCAACAAATCAGGACCTTCAGCGCGCTCTGGGGCGGTTTGCAGCCGAGTGTGTAGCGGCCGGGATGGGAATCAGCACCTCCAAATCTGAGGCCATGGTTCTCCACCGGAAAAAGGTGGCTTCCCCTCTTCAGGTCGGTGGGGAGTCCTTACCTCAAGTGGAGGAGTTCAAGTATCTCGGGGTCTTGTTCACGAGTGAGGGACGGATGGAGCGTGAGATCGACAGATGGATCGGTGCGGCGTCAGCAGTGATGCGGTCGCTGTATTGGTCTGTCGTGGTGAAGAGGGAGCTGAGTCGGGGCAAAGCTC
This sequence comes from Gobius niger, assembly GCF_951799975.1. Taxonomy (NCBI): domain Eukaryota; kingdom Metazoa; phylum Chordata; class Actinopteri; order Gobiiformes; family Gobiidae; genus Gobius; species Gobius niger. The sequence goes on along the minus strand of NC_136858.1, from coordinate 5,366,861 downwards.
TAGATTTACCGATCGATCTACGTTCCCACTCTCACCTATGGTCATGAGATTTGGGTCATGACCGAAAGGACAAGATCGCGAATACAAGCGGCCGAAATGAGTTTCCCTCGCAGGGTGGCTGGGCGCACCCTTCGAGATCGGGTGAGGAGCTCAGTTACCCGGGAGGAGCTCGGAGTAGAGTCGCTGCTCCTTCACGTTGAAAGGAGCCAGCTGAGGTGGCTCGGGCATCTGTTCCGGATGCCTCCTGGTCGCCTCCCGCGGGAGGTGTTCCAGGCATGTCCTAGTGGGACAAGGCCTCGTGGAAGACCCAGGACACGGTGGTGGGACTATGTCTCCGAGCTGGCCTGGTGTCGCCTCGGGGTCTCCCCAGAGCAGCTGGAGGAGGTGTGTGTGGACCGGGAAGTTTGGGCATCTCTGCTGAGACTGCTGCCCTCGCGACCCGGCCCCGGATAAAGCGGAAGAAAATGGATGGATGGAAGTTAAAAATGCACTCCAAAAATTAATACCAATATAAAAACACACTAAAAGCACAGCACGCAATAAAAACAAAATAAAATGCCACAAGTGGGTTTGTCTGCAATTTCCATGTGGGCCCCATGTGTGTTGGCCCATGTGGGCCGGACCTTTACAAGTCAAACTTAACCCTTTCTACCCTAAAGAGCCACATCGAGTTACAGTTATGGTCCCGGTATTTGGACGCAAAGGGACACAAGGGGGCGCCCTTCCAACAGTCTCACTTTAAATGTGAAATGACTTTCTTCAGAGCTAGACTTTAGGTCAGACACCATGACTGACAGTAACATGACGCTAAATACAGTGAGCTCTTTGTTTCCAGTAAAAAGGCTGAGGCCTCATTGCTCTTCAGTCACAGAGCGACAGGTGAATAAGGAAGTCATGGAGCTGCTGCTTTAGACAGGACTTCAGACTTCTGCTGTAGGAGGAAAATTATGAAACTTAAGTATGTAGTACATAAAGTAAAAAATAATATTCTTTATGCATGCCCTTATAGCCTTATAGTTTGAAAGTTTTCATAGTTTATTTTATCTAGTACTTACTTTAGTACAGACACTTAAAGAATTATGTGTTATATGTTTCATGTTACACGATTGAACCTAGAAAAATTACTAGTTTATGAACCCATTCTCAAACAGTGGTGTTTAAAACTATTCTGATTGTTTCTGAGGAGAGAGCAGAAGAATTGGAAATGCAAACTTTGAACAAAAGCTGGATGCAACCTCCCCTGTTCTAACATGGCATGGGACTCTATTGATTCCAAAGGGGGATTCTTTGTCATGTACACAATGCATGTTTGACAGGCCAGAAGGCCTGCTTGGAAGAAACCTGATCCCTTCTGCCAACAGCCCGAGTGCCCTGAACCTCTGTCCCGAGGGCAGAGTTAATCCCCCAGTCCCTAACTTCTGACTGCTACAAAAATCCCCACTATAATAACTCAAGGTTTACTGCTACAAGAACGGTCCTAGTTTGTACATTTTCCCCTTGTAAAAGTAGAAATATGTTCTGTTCTGTGTTGCTTTAATCATATTATTATTCCTCAGCCACATGGGTTGGAGGAACCTTCATTGTGGGCAGTACTGAGATGATGTACACCCCCTCCATGGGACTGACCTTGACGATCATCACGATGGTGGCCTACTCTGTTACATATCTACTCAGTAAGTATTCAAGTCGTTTACCTCAACATTTGACTCATTTCTAAACCAGTGGTTCTATTTTTTAGTCGTGACCACCAATACAAGAACAGTTATTGCTTGCGACCCCCATATTTTAGGATTTCCAGTCAGGCTACATAGAAAATACGCCTCTCCCATGCGATCTGGCGACCCCTTGAAACGATATTGTGACTCCCATAAGGGTAACTGCAACAGTTACTGTGACGATTACTGCAACAGCTACTACAACAGTTACAGTGACGATTACTACAACAGTTACAGCAACAGGTACTGTGACGATTATTGCAACAGTTACTGCAAGAGTTACTGTGACGATTACTACAACAGTTACTGTGACGATTATTGCAACAGTTACTGCAAGAGTTACTGTGACGATTACAGCAATAGTTTCAGTAACAGTTACTGTAACTATTTCAGCAACGGTTACTGTGATGATTACTACAACAGTTACTGTAACTATTTCAGCAACGGTTACTGTGATGATTACTACAACAGTTACTGTAACAGTTACTGTGACGATTACAGCAATAGTTACTGTAACAGTCACTGTAACTATTACAGCAACAACAGGTGAAGAAGGAAGTCATGCAAGTTTTGCATTAGGCAGAGCTTCTGGGACTTCATCAGCAAATAAAAACCTTGAATGATAACGTTCAAAGGCCTGTTAATAATTTGTAATAACGAGACTAACAAACAAAATATTATTTTTTTTACCTTTAATTTGTGTGTAGTTGTTACAGGGTCACGTGTGCGTCAGGGTGGACCATGACTGATGTGGACAGGTCCATGTTACAGAGACTGCACCCGAGGGTCAGTCCACTTTTTCCAGATTAAAACTGTGGATACCACAGTCCTGTCCACATCTGCTGTGGTCCACCATGACTCAGAGGAACAGGGACACAAATGACCCTACATCAGATACAATACTGGAGCTTTTCTCTTTTTTTTTTGTCAAACTGTTATGAATAACTGCTTGATTTTCAATATTTAATTTGTACTTCCAGCTGAAGGCCGAGCTGGATTTCTTGCTTCTTCATCTGTCGGTCTGTGACAGACTCAAGTCCAATGAGTCGTGAGCGTTTTTATTAGAAATAAAGAACACATTCTGTTTAACGTTGCGTTACTGTCACTCATGGTGTCAGACTATCTAACCTGACGTGTAACTCTGAAGAGAGTCAACTCACAGATACTCTGAGAAGAGTGGGACCAAATACACTCTGAACAGAGTAAAATTTACTCTAGGACATTTACTGTGTACCAGAATGTTGTTGGAAGTTTGTTCTCCGGGCTCTAGGCTCAGCTCACCATCACGAGTGTTCGGATAAACAGGACCAACTATGAGAAAAACATTCAAACTCATAAACTCATCAACATTGCGTACAAAAATGGTGTAGGTGTATTTGCGATATATGCCAGAAGGCCTGTGGCATTTATGAACCTGTGCTTTCCACTCCGCGAGCTCAGTGCTGGAGCCGGGCAGGACTATGCGTCCTTCGGCCTGAACAGAGCCTTCCTTCAGGAGGGAACAGCAGCGCGGAGAGCTGACAACCGACTGGAGCCCACCCAGATAGCAAAATGACATTGTTTCAACATTGATTTAGGGTCAGATGGTTGACTTTTGGTTGATGTTGATTCAATGCTTTATTTCGGGTAACAGATCAATAATTTTTTTAAATAATGTTGAATCAGATATCATTTCAACCTTTGAAAGTGTAACGTTGAATCAATATTGAGGACAGCTTTATGGATGTGTTAGTGTCGCAGCTGAGGCTTAACTTAAATCAAAAGTGTAGCTACTTTAAGAATTACCAACAACGCCACCTTGGATTCTGGGCCCAAGGAACCACAATTATTTGTTTACAAGGTCACAGGTTCGAGAGGAGCGTGAAAATGGACAGACAGCAAAAGTTATTATATAAAATAGACTTTATTTTAGTTTCATAGGAAAAGCGTCTTTTTGTTAAATTTATAAATCTACTTTAAAATCATTTAACACACACAACCGCATTCACACTCATTCGTATCCACATCCACTCAAACAATGAATAAAATAAAACAAAATCTAATAATCCTATTGCAGTGTGGCGCTCAGGGCCAAGCTCCACAACTTGGGGACCAGGATGATGCACGCAGATGGCGATAGCCTTGTTACCTTGTTTGTGGAGGAGTAGTTCGTGAGACCAGCGGGGAGCGCACTCAGGTGCGGGAGCCCTCGCGCCCTGGTCAATTGAGTTCAGTTCAGTTCGTACGCAGCTTTAACTTCGTGCGCCGGATGGGCGCTTACTTTAACCAAGCGACCAGCAGTTCGAAGCGACCACGACCATATGGAAAAAGGGGAGGTAGGAACAGGATCCTATAAAAATATATGAATTGTTTTAGAAGGACAAGCACGCATACATTTGCTTCCTGGAAGCACTGAAAACATACCGTCAATTGAAGCACTCCGCACACGATTCGCCCGGTCTCTCTCAATACGACCGCGTTGCACAGCATACGCACAGCGAGGAAAAGCCCCTGACGCCACAGCCCACGGGGACGGCAGGTAGAGAACGCGCACGGCAGAGGCGTGAGCTCAAGAAGACGCCAACATGCTACAAACAGCACGGTTTTAGGACAGATCGACTAGTTTAATGAATGAAAATCACACGGAAGCTTACCAAAGATGCATACGACGAAAGCGTGGTTCCGTTGCGCGGCCTTACGCCTTGTGCAACTGAATCGTGTGTTTGGCACGAGACGCCGGCCAAACGCAGCAGCTCCGTCCCCAGGCTAAGCTATGCGACGTCAGAGGCGAAAGGGAGGGCTGAAGGTGAAGTGCGCCCCTAATGTAGCATCGGATCTAGCGGTGATTGGTTTGCCAGCGGAAGTGCGTACTACCACATTCGTAAAGCGGGTGATGAAGTTTGAGTGAAGCGTGGAGTCGGTTGGTTTGGCTTCCTGTTGGATCATGAACGCGGAAGTGGTGGAAGGAGCGAGCGAAATTCAAAAAGAGAGAGCAAAAAAGAAAAAGAGGAAGAAAATAGACGTGTCTACAAGTGGATCAAGTGATGATGAGGGTTCATTTTTGGTCGGGATGGTGGCTGTAGGTCGTGCGGATGGAATATTTAGCAGGCCACACGAGGAGGGGAAGTTTGTTGGTGAAATTGTTGGAATAGTTCGCTCGGTTTCGGTAACAAGAAGTGGCCTTGTCATAATTGACTGCAAGTCTCAGGCTCAGCTTGACAACGCGTTGGATGTTTGTGGTTTCCAAATGGACCGAGAGTTTGTGAATGTGAGATGCTTTGTGATGGATGGGAAAGGGAAAAGAGCCAGGGGAGTTATTTCTGGTGTTCTTGTTTCCTTCAAGGAAGAGTTGTTTTTGGGAGTAGATGGAGTTTGCGATGTCAAAAGGTTGAACCAAAGTGTATGTGGGGTAAAAGAAAGAAGTACGTCGCTGTGTTTGACTTTTGAATGTGAGTTGCCGGATCGTATATATTTGGATTATATCTGCTACCGTGTGCGGCCATTTGAGCGAGGCCCACTGAGGTGTTTTGTGTGTCAAGAGTATGGGCATGTGGGGGCTGTGTGTCGTGGAGTTAAAAGATGTATTTTTTGCGGAAGAAGTGACTGTGCTGATGAAAAATGTAAAAATCCAGACGAGGATCCACAGTGCCTGCACTGCAAAGGCGAACCATCGTGTCGGGGCAGCCGTATGCCCCAGAAGAATCACAGAAGAGAAAATTGATAACCTGAGAAAGGAGAAAAAAGTGACGTATGCTGAAGCAGTGAAACAGATCGAAGTGTGTGAAGAAAATGGTGTACCGAAACGAAATGGCAATGTAATTATGATTGATCTGAAGGGATTTTTGGCGTTCATGGTAATGGTGATAAATTGTGCGACAGAGTTACAGAGCAAAACTGACTGTATACATAAGATTCTTGAAGCGTCAAGGAAGTTTATGAACATGGATGGGATCACTGAGGAGGAGTTGGTTAAAACACTGAAGGAAGGGTGCGAAGGAGGGTCGAAGTAGCAATCACTGTTGGGTTTGAAGTGGAGTGGGGACTATTTTTAACGCAATTTGGTTGAACGCTGTTATTGTACACTAAAGCCAGTGGGTGGCGGAAATGCACTTTTGAGTTTGCATCCGCCGTTAAACAACCAAAGAAGAAGAAGAGTGAAGCGTGAGTTTGGGGAAACTGCACCGGGCTAGCATGAGTGTTCAACCGGTCAACACGCGTGTTAAACCTCGCTATATGTGGACTCTAGGGGTGTAACGGTACGCTAAAATTGTATTCGGTTCGGTTCACGGTTTTGGAGGGCTCGGTTCGGTTAATTTTCGGTACAAATAAATAAGAACTAACAAAATTTTTCTTTTGAAAAGCTGCCAATACACAATAGAATTCTTGCATAAAATAAATAAAAGTGACCCATTTGGGTGATATTTTAAATAAATTGCACTCTTATAATGAGAGTTACTGTAACTCATGAGAACCATGTGGATTCAACTCAACAAAAAGGCCACAGTGAACGGCTTTTTACTCTCGTCTACTCGCCAAACTACTGTCCTGATACTCTAGACTCACCAGACACAGTAAGAAGAGGGTTTAAATGAGAGTGAGGCCCAGAGTCTGCGCAGAGAAAACATGAGAGCTGCGCCCGGGACACAGGTGACATGATGCAACCGCGGAGGAGCCGCGCATGAGGCGAAGCGAGCACCGGGAGACAGACGGCCGAGCGGGACATGAGCGGAGAAGCACTCGCGCTTTGGAAGAGACAAGGGGAAGGCGGTTGGTCTCTCCTGCTCATTCACTTCACCAGACTACTCCGTTTTGGTGTTATATGTGGCGAAGTAGGCGGAGAGTGAGTGCGCGCTGTAAGAGCCTGTCCCCGTAACAACAACGCGTATAGGAAGAACCGGCTCTGAGCGCTGGTGTAACTTTTTGGCTGAAGTGCGGACGTGACGGGATATTGTAGCGAGGCTCAAGACTTTTAATCAAATACTTAAAGCCAGCGCCTGTAGTTTCTCTCGGCTACTCATGCAGCTTCAATGTACGTCACTCAATAGCGTCCGTGCGGAAACTCGCGTAGGAACTTTGTTCCGCGGCACTTAATATGACGCTAATAATAAATTTACATTATTTAATGAAAATAATACACCGAAACGGTACGCAAGTGGACCGAACCGAACAGGCCGAACCGAACGGTTCAATACATCCCCGTGAACCGTTACACCCCTAGTGGACTCTAACTTAAATAATATCAGACTAATTAATTTGACAGGTAAATGTTTGCTTCCTTTCTCCTTTGACTCAATTTGATCTGCATTTGTGAAGATACAAGCGCAGAGATGTTTCTTTGTGATGATATCAATCGCCTTTTATGGCGTGTGCGTTTAAACATACTGGTTCTGAATTGAAGACTTACCCCAGAGGTTTCTCCACTGTCCTTTGACAGATTTTGACCATTTAACCTCTTAACCCCCACCTGAACCGAGCACATTTTTTCCAGTTTGGTTTTAGGTTTAATCTAAAAGCTTCTTTAAAAAAAGCAACAAAAATGAGACAAACACTAGGATGAAAATGCAACAAGAGCAACAAAAAAATTACAAAAAGGTGACCAAAAAATTACCCAAAAAAATTACAGAAAAGTGACCCAAAAAGTGATTAAAAGAAATGCTAAAAAAAAAGATTAAAAAATGACAGGAAAGTGACAAAAAGTGACAAAAACATTGACAGAAAATGGACAAAAAAACGACCACAAAAATGACAAAAAAGGTGAAAATGCAACAAAAGAGCAACTGAAAAGTGATTAAAACATGGTAAAAAACTGACAACGCGGCAACAACATAGCCTACACAACACCACGCTCCCTCGGACTAAAAAAAAAAAGAGAAACACAATAATATATATAAAATGTCCAGATCCTGATTCTTCACAAGTTTTTTATCGTCATTTATTTCACTTCTGTTCATCACAGAGCTACCAAAATCACACATAAGGTGTATTAGAGTGTCTACTTTCGTAATTAAAAAACCCTGCAAAAACAAGTTTTTCCGTTTTGGCACTCAATGTGTTAACAGTACCCAGCCATAGGTCAGAACAAAGTGTGTTTTTCTGTGTGAGTGGTGGTTGGTGGTGGTCAAAGGGGTAGCTTCAGTCTCAGTCTAAAACAGTCTCTGAGTATGTGGTCAGGGGGGGACTGGGACTGAAAAACAGCCCTGGACTCTGACCAGCCTGGCCCAAATTAGCGTAATTGTGCACTTCCACAAATACATATTTTAACCTCTTACCACCCGCCCTAACAATAACGAGTGCATTTCCCCCAGTTCGGCTTTTTATTATTATTTTTTTGATTGGTATCATCAGCAAAAAGTACGGGAAAGGTGGTCGTAGAAACAGAAGCAAAATCATTAATATAAATAATAAATAATTATGGTCCCAAAATGGAACCTTGTGGTACACCATACTCCACGGAATTCCTTTTAGATTCATGTTTTCTTATACTGGGCTTTACCCAAATCTAAAAGCTTCTCGACTGGAGAGCAACAATGCAACGCCTTATTTGAAAGCTAAGACCTACAAATGTGACGGAAACTTTTCGTCACGTCGCCACATTTTTGTCATATTTTTATTTTATTAATGATTTTTTCATCATTTTTTGTCCATGTTTTTTTTTTTTTTTGCGGGGGGGGGTTTCTCCTGTTTTTGTTGACTTTTCATCCTCTTTTTCTCACTATTTTGATGCTTTTCTTTCTAGCTTTTAGATTTGGGTAAAGCTCGGTTGAGGCGGGACTGACGGCCCTAGAGCCAGTGGCCCTTCTGTGCTCTTCCAGAATGGGCATATGGCCAGTCCGCCCCTGTATGTGGTGAATGGATAATGGCTACAGTGTGGCGCTTTGAGAAACTTGGTAACACAGGCTTGTAGCGGGCACCCTGCTCTGCTCCTGTGTTTGATATAAGGCTTCAAACATCTGACATCAACATCCATTTTCTTCCATTTCAGGTGGCTTTATTTTTGCCAAACCATTACGAGACCAAAAGTGTGTGACCATGATGGATCCGTTCTCCAGGAAGTACGGAAAAGGCTTCACAGCAGTCATGTGTTTGGCCTCACTTTTTCTGGACGTGCTGTGGATGACTACAATACTCATCGGTTTGGGTAAGAAATAATTGAGCGAAAAAGTTCTCAATCACCGGAGAAAAGACCTTGGTGTTGACAAAATGGTTTAAAGTGATACAGTCATTGTTGGGGAGAATACTTTGAAATGAAGCTGTATTTTGTAACGTATTCGGTTACTTTGTCTAATCAGAGTGCTGTACTATGAATACTTTTAGAATACTTTCACATTGATTGTCATTATATTTATGCATAAATATGGCGTATAATTACAAAATTGAAGACTACGAGGAGCAGCAGATCACAGCGCATCATGTGACATATATGCAGTTGTTTGTTTAAATTGTGGCAGAAGACTTTTAAATCTTTATTTTATTTTAGGAGGAAGGGGTCAACATTAAAAGTTATTTCATAATAATGTTTGATTGAGTACTGTGATGTATTCCCTTGATATTTGGAACGTAACTCTTTTCTAAATACTCTCAAATGAAAGTGTAACAACACCAGAATACTGTTACAAAAAATAAGTATTCAAAATACATGTATTTATTTACTCCCCAACACTGGATACAATATGGGTAAAGCTTGGTTTGGCCTTTTGGTTATTATTTGATATACATTTTTTGTCATTCCCTTGCACATACAGGACCTATAAAATAAATAATAATAATAATGTATAATTATATCTTCTTGTGAAACACTGAAGAAGCACAAAGAGCTCCCCCACACCTGCAGCACAGTGGAGGCGTCACAAGAGGCGCTACAGGAAACAAGTCAGGGGCAAAGAAGGAGGTATCCGGGCAAGACTTACAGCGAAGCCACACAAGCCTTCTGTCCCTACTATTGTTCCGGCTACTGGACATTCACTGGAGAATAAAACAGATTAACTGCTAAGCTCTTCCCAGAAGATGGTGAAAGACTGTTGTGGAGCAGAGGGAGCTGCGCAGGAGGAAGAGGAAGGAGGAGGTGGAGCTGACCCGTGCAGGACACCACGCTCTGAAACAGGGACTAACCCAGGAGGCGGTCCTCCGTTTCAGAGGATCAGAGGATCAGAGGAGACTGAAGGCAGCCAGCCAGGTTTCCTCAGCTCAGTGTGGCCCACAGTGGCGGCCGTTCAGTTGCAGTGAAAAAGTAAATCAAGAGCCCTGCTGTGAGCACCACTGACTGTGAAAGAGGGTTTTCTCATATGAACAAATAATAACAAGCCAAAATGGTTAATAAGTAATGTTTCAGCACTCATGTTCATTTCTTTGGTTGGACCTCCTTTGAATAAGTGGATCCTGACAAGTATGTCAAGAAATGGGTTCTTCTTAGACGTAGGACTGCAGACCACATAGAGCTTCATAGATTATAGAAACAAATAAACTGAGTGGATCTGGCAAAAGCAGAATTTGTTCATTCAGTAAATCACACAGACCACCAATCATTTATGATTGTTAAAACTAAAGGATGTCTGAAAATAATTCAAGACTTTGAAAAATATTGGAGACTAAAATAAATACGGCATCACATACCTTGTATTGTGCAGTATGAATACTATATACTGTTTAGAACCCATGACTACACGTCAGTACATAAGTACATAAAGATATAAAATGTAGCGTGTATCCTAATGCTTGTTGAAGGTTAGAGTTCCCCCACCTCCCAAATCCCACTTTAACCACTATGTGTTACGTATTTTGTCATTAAATCGTTGTAAAATACATGACACATCAACGTAGGGAACTGCAAGTTAAATGCTGCTGAAATACAGTGCCTCTCGTTAGTATTCATACACCTTGAACTTTTGCACATTTTGTCATGTTTACAACCCTAAACATAAAGATTTTATTTTTATTTTTTTACTGAACGTTCACACACAAGTAACAGACAACTGTGAAGTGAAAGCAAAATGATACATGATTCTGTTATTTTTTTTAAAATAGAAAAGTGAAAAGTGGGACTTGCATAAGTATTCATACAGCATGAATGCCCATTCCTCTATACAAAACAACTCCAGCTCTGTCAGATTTGAAGGAGAGCGTTTGTGAACAGCAGTTTTCAATTCTTTCCACAGATTTTCAATAGGATTTAGGTCAGGACTTTGACTGGGCCATTCTAACACATTAATATGTTTGTCTTTAAACCATTCCATTGTAGATTTAGCTTTGTGTTTAGGGTCATTGTCCTGCTGAAGGTGAATCTCCGCCCCAGCCTCAGTTCTCTTGCTGACTCCAGCAGGTTTTCCTCCAAAATGTCTCTATAAATGGCTCCATCCATGTTCCCAACTATTCTCACAATCTTCCCAGTCCCCGCTGAGGAAAAGCAGCCCCACAGCATGAAGCTCCCCCCACCATATTTGACACTGGGGATGATGCACTCAGGACGATGAGCAGTGTTAGGTTTGCGCCATACATAACGTTTTGCATTTGGGCCAAAAAGTTACATTTTTGTCTCATCTGACCAAAGCACCTTCGTCCACATGGAGCTGTGTCCTCCATATGACTTCTAGCAAACTTCAAACGGGATTTTTTCTTTCAATAATGGCTTTCTTCTTCCACTCGTCCATGAAGGCCAGATTTGTGAAGAAAACGACTTATAGTTGTCCCATGTACAGTTTCCCCCAGCTCAGCAGCAGTACTTCACAGTTCCTCCAGAGTTATCATGGGGCACTTGGTTGCCTTTCTGACCAGTGTCCTCCTTGTTCGCTCTGATATTTTAGGTGGAGGACCACGCCTTGGTAATATACTCTTTCCATTTCCGAACAATGGATTGAACAGTGCTCCGGGAGATGTTCAAATCTTGGGAAATCTTTGTATAACTTAATGCTGCTTTAAACTTCTCCACAACTTTATCCCTGACCTCTCTGGTGCTCCTTGACCTTCATTATGCTGTTCAGTGACAAATACACTCCGACCACAGCTCTGAGGGCCTAAAAGAACAGCTGAAATTATACTGAGCGTAGATTACACACAGGTGGTCTCTATTTAACCGTTAGGCCAAGGTGTGAACATTCTGGAGTCATTAGAAATGTTTTAAAGGCAATTTAATGCACTCAGAAAATGCTGTAAATGGTAAATGGTCTCAACTTATATAGCGCTTTTCCACCTACATTAGGCACTCAAAGCGCTTTACAGCAAGGATCCACTCACCCATTCATACTCTCATTCATACACCAATGTACGCAGACACTGGAGGCAATGTGGGTGAAGTGTCTTGCCCAAGGACACAACGACAATGTGCACTTTCAGGAGGTGGGATTCGAACCCCCGACCTTCCGATCATGAGACGACCCGCTCTACCATCTGCGCCACTGTCGCCCCTGTATGAACACTTATGCAAGCCCCACTTTTCACTTTTCTATTTTTTGAAAAATAACAGAATCATGTATCATTTTGCTTTCACTTCACAGTTGTCTGTTACTTGTGTGTGAACGTTCAGTAAAAAAATAAAAATAAAATCTTTATGTTTAGGGTTGTAAACATGACAAAATGTGCAAAAGTTCAAGGGGTATGAATACTAACGAGAGGCACTGTATATGTTTGGACAAAAATATTGTGGGGTTATATTAGCTAGGTTTGAACATTTTTTTTTATTTTTTTTTATTTTTTTTCGTCAGACCACAGGATAAAATCTTTATCCTTTTTTTATTTGCAAACCCAAACTGGCTTTTTCATGTTTCTTTTGGAGTCAGAGCTTCTTCCCTCTTAGCCCATGTCGGTTCAGGACTTGTTTCACTCTGGATAATGACAAACCCTTACCAGGTTCAGCATCTTCACCAGGTCTTTTGCATTTGTTCTTGGGTTGATCTTCACTTTTCAGACACAGCACGTTCATCTCTGACACAGAACCCGCCTTCTTTCTGATCTGTATGATGACTAGACATTTCCATCATTGTTTTAACCAATGAACCTGAACCTTAAAGTGTCTTGAAATTACACCAAGGATGAACCAGATTTGTGCTTCCAAGGTCATGACATCGTCATCTGGGCTTTCCCAAATTGTTTATAGTTATAGTAATCTTAGTGTGTGTAAACGTCTGACTTTGTAAAAAGTAATAAAACATTGGGTAGAAAATTCTATCTCTCATTCTTCTGGAATTTGACAAACAAAAGTAATTTGTTAAATTCTATTTGACCCAAGGAAAATAAAGGTTAATCTGGTTTCATGTCAGGTAGTGAGAAGAAAATGCAAATGTGTCTTTTTATGAAGTGTATTTAAACATTTGGTTCTCACTGTATAATAATGTTAGCCCTCGCATTTAAGCCAGAGTTACTGTACAAATCCTTCTGTCTCTAACAGGTGCCACCATCAGTGTGGTCCTGGACCTGTCGTATGGAGTGAGTATATGGATCTCTGCAGCTGTGGCCATCACCTACACTCTGATGGGAGGACTCTACTCTGTGGCTTACACTGACGTCATACAACTGTCACTCATCTTTGTCAGCCTGGTGAGACGGCCATGTTCAAGTTACAAATCACTTCTTTGTCTTGATTTATTAACATGATGCAAACACTTCTGTGAGTGTGAATTAGATATATGTCGCATATATGGTGGCTTCTCAAAGGCAGTCACATACACACACACAAGCTTCTAATATACTGCAGTCAGCTGGCAAATAGGCCAAACCTTTTGTCAGGGCAAATGCCCTGCTATCCCTCTTTGAGAGGGATGTGAAATACAGACAGCAACAGAAGCCATGTCTATAGACGTCATTGGCAGTCAATGAGTTAAAAATCATTGCTTTTTACACACAACTATTTAGCCTGGTTTCCAAAATGTTTAACTTTCTATAGCCATATATTGCTCCTGTCTGCGCAGTGCTTAATTTGTAAATTAGTATTTTCAGGAACACTTTTGATCTGATATGATGGATTTGGGGAACAGGCCAAAACATTTGCCGGAACACTCTCAATAAACACCATTATATCAGATCAAATCTTTGCCGGATCCTCCTAAATATATATAATAATAATATAAAAATATATAATAAACTTTAAAATCAAGTGATGGACACACACATTATATAAGTAAATTGATTTTGTTATGGACAACCTCTTCTCCTTGTTCAGTCAATTTCTAGGGTCTTTTGGATTGAATCCCTCCGTCTGTGAGGTTCAAGAACCGTTTTTCACCGTGTTTCACATGTCCTTCATGTTGCTTCCATAGTTTTCCATTAAAGGAATAGGCCAGCGTTTTTATATACTAAGATATGTTCTTACCTAACCTTAGTCGTGTTAATATACACCTGTCTGGTCTTTGTCCGTGCGCTCTGTCATGCAAACGGAGCACATACGCAGCCTCTCCCACATGTCATATAGCTCCAAAAAAGCTCATGATAGAAGCTACCAAGCTCTTCCACGTGTTCCCTATTTAAATAAAGTTACGTGAAGTGTTTTCATACGAAGTATATTTACACAGAAATGTAACATGTCGATTTTATAAGCAGATAAAAAGGGGTACTATATTGTGAGGCGTAATGAGACAGGAGCACAACGTCCGCGCAGTAACTCCTAAAGACTTCCCCCGCTCACTTCCGTCAATAGAAGCTGCGTTACTTGTAGAGAGCTAGCAGAGAACAGTTGAAGAAGCGTCCATAACTTGTGAACAATGCCTTTTACGTGCATCGTGCCGGGCTGTGATAACAAGCAGAAAGTATATAGTGTAGTAATGTTTCACAGATTTCCAACTCACCCCGGACGACGACACAGGACTCAGGACCTCTACCATGAGGTAGGAATGCGCAGCACTTTCCCAAAATATATTTTCTGCTCGTTGTAAAAGGCTCTGTACAAGTCACGCAGCTTCTGTTGACGGAAGTGAGCGGGGGAGTCTTTAGGAGTTACTGCGCGGACGCTGTGCTCCTGTATCATTACGCCTCACAATATAGTTCCAGTTTTTATCTGCTTATAAAATCGACATGCTACATTTCTGTGTAAATATACTTTGCATGAAAACACTTCACGTAACTTTATTTAAATAGGGAACACGTGGAAGAGCTTGGTAGCTTCTATCGTGAGCTTTTTTGGAGCTATGTGACATGTGGGAGAGGCTGCGTATGTGCTCCGTTTGCGTGACAGAGCACACGGACAAAGACCAGACGGGTATATATTAACACGACTAAGGTTAGGTAAGAACATATCTTAGTATATAAAAACGCTGGCCTATTCCTTTAAAGCCCATCATTATTGAAACTCCAATTCCCCAGCGTGCATTAGCTGTGGTGCAGACTGCCACATGAACCACTATAACATCTCACTGCCTTCATATAAAAGGACATTTTGGAGACTTATTCGTTTACACTGGCCAACATTTGTGTTTTTCCAAACAAGAAGAAACTAAGCAGATTCTGGCCAATACATTTGTATTCCAGGATTTTGTAGCGAATGACCTGAGCCATGATGGAGAAGTTGTTTCACTCTGTGCCACAAATACTTCCTCTTCAAAAGTGAGTGGTTTATACCAGTCGTTCCCCAACTGCAAGGAGTCTGTTAACCACCAGTGCCACCTGCAGGGGAAACATTTATATACAACAGAAGAGCTATGACACTGGTGTGTTTGAAAAAAAAAATATATATACAAAATATATGTTTTGTTTTGTCTAATTTGTTTTTTCCCCACATGGTTTTCCAAATTTTCCAGATTGCCTCACAATGAACCCTTTTGTGTGTGCAGTGGATCTGTGTTCCCTTTGTGCTGACTAACCCTCACACAGTGAACATCGGAGAGACTCTGATGAACAACACCCTCCACGCTCCCTGGATCGGCGCCCCCAAACTGAGCAAGAGCTGGATTATGATAGATGACTTTTTATTTTTTGTGAGTTTATGTTCAATCTGTTTTTCAGTGACACACTAAATATTATTATTATATTCTTACTGCTATTATTGTGTATTTCTTGCAGTCGGTTGGTAGTGTTGCGTACCAGTGCTTTCACCAGAGGACGCTGTCTGCTTCGTCTACGCGGACGGCTAAACTCACCTGCTGCATAGCTGCTTTCCTCATCCTGGTCTTTGGAACACCTCCCATTCTGTTTGGGGCGGCGGCTTCATCCACAGGTACTGAGGTGGAACATACATGTGAAAAACAAACACAAATCACAGTAGAAGACTAAGTGTGAAAAGCCTGTCTGAATAAATGTGCCTTAAGATGGGATTTAAAGATGGACAGTTAGAAGAGCATGAAAAGGCTCGATCACCCACTTCTTCAAGCGCGACCTGTGATATTGACAAAAAGGAATAACCCAATATTTTTGTGGACTTTCGTGATTTTTGTAAACCATCAGAAATACCATATTTTCCGGACTATAAGTCGCTCCGGAGTATAAGACGCACCAGCCAAAATATGCGTAATGACGGAGAAAAAACATAGATAAGTCGCTCCGGAGTATAAGATATAATAATGTCTGTTATGTTATAAACATAATAAACAGCTGAGATAACTAAAGCATAAGGAACATACCACTGCACCGTTGACAAACCTCTCCCACCAGCATGTTTTTCAAGCTCTCATTTGCGAAGTCGTCGCTCTAGCTCTGGCTCTAGCTTTTAAACCGTGATTAGCTTTGTTTTGTTTTCTTCCGCTTCTCCCTTGCTCCAAACTTTCTTTCTGCTGCTCGACTAGCCTGCAGTGCCCTCTAGTGGCATGTGCAATCATATACTGGAATTAAAGAAAAGAAAAAAAAACATAAAAGAAAAAAAAACATATATAAGTCGCTCCCTGCCAAACTATGAGAGAAAGTGTGACTTATAGTCCGGAAAATACGGTATGCAAAAATGTGCTGGCAAACATCATTTAAATTGCTTAGTCACTTATAAAGGTGGATGATGTTACAATTTTTCTCAATCCTCACCAATTTTTTTTTCACTTTTTCCCCCCAATTTTTCACTCATTTTAATTACAGTGCCACCAACACACATACCATGTTTTCTAATCCGCAAGCTCTTGGGTGTGTCCAGTTTTGATTATTTCCAGGACATCGTCCACATAACCAGTGGGGGCTGGTCCATTATAGGCAGTGGGGCGCCGCCCCTCCTATCAATTTTGCAAATAAAAAAAATCTAAAGAGTTTAGCAAAATCATGACTGTCTTCTGTACAGGTGTTTTTTACACTGGAGGGAGGGGGAGCGGAGGTGAAGGAACGTGTCATTTTGTCTGCCTGGTTCCTCTTGTAACAGCATCATAAATGTGTTGTTTTGTACTTGGGGCGGCGAGGAACAGCGCCCACACGATCTAACTAATGGCGCTCTGATATGGTATAAAAACGTCACTGTATGTCATTAATTCCACCAATCAGAGACGCAACAATAAATCTCCGATGGCGCTTGGCCTCAGTGCCATCGGAGATTTAACAGGTGAAGCGTCTCCTGTAAACAAACATGAGGAGCTCGTTGTTGGAGCAGCTCTGAACTCACGGACGATCAAAGAAAAGACCGGAGAAGCTTCGTGTTGTTTCCTGAGAGGAGGTGAAAGGATTTAGTGAAACTAATGGACTTGGGACAACTTTCTTCAGTCAGAAGTCACGTCTAAACTGACTTTCCTGGAGGTAGCATGAGGATGCTAACTCGCTCGTCTGCTTAAGCTGCTGCTTGTTTATTTCACACTTTGGGACAACACTCGCTGACTTGGACAGTCATGTCCCAGGACGTGGACATTTGATGGAGAGAAGATTCAGGACCGTGAGAAGTTTACGACAAAAGAGGGAGAACGTCATTCATTCACTGAGGGAAACAGAGGTGGAGCTCCAGGTGCTACAAGAGGAGGAGGACTCTCGTCTACACATGAGCTGCACATTATTTCTGAGCGGATCATTTGTCTGACGGTTTATACGGGTTTAAACCTGTGGCTCTGAGGCTCAGAATGGAACCATAGCAGGTCAGGGTCTAATACTGTACAAGAAATCAAAGAGGAAACACCTCCTGCCTTTGTTTTGGTTCTGTTGGTGTAAAACACAAATCAGTGGTGCACAACACAAATATGTATAGTGACTATCTTTACACTTTTATTTCATTTAGTCAGAAAAAAAGATTTTCCAAAAGCATAAATTCATTCCATGCTTCTTTTATTTTTTAGTTGAATAAAACTAAACAACAAGTTTAGTTTGATTATATTCTGCATATAATAATAATATTAAATGCCCCAAAGATAACTTTCTTTTTGAAGTTAAAAACAATGTTTCCATCCATCCATCCATTTTCTTCCGCTTTATCCGGGGCTGGGTCGCGGGGGCAGCAGTCTCAGCAGAGAAACCCATACTTCCCATTCCACGCACACCTCCTCCAGCTGTTCTGGGGGGACCCCGAGGCGACACCAGGCCAGCTCGGAGACATAGTCCCACCACCGTGTCCTGGGCCTTCCACGAGGCCTTGTCCCACTAGGACATGCCTGGAACACCTCCCGCGGGAGGCGACCAGGAGGCATCCGGAACAGATGCCCGAGCCACCTCAGCTGGCTCCTTTCGACGTGAAGGAGCAGCGACTCTACTCCGGGCTCCTCCCGGGTAACTGAGCTCCTCACCCAATCTCGGAGGGTGCGCCCAGCCACCCTGCGAAGGAAACTCATTTCGGCCGCTTGTATTCGCGATCTTGTCCTTTTGGTCATGACCCAAATCTCATGACCATAGGTGAGGGTGGGAACGTAGATCGATCGGTAAATCGAGAGCTTTGCCCCCCGACTCAGCTCCCTCTTCACCACGACAGACCGATACAGCGACCGCATCACTGCCGACGCCGCACCGATCCGTCTGTCGATCTCACGCTCCATCCGTCCCTCACTCGTGAACAAGACCCAGAGATATTTGAACTCCTCCACTTGAGGTAAGGACTCCCCACCGACCTGGAGAGGGGAAACCACCTTTTTCCGGTGGAGAACCATGGCCTCAGATTTGGAGGTGCTGATCCTCATCCCGGCCGCTACACACTCGGCTGCAAACCGCCCCAGGGCGTGCTGAAGGTCCTGGTTCGTTGAAGCCATCAGAACAACATCGTCCGCAAACAGCAGAGATGAGACTCTGAGGCTCCCAAACCGGACACCCTCCGGCCCCTGGCTGCGCCTAGAAATTCTGTCCATAAAAGTAATGAACAGAACCGGTGACAAAGGGCAGCCCTGGCGGAGACCAACACGCACCGGGAACAGGTCTGACTTACTGCCGGCAATGCGAACCAAGCTCCTGCTGCGGTCATACAGGGAACGGACAGCCCTTAGCAGAGGGCCCCGGACCCCATACTCCCGGAGCACCCCCCACAGGGCACCACGAGGGACACAGTCGAACGCCTTCTCCAGGTCCACAAAACACATGTGGACTGGTTGGGCGAACTCCCACGAACCCTCGAGCACCCGATGAAGGGTAAAGAGTTGGTCCAGTGTGCCACGACCAGGACGAAAACCGCATTGTTCCTCCTGAATCCGAGGTTCAACTATCGGCCGGATCCTCCTCTCCAGCACCCCGGAGTAGACCTTACCGGGGAGGCTAAGGAGGGTGATTCCTCTGTAATTGGAACACACCCTCCGATCCCCCTTTTTAAAGAGAGGGACCACCACCCCGGTCTGCCAATCCAGGGGCACTGTCCCCGACCGCCACGCGATGTTGTAGAGACGAGTCAGCCAAGACAGTCCTACAACATCCAGAGACTTAAGGTACTCAGGGCGAATCTCATCCACCCCCGGAGCCCCGCCACCGAGGAGCTTTCTCACCACCTCGGTGACTTCAGCCCCGGTGATGGACGAGCTCACCTCCGAGTCCCCAGCCTCTGCTTCCTCATTGGAAGACGTGACGACGGGATTGAGGAGGTCCTCGAAGTACTCCTTCCACCGCCCGACGACATCCCCAGTCGAGGTCAGCAGCTCCCCACCCGCACTGTAAACAGTGTTGGTGAAGCACTGCTTCCCCCTCCTAAGGCGCCGGATGGTTTGCCAGAATCTCTTCGAGGCCGACCGATAGTCTTCCTCCATGGCCTCCCCGAGCTCCTCCCAGACCCGAGTTTTAGCCTCCGCGACCGCACGAGCCGCAGCACGCTTATTCTTCCGGTACCTCTCAGCTGCCTCAGGAGTCCCACAAGCCAACAAGGCCAGGTAGGACTCCTTCTTCAGCTTGACGGCATCCCTTACTTCCGGGCGCCACCACCGGGTTCGGGGATTGCCGCCGCGACAGGCACCAGAGACCTTACGGCCACAACTACGAGCAGCCGCATCGACAATGGAGGAGGAGAACAGAGTCCACTCGGACTCCATGTCCCCCGCCTCCCCCGGAATCTGGGTGAAGCTATTCCGGAGGTGGGAGTTGAAGACCCCACCGACAGAGGGATCCACCAGACGTTCCCAGCAGACCCTCACAACACGCTTGGGCCGGCCAGGTCTGACCGGCTTCCTCCCCTGCCAGCGGATCCAGCTCAGGTGGTGATCGGTTGACAGCTCAGCCCCTCTCTTCACCCGAGTGTCCGAGACACGCGGCCGGAGGTCAGACGACACAACTACAAAGTCGATCATCGACCTCCTGCCTAGGGTGTCCTGGTGCCACGTGCGCTTATGGACACCCTTGTGCTCGAACATGGTGTTCGTTATGGACAAACTGCGACTAGCACAGAAGTCCAATAACAGAACACCACTCGGGTTCAGATCGGGGAGGCCGTTCTTCCCAATCACTCCCTCCCAGGTCTCACTGTCGTTACCCACGTGGGCGTTGAAGTCCCCCAGCAGAACAATGGAGTCCCCAGTCGGAGCACTATCTAGTACCCCTCCCAGGGACTCCAAGAAGGCCGGGTACTCTGCACCGATGTTGGGCCCGTAGGCCGAGACAACGGTGAGAGACCTGTCCCCAACCCTCTCGTCCACCCGGGTGAACTCCAACACGTGGCGGCTGAGCTGGGGGGATATGAGCAAACCCACCCCAGCCCGCCGCCTCTCCCCGCGGGCAACTCCAGAAAAATGGAGAGTCAGCCTCTCTCCAGGAGTTGGGATCCGGAACCCAAGCTGTGCGTGGAGGTGAGCCCGACTATATCTAGTCGGTATCTCTCAACCTCCCACACAAGCTCAGGCTCCTTCCCCCCCAGCGAGGTGACGTTCCATGTCCCGAACGCCAGAAGCTGTGTATGTGGACCAGGTCGTCGAGGCACCCGCCTCTGACCGCCACCCAGTCCTCTCCGCACCCGACCCCTACGGATCCCTCTGCGGGTGGTGGGTCCACAGGAGGGCGGGCCCACATCGTCCCTTCGGGCTGCGCCCGGCCGGGCCCCGTGGTCAGAGACCCGGCCACCAGACGCTCGCGTTCGGGCCCCAACCCCAGGTCTGGCTCCAGGGTGGGGCCCCGGCTGCGCCATGCCGGGCGACGTCACGGTCCTTGAATGTCGTACGTCCATGAGGGTCTTCTGAACTGCTCTTCGTCTGACCCGTCACCTCGGACCTGTTTGCCATGGGAGACCCTACCAGGGGCATAAAGCCCCAGACAACATAGCTCCTCGGATCATTCGGGCACTCAAACAACCCCACCACGTTAAGGTAGCAGTTCACGGGGTTGACAATGTTTATGAGTCAAATATAATTGGGGCAACCATAGAAATCATATATCTATGGAGGCAACAGCCTCCCCTGGTTTTCACATCACCAGCCGCCAATGCACTTAACGTTTCTCCCATGGCAAAACCCTGCTTCTGTTTATATATTGTGTCACTGTATTGGAAATAGGTAGATTTTGCAACAAATCGTAGTAGTTCTGTGATGTCCTCTACTGTTGGGTGGCAGGGGGCGTGACCAGTCTGTCGGACCTGTTGGGACCATCAGGCTGGTCACGCCTCGGAAGTAAGAACAGCCGATAAGTGACACGTCACCGCACACCGGTGATACGGCCTGCAGTTGGCGGCTGAAACATGTAAAGGTAAAAAGATTTCAACATCTCTAACCCTAGTGTCTGACAAAATTAACCCAAAAAGTGATAGAAGTTTAAATAGAAACAAGGTTGCGAGGCGGGCTGGGGTGGGCAGGACCTGCTCCAAATGGAAAAAAAACCTGACCCGCGCATCATTAGTGCAGACTGAAAGCCTGACAGCATCAATGTAGAACATCCAAGTCCATAATTTCCACTGTTGAAAAGTCATGCAGATTTGGCTAGCTAACAGGGATGTCGAGCTCATTCCCAGAGCCAGAAACTGAATACAAGCTCAACTATAGCATATAGTCTCTTTTGCACTATATAACCCTGACATGAGCCAGGTATAATTATAAGCAAAGCCTGGTATTAAAGCAGTTGTTACCTGTCCCTCAGACTGGAACCAGACGTCCTACGGCTCTCCCTCTCCGTATGAACGAGGAGAAGCCGCTCAGGTGCTTCCCATCATGCTGCAGCACCTCACTCCGTCTTACATCTCCATCATCGGGATTGGATGTGTGGCCGCTGCCGTCATGTCGTCCGCAGATTCAGCGCTAATGTCTGCGGCCTCGGTCTTCTCTGCTAATGTGTACAAGAACATCATAAGGCCTCAGGTGAGATGCTTAGAGAATGGTACTAATGTCTGTTTAACCTTCAGAGTTGACAGAGTTAACAAGTGGGAGAATTTTCATTGACCATGGTATAACTGCACAAAATCAGGTAAACAGGCAAATCTATTTGAATAGAATATATCAGAAGGGGTGAAAAAAAAAAAAGTAGCTTCAGCTTTAAGCCTCAGCCGTTTACTTAGGCGAGACGATGCAGGTGAATAGGGAAAATATACATGACAAAAACAATGTATTCTGTTTGTTATATGTTTTCAGACTCTAATGGGACTTCAAACCTCCCAAGAACGGCTTAAAAGCCTGGCTCCAAAGAGTTTTGTTTTTTCTAATTGTCGCTATGACCCATGTGACAATGCTGGGGTAGGTGAAATATGTTTTAACCACGCTGCTTTTTTTATAACCCCAAAATAGTGGAAGCAGTTTTGAGACAGTTTTAGAAAAGCCCCTGAAGTGCTGTGACGCGGCGCCTCCAGTGTGTGTTAAAATCACACATGAACGCATGTCAGAGGAAATCTCCCAGTGATAACAGTGTTTTTTCCAAAAATAAATATATCAAAAAAACTCAAAATCCACTGTTCCAAATTATTATGCAACTCATCGTTTCAATACATTTTAAAGCTTGAAATTAACTGAAAATGGTCATTTGTTGAATTTGCAGAATTAGGAGGTCATATTTACTGAAATCAAAAGCTATTTCAATCAAAAAAATCTTAACAGGTCAAGTTATATTTTACCATAGGAGCTCTTGGGCCAGATCTTGTGGTTCATGGCGCAGGCTGTAGAGCAGACGAGTAGACGGGTGGCGCTCCTTGCAATCTTCAGTGTCATACTTGGTGCAAAAAGTGGGCAGGACAGGAAGGGGGAAAGACTCGCATTGTGATGTTGTGGTGCCGCCCCCTCCCCATGCTTTCCCCAGACCTGTGGAAGCGGTGGGTTGCGAGGGGGGGTTCTCTTGTACACGCGTAACATGCATGATGCAGCGCGCAGTGTTTAATAAAGATTAAAGAAATAAAAGTGTCCCTCCACTGCTGCAGCCACGCGCTGCAAATCCAAGATGAGCGGGCGGGACAGAGAGGCAGCAGCCTCGCGTTGGACACCGTTCGAATGCGCAAAGTTACGAAATGTACAGGATTTAACTGATCAGAAACTGTCATATCGGCTGTGGAGAAGTTGCAGAGTTATGCAGTAGTTGCAAGAAAACTGTAGCGTATTGGAACATTTGCGCTACAGCTGCAGGATTTTTGGAGGGGCTGAATTGAAAAAAAATAATAAAAAAGTTGCTATGCGCCTGGTAAAATGTGCTTTTTTCTTTTGGACTGAGCTGTGGTTACACAAGGAGCATCTTCAGGAGGTAAAGACTGACAAACGATGGAAATGTCTCCTTAAAACTCAGATTAGATGTGGTGTTGTGGCACTTGAAGGCGTTTGTGGTTTATTTATGGAAAACTGTTGTTGTTTTGGTGTTCGGGGTGTGCGCGTTGATCTACTGTATCAAAGTAAGCCCGTGCGTAACCTACGCTCAAACACACTTTTCAAGGCAATTTCGCTTTTGTTTTCAATTTGACGTCGATTCTAAGTGTGACAGTGTGAATATTGCGTGCGCCCCGCGGACTATAAAAGGGGTTCAGTTTCCTTACTCCGCCCCACCTACCTCTGACCCCTGACGTCACACCCTATCGGAGCCGGTGTCATGGCGGCACTACAGCTGTCCACTTTACGACTAGGCGCACTGTCGCTGTTTGTAAAAGCGTCAAGCTCAGCGATGTCATAGTGTTGCGAGTATCGGGTGAGTAGGGCTAGTATCCTGTGAACATTCACTGATTTGCTTGTGGCTAATGCGGGTTTGTTTATAGCTTCCGGGTGGCTCGGCGTGAGGGCTTGTGTTTGTGCGGGGAACACAAGGGGCGCGCCATGACCTCGGTATGTCGCTAAATCTACCTAGTTACGATTACTATCCTTAAAATGTACAAAATGCAGTTGTTTACAATTAGTCTGTTTTATTTAGGCTCCTGCTGGCAGTGGGCCTCCTCTTTGTTTTTATGTCGACTTCCACTCTCCATGTGTACCTGTGATTCTGCATGTGGCTCAGGACGCAAAGCTACACCGCTCACATGGCTGGAGTAACCAAATGTCCGAGAAAAAGACTGTTCTGCTTCAAAGGTAAAAACTATGGAGCTCTGGGAGCATGGACAAACTAAACGGAAATGGATGAACTGTGTGCGTACACGCGCTCCAATGTGCGCAGCGTTTGTTTCTTTTGGGAAACCTGAAATGAACTCGAAAACCAACTTGAACTTCTAATTAAATTGATGGAATTATGATTTGTCTCTGTTGTTTCAGTCTACGGATCTGTGAGCCTTGTGGGGTGTATGTGCTACAGCTAAATCAGTAACTTCAAAATCACAACGTAATACCCCATAGCTCCCATCGGTTACATAAGGAAGAAGACAAGGCAGCGTGATGTAAAGAGGAACATAATGTGAAGGTTGCCATAGAAGTGTAGCGTGAGGGCTGCTTGTAATGAACCACGCCTCAGTCGGTCTCTTTTTCTTAAATAACGCCCTCTCCTAGTGGCGCAGCCTTTAGTGGAAAACCTGCGCCACATGCAAGATCGCGCGTGTACCTCATTGCGTTTACCACGTTGCGTTTACCCCCGGCTCACATTAAATCCGGTTAAGGTCCGGTACGGCATCCGCGAACTTAGAAAGTCATTAAAACCAATGTTGCAGACTCACACTGCTCCGCGAAGTCCGGGTCCGGCTACTGAGGCCATCCGGCGGCCTTCCAGTGTCAAGGGAAAGAATCCGCAAGAAGTCTATTTTTGCCGGAGGCCGGAGCCCCAGCGGATCAAGCTGACAGAAAAACACGAGCCAAGCAGGAAGTCAGGTCTCGTGAGGAAAGAAGATCCGGTGTATTTCAAAATCTGCTCGCTACTTATCTGGTCTGGTTTACCACCTGTACACGCGTGTAACGTCGTAAATGTAAACATTTCTCCATTACCAGTGACACGGAGGCAGTAGTGTGTTGCAAAGCATCCACTTCACTGGGGAGAGTCGTTGTGCTGGCAAATGTGGCTTTTGTTTACAAAAACTACGTATATGCGGGGCTAATCATCACGTAAACTCGCACCAACCGGGCAACCCACGCGCTCTTCTGTGCTCACGAGTGCCGTTTCTGTGCCTGGAGCAGCGTCTGGCGCCGGAGCCAGCGGAGCCACAGTGTCAGTCGGACTCACTGTGAATGGTAGTTTGGGGCAAACCCAGACTGGATCAGGACCAAACCCGGACCGTAGTTAATGTGAGCCGGGGGTTGGAGTTGCGCATGGACTGCGCCAGTCACAAGATCTGGCACCTTGTGTGATAGCAGCTTCAAAATTCTTAAATCCATTAAACTTGTGAGTTTTTGGACAGTTTCTGCTTGGATTTCTTTGCAGGATGTCAGAATAACCTCCCAGAGCTGCTGTTTGGATGAAAACTGCCTCCCACCCTCAGAGATGTTTTTCTTGTTGAGGCTCCAAAGGTTCTCAATAGGGTTGAGGTCAGGGGAGAAGGGGGTCCACATCATGAGTTTCTCTCCTTTTGTGCCCATAGCAGCCAGTGATGCAGAGGTATTCTTTACAGCAGGACCTGGTGTGTTGTCATACATGAAGATGATTTTGTTAGGGAAAGCACGGCTCTTCTTTTTATACTCCGGAGCGACTTGTCATTGCTTTTTTCTTCTTCATTACGCATTTTTGGCTGGTGCATCTCCAGAGTGACATATAGTCCGGGAAATACGGTAGTGGTACCCAGCCCTATCCATGAGCCTCTCCTGCCGCCGGCCCGGTTCCACAGCGGTACAAAACAAACATGGGTGACAGCAATAGGTGGCAGTCTATACTTAACCCAATGCAGCATACACAGTGCCACAAGAAATATTTATTACCATGACTTTGTGAAAGTGCTGCTTGAATGTCTAATCATATTTTAAATGTTCTTCAGGCCTCAGACAGAGAGATGCAGTGGGTGATCCGGTCCTCTGTGGTTGTAGTTGGTGTAATCGGGACTGCGCTCACCACCTTAAAAAACAGCACCATCCTGTTCTGGTTCCTGGCTGCTGAGGTGGCCTATACTGTGATCTTCCCCCAGTTCGTCTGCGTCCTCTTCTTCAAAAAGAGCAACCTGTACGGAGCTATCGCAGGCCTGTTCACAGGCTTCCCTTTACGCCTGATGTGTGGAGAGCCCTTGCTGGGGTTAGCTCCAGTCCTACACTTCCCAGGATGCACTCTGGAGGATGGAGTTTACATCCAGTATTCTCCCATTAAAACCATCTCCATGTTGTCCTCTGTGGCCGCCATCCTGCTCATCTCTTGCCTGACATCAAGACTCTTCAACAGAGGCCTGCTTCCTGAGAGGCTGGATGTGTTCCATGTTAAAGCTCAGACGTCACTGCGGCCAGCGCCAGAAAATGACAGCAAACACAGAGACGATATAGATATGAACATGGCTAAGACAGACTCTAAGGAAGAAGCACTGGATCCTATGCTGACATAGGGCTCAAAGCTCCTCGAGGTCCAGCAGCAAGAAAAAAATGTCACTCTTGCAGCTTAAGTTGTCTCTAAAATAGCTTAACAGGAAGTATTAATCATGTGTGTAACCTGTAACTTGTGTTTAAATATGACAATTTATTGTATGTTGCGACCAAGAGTGGGCCATAGTTCTTTATATACAGATAATTACTTAGGTTACTGTAATTGGTTTATGGCACAACAGCCTCTAGGTATTTGGTACGCTGTGCATGTAAGAAGGGGAAACTCATTGTAAACTGACAGGTCAAGGAAGTGAGACTGGTAGGCATTAGCTCACAGTAGGGATGGGAATCTTAGGCCTCTGTATGATCCGATTCGCATCTTGATACACCTGCCACGATCTGATTAATTGAAGATACACTTGGTGATACCAGAGCTGCAATGCGGGTCAAATCATCACCATTACCACGATTCGGGACGAAAAAACGATTTGTATGGATACACGGATTTGTGCACAAGAGATGCGAGTGCATCGGCAGAGAAGCCACAGATCGATGCAGTCCAGAGCATAAACAAAAGATGCATCGGATTTTGCGTGGGAGTACACGTGACACTGCGCTGAGAGGCAGGGGGAGCCCCGCCGATTAATTAGCATAACCATGTGAGCTTTTCTGTGTGCGTTATTAATGTGGAAATAATTCACACAATTGCCTCTTTAATTTTAACAATACTGATCATAAATTAAAAATAATTGTCCCCCCAAAAATGTTGAAAAAACTAAAGAAAAAACAATCTTTAGGTGGATAAACCCATAGAATATAATATCTCCGAAGAAGAAGAATGGACCAAGACCATTGTCTGTTAAGTGTTATAGAAACACTATCGTATACCTCAGTCAGGCTTTAGAGCGCTGTCACTTTCCTTCCCCCGAAACAAGTAGAAGAATAAGTGCCAAAACTTGCAGTTCAGCTGTCATCTCAGAGCTGTTGTTGATTTTATCTAGTCATAGGTCTTTTCTCATAATAGTTTAGTGTTATCATTTATATTTTGTTTTATGTTAATTGTTGATTAGTAAATGAGCTGTGCTGGACTTAACTATTTTCCTGCATTAAATAACCGAATCTTAAATTAAACTCTCTTGTCATTTTTGGTTACAGTGTCTTTTGAATGTAAAATGTTAGGAAGTTCCCTAAATGCTTAAAAATAGTTCTGTAGGTCTTTACAGTCTATTCCACCTAAACCTTATGTTCCCGGGGAGCCAGATCAGGCCACCAAAAGGTTTTTCTGAGAAAATCACGAACAGACTCCTGGCAAGCAGCTACGGCCGGGGTAACTGGGGTGACCATCACTGGAAAACAGGTGTCTCAACAGTGGCAGAAGTCAAACTAACTTGCTGACACAGCAGAGCCCACTGAGATATAAGGAGACAGGAACCTTTCACGGAGAAGCTGTTAAAATATCAGGTCTGGAGACACTGACCAAGGAGTAATGTGTGCCAACGGTCTTCATCTCAGGGCACGATAACTTTTGTCAAGTCATGCTATGCTAAATCTAAGAACACTTTTGAAGGTATATAGGGCTATCCAAGCACCTGAGCTGCTGTTCAGACCTGGCGCTTTATGAAAAACTCAGTGAATTAGGCGCTCTTATGAGAAGACACGCTCATGTTCGGGCGTTCTGCTCTCCCAAAATTTCATCCACTGAGCGGCGCTGTGATAAAAAATGTCACCGTTCGTGTCCTAGCGCACTTCCTGTTGCTATTATACTGCATTCAGACTGAAGGCGATGGAGACTTTTCTGTTCTGTTTTATTGCCTTAATGGTTTGTGCAGCCCTGTGAGGCAACTCCTGTTGTGATATTGGGCTATACAAAACCACTCATTGATTTAGACGTCAGGGGCAAGTGATTTTGAATGTGTTCTGAAGCATAGGAAGGAGCTCTTGACTGAAAAAGAACTGCTGTTTTGGTTCTAACTAGTCCCTCTTTGTTACTGCCATGTCCTATGGATCTTCAACTATAGCTATACACACGATCTACGCAAGGATCTCCCTAGTATTTAAGCTCATATCCAGCCCATATGTCCGGATAAAGGACTATTATTTGTGCCAGTGGACAATGCTACAATCGTCTACAGCTCATTGTTGATGAAAAGACCGCAATAAACCACAAATGCATCAAGCCCGGCTCAGTGTGTGATCATCTCAAAGGCTGCTTTATAGTTACCGGCTGTACTGACGTTATTATTGAATAATACTTGTTTTCACCGGATCTATGCGCTGCTAAGGACCTAGTCTCCCAGGGACAGCTCACAGACCCCAGGGGCAACATTTAGCTATCCCGCCCGGCCTTCGAGGCTCCGAGCCGGGCGGGACACCGTTCAACGGGGCAGTGCATGGCTAGAGGTGTCCACTGTAGGCAGGAGGGGAGGCGGGAGGTACGAGCCCCAAATGTACTGAGTCGGGACAGTCGAAGTCTGCATTATAAAATATCAGCTACAGAATTGTATTCCTCTCTTAGCAGAAGATGAAGCAAACAGAGCGAACGAAAACGCTCCGGCAGAACCGGAACTTGTGAAGACTATTGTTACCCATAATGCACCGCAAAATTCGGTCGCTCCCCCGCCCATCGGATTAAATTTTGGGAGAGCACCCGAATTCAGCTTCAGCCTCTTAACTCCGACCATCGCAAAGAATCACGTCTGCGCTCCCACAAATGCAGATCAAATTGTGCGAAATGAGAAAGGAAGCAAACATTTACCTGTCAAATGAATAATTCAGATAATATTTAGCTAAGTTAGAGTCCACATATATCGAGGTTCAACACGCGTGTTGAGCGGTTGAACACTCCTCAAGTTCACGCTTCACTCAAGATTCATCACCCGCTTTGTAAACACATCCAAAACTGATGTTCCTTACCTTAAAGTTACTGGTCTGGCCCTTTGTAATGATGAAGAAAGGAAACACGCTGTTCACCTGCCAAGGACTGTGAAGAGTCCTGCTCCTTCATGTGATAATCCGTTAAAAACTCTGAAAACACGACGCACGAGTGTCTTTGTTCTTTGGTTTGGTTAAATCAAGGTCAGTTATATTTTTGGAATATAACTGACCTTGCATCACATGAATGATTGCATTTTGAGGGATTATTTTCTAGCAGATCACGCTTATACAAACACGAAGCTGCTCAAATATAAGGTATTTTAAATGCAAAATGGTTCAAATTATTCTATTGGCACAGACATTTACATGGTTAGTCTGGTGTTATAAGTGATTTGCCTC
This sequence comes from Gobius niger, assembly GCF_951799975.1. Classification (NCBI taxonomy): domain Eukaryota; kingdom Metazoa; phylum Chordata; class Actinopteri; order Gobiiformes; family Gobiidae; genus Gobius; species Gobius niger. The sequence continues at coordinate 5,336,824 of NC_136858.1, read as the reverse complement.
AGGTGCTCTGTGGAGCGGGTCAGATTGTTTTTAATGCAGGCTAGCTGATATCGTAGAAATGCGCTAGTCTTGCACTAGCCTAGCTCCACGAAACTCTTCAAATAGAACAACTGCATGAATTACAAAGAAAATATCTCTAGGTATCAGCAATACTCTGGATAAAAATCCTGAAATATCCCTTTAACGTGCGCCTTGAGGGTTGTCATGGAAGCAGAACGTGACAAACTGTACATTAACGGCTAGCGCGAGGCTAAGTGAGCTAACGGCTAACAGCTGGTTTAGACTCACCGAGTGCCTCAATGTCATTTGCTTTTCCGTTGAGGTTTTTCCACACACATACACAGCAAGCAGTTCAAGTTATAAAAAGTGGTGGTTAGCTTCTGATTTTAATACATTTTTATGTTAGAGCTAGTCCAGACTCACCCCAGTTTCCTCCAAACCAAAAGGAGATCCGGTCCGCTTCCAACGTCTGCGCAGATCTGCGACGGAGTGGCTTCACTTTAGCATCGTAGCTGCCAGTTCGCTGTTTTTAGCTTAACGTTTGTCACTTACCAAGTTGTTTTTATCGGTGAAACCAGCAGAAGTGGGGTCGGATCTTCCTCTCCGTGCCCTCCGGTGTTGATTTTGATTGGGAATGTTCAATTTTGTTCAAGTTTTTTTCAACTTTGAGCGTTCAGGTTCAAGTTGTGTGTGAGTCAGCTGTCCACTGCAGACTGGTGGAAGTGCGTCATATATGGCAATGGGGAGGCGGGCTTAACTGTATCGACCAATGAGGAATCATCTTTTATGTTTCGGCCAATTACAGGCGTTCACGGGCAGAATATGGACAACAGTGTGAAGTGTAAAGTGTGAAGTAACAAAAGGGGCAGATATTATAAGACTTCTCCTCTGCTCCATTTCATTCCTACTGTGTTGGCTTGGCGGTTTTATTGTGATTGCATAACATCACTTTTGAATGAAATAAATAAATAAAATGGAAATGAAATGAAATGTTTGATTGACATATTTTTCGACAAAAATATAGGTTTTGGGAACCACCAGGTTACAGTTCCTACACCTAATGAATATGTAAGTGACAGTTCATCAGAGGATTCCATGCAGCACAATGGTAAGAAGACAAAGTCAGCCACTTATACCAATGATTTTATTATTCAAATATTTTTTTGTACAATCGTGGGACAAAACATTTTATAGTGAGTACAAGCAAACAAAGTTTTGGGAGAAAAGGGAAGGAAAAAAGGTGTACCCTTCGTAAATGAGCCAGGAGGAGTGGAGCTGCGAGGGGGCGAGTGGTCCAGGTGAATTGGAACACCACTTGGCGGCGCCGTGATGACGTGGATTCCGCCCGAAGTGGTCGAGACGCCGAGGATCCTGGTAATTGGGAAACAGCCAGAATGGTGTTTTTTTTTGTCAATGATTGTTGTTTCTTTGTGGACAAATCCTGTGTTAAAGAAAAATGCACTACTGATGTTGGACAAAACAGAAGTGGAGCGGTGCGAGCTGCGCAGGAGGAAGAGGAAGGAGGGGGAGGGGCTGACCAATGCAGGACACCACGCTCTGAAACAGGGACCAAACCAGGAGGAGACTTGAAGGCAGTACTCTGGTTTCCCCGACCTCCAAAAACATGCTCAGGTTCTCCCACATGGTCATTAAATATAACATAAGACTGACGTGACATGAGTCAGGTTCACGTGTGCAGATTCCCACGGCAGGTTGGATTTATAAAACACAGATTGCTAAAACAATGAATGTTTTTCTCAGTTGTGTTCTTTAATTTGAATAAACCGAAGGTAAGCTGTTCAAAGTTCTCTAGTGGCTTAAGAATGGGTTAACTGGCTCTTTCTAACCACTTCTGATTTTAGCTTCATATTTGACCTATGATGAAGACGAAGAAGAGGAGCAGCTGGAAGGGCCTGGACTGCTCCTGTGGTTGATCCTGCAGGTGTAGGAATGGCATGGACACTGTCAAAGTAAAAAAATCCAGAGAGGCAGCAGTAATCGGTCTAGAGCCAGATTTATTGACAGTATGACAAGTTCAAACAGGCAATCCAGAGGCAGCCAGCAGAGGCAGTGTAACGTACATTCATCATCTTTAAAGTCTACAGATGGGATTTATATGCTATATGACGGGTACAATGAACATGCAGTACATGATGTCTTGATGTTTGGTGCCACTAGTGAGATACTCTGTCCTTGGCACATATTCTAATCATATCTTAAAGGTACAAAGCGTCATTCATCTATATCATCTCATCCCAGTCAGAACATGACATATGAAGCCGAGGCGTTAATTCAACCTGGGAGACAAAGGCCCCGTCTACACGTAGCCAGGTATCTCACAAACCGAAGATATTTTCCTACGATCTGACCTATCATCCAAACCAAACCGGAGCTTTCTGTCGATAAAAACGGAGGTTTCTAAAAACTCCGGCCAAAGTGAAGATTAGGGAATTCTCCGGTTATGCGTTTGAGTGTGGACATCAATAACCAGAGTATTTGACCACGTCACTGCCAGCGTGCTGCGCATGGCCTGTGATTACATCAGAAACAGCATCTGACGCCTCCAAAGCTCAAGTACTGCTTCATGTCAAAACGCGCAGGTGAAGTAGCACTTTACAGTCAGTTATTTTACGCCAAATAACCGTCCCACATCCGACACAGTCCTCGCTGCTGCCGTGTTTGGAGTCATTACGTGTCAGGTCAGTCTGTCAGCGATCAGCGGTCAGTCTGGTCAAGAAAGTTACTCGCTGTACTCGCCTATTTATCTGACAGAAGATTACAAAAAATGGCAAATGTCTTTGTATTATGTCGTCTCACAATTGTTAGGTAGGTCTGTAAAGCTATAGCGGTGAATTTGGGACTACAGTGCATAAAAAGTAATCTATGTGCTGTGCAGAAACTTGTGGAGCGATTTAGAACAATTTATGAGGAAACAAACGCATATACGCGGTTAAGTGTGGATGCCGTTTTTTTTTTAAACCGAGGCAGTGTGGACTGCGGAATTTTTTTTCTAGGCGGAGGGCGGATTTATAAATGCCCTGCTACGTGTGGACTAGGCCTAATTTCAGCATCACATACCTCCAGCCAATGATTGCTTCCGAGAGGGCCACACCTCAGCCATCAGCGTAAGAGCCGCACCTCCATAGCAGCCAATCATCTCCCTCGGTCACGCTTTTAAGTCCCAGCAATCATGGTTTGTTCGCTTCCCAGCTGCGCTGCGACCCGCCTCCACCCCATCTCCGCCTCTTCCGTCCACGGCTTCTACCTGCTGCATCTTCACGGGTCTTCCATACCACCACCAGGCTCCGGGGGAAGACATCCCCAACTCCAAGCTGTTCATCCATACTGACTTTCACCTAATCGCTGCTTTTGTGTGTTTGAGTCCATCCCGGTTGAAATGGCCTAATTTTCATCAGCAAAGATAGAAAACAGGAAAACAAGGAAACATATAGCTACAATAAAACATGAGTAAAACACATTAAAGTAATTCTCCATTGTCTATAACACCGCACGAGTTTTGTGGAAGCCCCCATTTCGATATTTGAAAGCTATGCTGTATATCAGAGAATCTGTTTGGAAGGGCAAATACCTTTCTATGTTTACAAAAAGAAGCTGCAATGCATCAGAAAATAGGAATCACAGGTACATCTGACGTTTTTATACCTAGGAATAGGTCGTGAATGGACTGATGTGGGTAAAATTGGAAAATGATTGACAGCTGCCCAGACAGTTCTTCTTTTGAACAGAAAGGAGGAGTGTCTGGCTAAACAGGTAAGGGTTGAAGTGCTCACCCAATACTTCAAGATCATTTGCTCTACTGCCCCCTCATGTGGTCAAAAAGATGTAATACATGCGATGTGTGTGTACCATGAACCTCAAACTGCTCATCGGTTTTATAACAGTGCAGCATGATTTTCTTTTTTTTTTAATTATTATTGACGCGTAAGTATGAGTGTGTGTGATGAGTGTGTGTGATGAGTGTGTGTGATGAGTGTGTGTGATGTGTGTGTGTGACGAGTGTGTGTGACGAGTGTGGGTGATGAGTGTGGGTGATGAGTGTGGGTGATGAGTGTGTGTGACGACTATGTGTGACGAGTGTGTGTGATGAGTGTGTGTGATGAGTGTGGGTGATGAGTGTGTGTGACGAGTGTGTGTGATGAGTGTGCGTGACGAGTGTGGGTGATGAGTGTGCGTGATGAGTGTGGGTGATGAGTGTGTGATGAGTGTGCGTGATAAGTGTGTGTGATGAGTGTGTGTGATGAGTGTGACGAGTGTGTGTGATGAGTGTGCGTGATAAGTGTGTGTGATGAGTGTGTGTGACGAGTGTGTGTGATGAGTGTGCGTGATGAGTGTATGTGACGAGTGTGTGTGATGAGTGTGTGTGACGAGTGTGTGTGACGAGTGTGTGTGATGAGTGTGTGTGATAAGTGTGCGTGATAAGTGTGTGTGATGAGTGTGTGTGATGAGTGTATGTGACGAGTGTGCGTGATGAGTGTACGTGATGAGTGTGTGTGATGAGTGTGTGTGACGAGTGTGTGTGATGAGTGTGGGTGATGAGTGTATGTGACGAGTGTGTGTGATGAGTGTGTGTGACGAGTATGTGTGATGAGTGTGTGTGATGAGTGTGTGTGATGAGTGTGTGTGACGAGTATGTGTGATGAGTGTGGGTGATGAGTGAGCGTGATGAGTGTGGGTGATGAGTGTGTGATAAGTGTGCGTGATAAGTGTGTGTGATGAGTGTGTGTGATGAGTGTGTGTGATGAGTGTGGGTGACGAGTGTGTGTGACGAGTGTGTGTGACGAGTGTGTGTGATGAGTGTGTGTGACGAGTGTGTGTGATGAGTGTGTGTGACGAGTGTGTGTGATGAGTGTGTGTGATGAGTGTGTGTGATAAGTGTGCGTGATAAGTGTGTGTGATGAAAGTGTGTGATGAGTGTGTGTGACGAGTGTGTGTGACGAGTGTGTGTGACGAGTGTGCGTGATGAGTGTGTGTGATGAGTGTACGTGATGAGTGTGTGTGACGAGTGTGTGTGATGAGTGTGGGAGATGAGTGTATGTGACGAGTGTGTGTGATGAGTGTGTGTGACGAGTATGTGTGATGAGTGTGGGTGATGAGTGTGCGTGATGAGTGTGGGTGATGAGTGTGTGATAAGTGTGCGTGATAAGTGTGTGTGATGAGTGTGTGTGATGAGTGTGGGTGACGAGTGTGTGTGACGAGTGTGTGTGATGAGTGTGGGTGACGAGTGTGTGTGATGAGTGTGTGATGAGTGTGCGTGATGAGTGTGTGTGATGAGTGTGTGTGACGAGTGTGTGTGATGAGTGTGTGTGACGAGTGTGTGTGATGAGTGCGCGTGATGAGTGTGTGTGATGAGTGTGTGTGATGAGTGTGTGTGATGAGTGTGTGACGAGTGTGTGTGATGAGTGTGGGTGATGAGTGTGTGATGAGTGTGCGTGATGAGTGTGTGTGATGAGTGTGTGTGATGAGTGTGTGTGATGAGTGTGTGTGATGAGTGTGTGTGATGAGTGTGCGTGATGAGTGTGTGTGATGAGTGTGTGTGACGAGTGTGTGTGACGAGTGTGTGTGACGAGTGTGTGTGATGAGTGCGCGTGATGAGTGCGCGTGATGAGTGTGTGTGATGAGTGTGTGTGATGAGTGTGTGACGAGTGTGTGTGATGAGTGTGGGTGATGAGTGTGTGATGAGTGTGCGTGATGAGTGTGTGTGATGAGTGTGTGTGATGAGTGTGTGTGATGAGTGTGGGTGATGAGTGTGTGATGAGTGTGCGTGATGAGTGTGTGTGATGAGTGTGTGTGATGAGTGTGTGTGACGAGTGTGTGTGACGAGTGTGTGTGATGAGTGCGCGTGATGAGTGTGCGTGATGAGTGTGTGTGATGAGTGTGTGTGATGAGTGTGTGACGAGTGTGTGTGATGAGTGTGGGTGATGAGTGTGTGATGAGTGTGCGTGATGAGTGTGTGTGATGAGTGTGTGTGATGAGTGTGTGTGATGAGTGTGGGTGATGAGTGTGTGATGAGTGTGCGTGATGAGTGTGTGTGATGAGTGTGTGTGATGAGTGTGTATGATGAGTGTGTGTGATGAGTGTGTGTGTGACGAGTGTGTGTGACGAGTGTGTGTGATGAGTGTGGGTGACGAGTGTGTGTGATGAGTGTGCGTGATAAGTGTGTGTGATGAGTGTGTGTGATGAGTGTGTGTGACGAGTGTGTGTGATGAGTGTGTGTGATGAGTGTGTATGATGAGTGTGTGTGATGAGTGTGTGTGACGAGTGTGTGTGACGAGTGTGTGTGATGAGTGTGGGTGACGAGTGTGTGTGATGAGTGTGCGTGATAAGTGTGTGTGATGAGTGTGTGTGATGAGTGTGTGTGACGAGTGTGTGTGATGAGTGTGTGTGACGAGTGTGTGTGATGAGTGTGCGTGATGAGTGTGTGTGATGAGTGTGGGTGATGAGTGTGGGTGATGAGTGTGTGTGATGAGTGTGGGTGATGAGTGTGGGTGATGAGTGTGTGTGATGAGTGTGTGTGATAAGTGTGTGTGATGAGTGTGTGACGAGTGTGTGTGATGAGTGTGGGTGATGAGTGTATGTGACGAGTGTGTGTGATGAGTGTGGGTGATGAGTGTATGTGACGAGTGTGTGTGATGAGTGTGGGTGATGAGTGTGTGTGACGAGTGTGTGTGATGAGTGTGGGTGATGAGTGTATGTGACGAGTGTGTGTGATGAGTGTGGGTGATGAGTGTGTGTGACGAGTGTGTGTGATGAGTGTGCGTGATGAGTGTGTGTGATGAGTGTGGGTGATGAGTGTGGGTGATGAGTGTGTGTGATAAGTGTGCGTGATGAGTGTGTGTGACGAGTGTGTGTGATGAGTGTGCGTGATGAGTGTGGGTGATGAGTGTGTGATAAGTGTGCGTGATAAGTGTGTGTGATGAGTGTGTGTGATGAGTGTGCGTGACGAGTGTGTGTGATGAGTGTGCGTGATGAGTGTGCGTGACGAGTATGTGTGATGAGTTTGCGTGACAAGTGTGTGTGATGAATGCGTGATGAGTGTGTGTGACGGGTGTGTGTGACGAGTGTGTGTGACGAGTGTGTGTTACGAGTGTGTGTGATGAGTGTGGGTGATGAGTGTGGGTGATGAGTCTGTGTGATGAGTGTGGGTGATGAGTGTGCGTGATGAGTGTGCGTGACGAGTGTGCGTGACGAGTGTGTGTGATGAGTGTGTGTGACGAGTGTGTGTGGCGAGTGTGTGTGACGAGTGTGGGTGACGAGTGTGTGTGATAAGTGTGTGTGACGAGTGTGTGTGACGAGTGTGGGTGATGAGTGTGGGTGACGAGTGTGTGTGGCGAGTGTGTTTGATGAGTGTGTGTGATGAGTTTGGGTGATGAGTGTGTGTGATCAGTGTGGGTGATGAGTGTGCGTGATGAGTGTGTGTGACGAGTGTGGGTGATGAGTGTGTGTGACGAGTGTATGTGACGAGTGTGGGTGATGAGTGTGGGTAATGAGTGTGATGAGGTGGAAGTGTGTGTCAGTGTGTTCTGTACAGATCAGACTGGATTACCTTCCCGGCAACAGCAGACTTCCTCTGTGGAATCCTCTGGCTCTAAACAAGCCATTTAGTCCCACATGTGTGTCATGTCACGATGGGAAGGTGCTTCAAAGCCTCACCTCACCAAGACCAGACTTGTAACTTTATTAAACAAAAAACAAAAAACAGTGCAGTGCATCAGCCATGACATTGTTAGACTCTTGCTCATGGTGAATCTGTAGATTAAAATCCTGCACCATCAGGGCCCAGCGCATTAACCTTTGGTTTTGGTTTTACATACGGGACAGAAAGACAATCGGATTATGACCAGTAAAAAACGACTACAGGCAGATCTGCTCCGTCCATGACCCACAGGTGACGAGGAGAAAAACACGGCACATAGTCTCCATTTATTGTGTGTTTTAGTCAGACAGTAAAAGTCACTGACAGTGTTTCTGCTTTAGTCCCAAACAGACCTAAACAAACGTTTACAGTGCATGCACAGTCTTGTTCCCCTTTTTGGCCTGGCAGATGAATTATGGCGTCTTCAGAGATCTGATCAATCCTTATGGACGCACACATTTACTGAGCTGGCTCCGTGTTTACAGAGAAGCTTTCTGATCTTATTAGCGTTTTGTCTTTGTGTGGATACAGCCTGAATGTTCTCCCCAACCCTCCCCTCAGCCATCTCGATTGAAAATTATTGTCCCATGTTTGGATTTGGAATCAAAGGGTTGAGATTTGAACCCACAACTCTAAGGCCATGTCCACACGAAGTCAAGCTCAGGACAAAACGCTAAAATATTTTGTCAATCCAGCGTACCATCCAAACCGGCGCTTTAGGGGTCTGTAAACAAACATTTTTCAAACAAAGTCCCAGAATGGAAAGATCTGAAAACACCGTTAAACGTGGCTCTGTTTTTATGCCGTCTACGCAACTTTGATGAAAGTGTTGACATTATAGCGCCAGCATTGTGTCTGTTATCCATAATCTACTGACCTTATGACCTAATACTGTAGTTAGTTTAACTCCGCGAGCCACAGGTGACACAGAGAAAAAGTTTGCCTCCATCCAGTCTGTGTTTTGGCCTGACAGTAAATGTAAATGTTTTTCTGCTTTAGTCCTGCTACGTCTGAAGAATAAGCTCATGTCTCTCCTCTACATCGGAAATCCATGAATCCGTTTCATTGTGACTGTTTTCATTTCACAAAACCTTCCGGCGTAGGTGCCATCTACATCTCGTTGTAATATCGGAGGTATCGTCACAGCGCCTCACACAGGCCTGGTGGATGAATTGAATGCAAACTAAGCTTTCACTTAAATCTAATGTGGGATTTATTTAATGGATAACTTAATGCATTACATAACCAATGCATTATTATTCTAACTTAACTAAATATTTTAGAATCTTTGTGACAATAGTTTTGCTTTTTTTTTTGCTTTATTGAACTTAGAACTCCAGGAATCAGATTCTGATCAGATTTGTATTCTCCCTGCAAACACAGGGCTCCAAATTCACTTTCTTTCTTGGTAGCACTTGTGCTCCTAATTCTGAAATTTAGGAGCACAACCAAAAAAAAATACAGGGAAGCTTTTAACGGGGAACTAAAACATAGCCCATGTCACTTCCAGCCTTCTGTTGCATTTTAATTGTATTATTTTAGCTGTTGCTACAATTATTCGGAGATCTACAAAGTCATTATATTTTAACACTGTAAATGGGACACCAGATTTTTTTGCGTCCCAACCATAGCTGTCAAGTGTCCTGTATTGGCCAGGAAACTACCGCATTTTGCCCCTCTTCCCACTAGCTTAATCGCGTAAATTTCCCGTATTATTATAAAATATACAAAAAAGCAGTCGTCTGCCCCTCCAAAGTGAACTCTGTAACGAGCCTCGCGAGAAATGCCGCCTGTTGAAGGCTGAGTGGCAGTTGTTACGAGGTTGTATAGCTGTCAAGTCGCCGGGAAACTACCGTATTTCACCCGTCTTGGCTCGCAAATGGGCTTGCAGCGGGTGCTAGAAAATGTCCCGTATTTTTGAAACCAAAACTTGACAGGTATGCTCCCAACCCCCGACTGGGAATCCCCATGCTGCCGTGTGCGCTCGAATCATTTGGAACTGAACGACCATGGCCGGATTCGTCGCATGGATTTGGGACCAATCACAGAACGAGGAGGGACGGCAAGGCAATGACGAGCTATTCGATATACAGAAGCTTGTAGTTTGTTTGTTGATAATTTTTTATTTTTTTAAAAGTTAATTACAAATCCAACATGACCGCAGCGACTCCCTCTTTCGATCAAGCTTTAAACTGTGTTCTAAATAGTTTAGCTCGAAAGTTTACAGCGAGTACGTCATACATCATCGGATACGATGATACGACTGGCTATGGCTACATGCAGACACATGATAGACATTCATAGCGGCCAATAGACAGCTCTCCTACGAGAAAATGAATTGGTGGTCATAGACAGCCAGGCTACTCCTCCCCTGCTTCAGCGCACTTATTGTCTCCTCTCCTCTCCTTCACTCTCCTCGCTCTGCTCCTTCACTCTCCTCGCTCTGCTCCTTCACTCTCCTCGCTCTGCTCCTTCACTCTCCTCGCTCTGCTCCTTCACTCTCCTCGCTTTGCTCCTTCACTTTCCTCGCTCTGTTCCTTCCCTCTCCTCGCTCTGCTCCTTCACTCTCCTCGCTCTGCTCCTTCACTCTCCTCGCTCTGCTCCTTCACTCTCCTCGCTCTGCTCCTTCACTCTCCTAGCTCTGCTCCTTCCCTCTCCTCGCTCTGCTCCTTCACTCTAGACACACACTCTACACACTGTTTTGTATTTTGCGAGAGTGGCGATGATTCGCTTTCATTGCTGCACGAGGAGGCGAGCCGGTTGGATTGAACTTTGCACCTCTTCTCCTGACGACGATTCGAGCATCATCTGAGAGATGCCTCCAGACCCAATGAGTTTATGAATGATATATATATATATATTCCCTGTTTACTCATTAAGAGACTGCAGTTGCGTAAATACATTGGCTCATTCTATGACGGCGGGCAGATGAATGAGAGCCAATAGAGAGGACAGATCCACGATGTGCTCTCCAACTATTTTAGAACACAAAGTTTGCTGTTGCTGACTGGCAGCGTTTGTGAAAACAATGACACAAGCTTTTTTAAAAAGTAGCACGAGAAAACTTTCATTTAAGGCGGACCGGAATATGTACGCTTGCAGTGCCAAACATGCGAGTGATTCTATTTTTAGACCGCAAAGGTATACATTTGGGAGCACATGCGTCTAAAATGGTCGTAATTTTAAGCTCTGAAACGTAGCCAGTGCTTTTTGTTCTTGTAGATCATTTTAAGCTAAGACATGACAAATTGCTAGAATCTTATCATTGAGGGGCATTCTGGGTTCGATGCGGGGGCTGAATGGCTGACATACGGGATGGTGCGCCACATACATACGCACATGTGTCTGGAAAGGAGATGTGAAGAGTCGTCACAGTAAACATAAATGTTGTGCTTTGGAGAGTGTTCCAGGCGGATCTTCCGGACTGACTGACCTCTGGTGTCACACCGTCCTGAAAGAGGATAAACTCATTATTTCCAAGTGGAGAGTCATCCTGGAGACCGCTCTGAGCAGCTCTTTAAATACAGACAACGTGGCTCCCACACCGCCACTGCTGCTGCTAAAGGTAAGTCCAGACACCATTCACAGGTTTCTTTGGGGCTCAGAGCAGGAAGAGACATTCAGCAATATGACAGCACTGGGATTTTCGTGATTAAGAGCAATATTTCAATGCGAGGTTGATTGGTAAAAAAATAAAAAAAAGGATCAGTTTGAAAATCGTGTGTTTGACATAAGTACGTTTATTATTTTCATTTGGAAATTAACCTCTTAACCCCTGCTTCAACCGAGCGCACTTTCTCCTGTTCAGTTTTACCCAAATCGAAAAGTTTCTCGACTGGAGCCTACAGCCTATAGGCCAGGGTAAACGGCTCATTTGAAAGCTAAGGTCTCTTTCGTCTCTTTTTTTGTCACTGTTTTGTTGCTTTTTCCTCCTCATTTACGTCTCGTTTTTGTTGCTATTTTGTTGCTATTTTTCCCAACAAGCTTTTAGATTGGCATACAACCTGGAGAAAATGCACTTGGTTAAGATGGGGGTGAAGAGGTTAAGCTGTAATGACATAAACTGCACAGACAGAATTATGGGACATTTTTATTTGTCTATGCACCAGTACAGGGCTTCTGCAGGTGGTAGTGACTCAAATGTTATGCTTTTTTATGCCATTTTAAAGCCTAAATACAATATATTCAATGCCAAAAAAGCAGCTACATCCTTGCATGTTTCATTAATAGGCTTTCTAAACGTTTACTAAACCGGAATCAGGGGATATTTTGATATTGAAAACCAAATTGGACACAACGTGCAACTTTTGAGCAGAAGAGCAGCAGCTGAATTTGTTTCCGTAGCCCGTGGTCTTTGTGTCTTTAACACATGTTTGCGGAGGCGCTGCTCTTTTTCTGAGGATCAGAGGAGACTGAGAGCAGACAGCCAGGTTTCCTCTGAGTGACCTCTAGAAACATACGGGTCAGGTTGACCCACAGTGGGGTCGCGGCTTAGTCGCAGTGGCTCAGGACTAGGGCTGGGTACCGTTAAACAGTACCTACTTGGTACCGACCAAAAAGCTCCAGTAGGGGACGGCATCGGAAAACTTTTAGTGCTAATTTTTGGTACTTTTTCTCTCCAAGCGTCAATAAATGATCCGCAGTGAGCCTAAAAAAGCCTGAACTCATGAGCAGCTTCAGCACAAATGCAGAAGCGAAGCAAAGCTATAACTTACTAACACTTCAGTCATTATCAGAGATGGCAGAGCCGCGGTCTGAGCCAGGACTAAACCAGGACTAAACCAGGACTTACAGTAAACTGGTTAAAAAACAGGACTAAACCTGGACTGAATCAGAAACTAGACTCTTAGACAAAGAGAAAAGCAGTGACAACACGGCAGTGACAACAAGAAACACATGGGCTTTACCTTTAGCTTTAGCCCCGCAGAGCCTGAAGTTACTGCTGTTGTTTACAACCCCAGCTGCACCAAATGGCTGCACTGGAGTATTTGGGATCAAAGATTGTTTCTGGAAAAGGTGAGGGCTCACTCTGCATTAGCCATTTTTGGAACAGTTATGGTACATTTTCAGTGACAGAGTGAGCACTCTCACTATGTAACAGATCTTTGACGTGTGAGGCGCTTTCACTTCGTCGAACAGCGCAGTGTGTTTAGAAACGTTTATCTGAAAGAAAACGGTGCCTGATGTGGATCTGGTCTGTTCCTGCAGCTCAGAAGGTATCTTGTAATCCTCTCTTTTTATCACTGCTTAAGTGTGAATTCTGATCAAAAAATGAAGTTACAGGTGACGCTGCTGTGGCCTGTGTTCAGTTGTGCCGTGTTTGGACTTTCTCCTGAACAATACTTTTTTATACATGAAAAAAGTAGGCCTACTGTTAAGGCACCGGTACCGAAAAGCAGGTATCGTTAAAGTAGTGGTATCGAGAAAAAAAAACGAACAGTACCCAGTCCTACTGAGGACTTAGCCTGGCTAATGCCAGACTAAAATCACACGTGACATTTAGTCTGGGGACCACCAAGTCATTTTCTCGTAGGAGAGGTGTGCTTTACGATCGTTCATAGCCGTTTATTGGGCGCTACGAATGGCTATCATGCATCTGCACGTAACCACAGCCAATCGTATCATCGTATCCAATGACGTATGACGTACCCGCTGTAAACTTTCGAGCTAAACTATTTAGAACACGGCCTAAAGTTTGATCGAAAAATACCATTGTGTCTGCTGCTGTCATGTTTGATCCGAAAATAAACATTTTTTTTTTAAAATCCGTAAATAAACTACAAGTTTCCGTATATCAAATAGTGCGTCATCATCTCGCCGTCCCTCCTCGTTCTGTGATTGGTTCCCAAATCCATGCAAAAATTTCGGCCATGGTCCCCAGGCTGCTGTGCAGTTCCAAATAACTCAAGCGCACGCAGCAGTCTGGTGTTAGCCAGGCAACTCAGGACTAACACCTGAACACTATTTCGTTGTACAGTTGTACAATGACAAATAAAGCACTTACTGACTTAAAAATCGTTGAACAATGTAATTATTGTTGGTTCTTATATTTTCCAAGACTTTTTTTTATTTAATGCCAGTTGGAATCAGATTGAATGTTTTTTTTTTTTTATGAGTTTAAAGGCCTTCATTTTGGCATAATTACTTGAATAAGTTTGAAATGCCCTGTGGAAACCCTGTTCTAAAACTTCCAAGTCTGTGTCAGATTTCGATAACGTTCAAATCTAACCAACGGCAGCTCCACAGCCCACACAGTGACTTCTGGTTTTGATCCCTGTTTTAGGACTCTGGGACTGTGATTGGACCGTGGCCGCGCTCTAAGGCAGCATGTCTCCGCTCAGCTCCGTCCTGTTGGTGACGGCCTCGCTCTCTCTCTGGTCTCCTGCAGGTCAGATTTAACACTTTGGCTCATGCCCTTCCGTTCTTTCGTCCCCGTGTTATGGGTGTTGTGTGTGTGTGCAGTGGGCTTCCACCTGCCGCGCTGTCAGCTGGTCAACCAGACGGTGTCCCTGGAGAAGGAAGGATGTCCCCGCTGTCACACTGTGGAGACCACCATCTGCAGCGGACACTGTCCCACCAAGGTACTGCTCAGCTAAAACCATGTCAAGTCATTGTACTGTTCAGGTGTTGGGTTAGTCCTGAGCCGCTGCGACTGAGCGCGCCGCCATTGTGGGCCAACCTGACCCGCATGCTTTTGGAGGAATAGGGAAGCCGCAGTGCTGCCTTCAGTGCCCCTCTGAAACGATGCACCGCCTCCTGGGTTTGTCCCTGTTTTGCACAGGTTAGCTCCTCCACCACCGCCTCCTTCCTCTTCCCTCTGCGCAGCTCCCTCCGCTCCACAACATCTTTCACCATCTTCTGGGAAGATCTTCGCAGACAAATGTAATCCGTCTTATTCTCCAGTGAACAAACATTAGCCAGAACAATAGTAGGGATAGAAGGCATGTGTTGGTTAGCTGCGAGTCTTGCCCAGATACCTCCTTATTTGTCCCTCTTTTGTTTCCTGCAGCTTCTTTCCACAGTGCCGCAGGTGTGGGGGGCTCTTTGTGCCTCTTCAATGTTTCAGAACGAGAAATTTGTAGGTCTCAAATGTCTTTAGCTCATGCGCTAGCTGTTTGTTTACTTAAGAACAACAACAACAACTGGGTCCTTTATGTCTACGACGTGCTAAATTACAATGAAGCTGATATGCAAGGTCAGGAGAGGAAAGCTTTACTGCTCAGCAGGTTGGAAAAGGGGCAGAAGAGAGACATACCTCGATAATAAAGTTGACCTATTTTGCCTCAGAGTATAATCTAAATATCCTCAGCTTGTATTCATTCTTTCTTTGTGCAAAAAAGAGGCATGCATGCGAGACGAGTTCAGCCTGAGGTCGACCGCCTTTACATCCGCGCCACATCAGAGTGCGGCACAGGCCACTCCAAGACCACCTGTTTCAGCCGGACTCGGAGCAGCTGTATTTGTGTTCACACCCCAGATAGCAAAATTGGTATGGCCCAGATGTGGCCCACATCAGACACGTTGATTTGGCCCACATACCGCGTGGATTATCGGCCATAACGCGGTCCACATCCGGTTGCCACATCTGGCCCACAATAAACCCAGAACAGGTCCAACTCTTAGCCAGTAGTAAACCAGATTATTCAAAGGTGGTCCAGACATGGCCCACTGATGGTACACATGTGGTCGTCATTTGGCCCATTGGAGTACCACACGTGGACACATTTTTTGGCCCACGTCTGGCCTACATATCTCACTTTTGGCTCACGTTTGGCTCACATACCGCTTGGATTATCGGCCACAACGTGGTCCATATCCGGTTACCACATCTGGCCCACAATAAACCCAGAACAGGGCCAACCTTTAGCCAGTAGTAAACCAGATTATTCAAAGGTGGTCCAGACATGGCCCACTGATGGTACACACACTGAGAAAAGTAAAACATTGGCTTAATCTGAAAAATGTATAGAAATCATTTACATCTGCATTTTGCTAGTTGTTCATAATGATATATATTCATGAGTCCAACTATAAATGTTTCATCTGTAACTGTGAATATTTTAAATTGGTTCAACAAAAAAATGTTCCTGACTTGAATGTTCAAAGGTTCATTGAGCCAATGTACTTTTAAGATATGCCTCTTACATGCAGCAGAAGTCTGAAGTTCTGTCTAAAGCAGAAGCTCCGTGACTTCCTTCTTCACTTCTCAGTCAGTGACTGAAGAGCAACGAAGCCTCAGCCTTTTTACTGCAAACAAAGAGCTCACTGTATTTAGCGTCATGTTACTGTCACTCATGGTGTCTGACCTAAAGTCTCACTCTGAAGAAAGTCAACTCACATTTACACTGAGAAGGTTGGAAGGGCGCCCCCTTGTGTCAGAGTGAGACTTTCGGTCAGACACCATGAGTGACAGCAACATGACGCTAAATACAGTGAGCTCTTTGTTTGCAGTAAAAAGGCTGAGGCGTCATTGCTCTTCAGTCACAGACTGAAAAGTGAAGAAGAAAGTCACGGAGCTTCTACTTTAGACATAACTTCAGACTTCTGCTGCATGTAGCGGTCATATTACATCATATCAAATGTTGTAATCTGTAACGCACTTTGTGATACCTTTTGGTATGAAAAGCACTTTATAAATAAAGTTTGATTGATTGATCATATTCTCAAACTCTATAGGAAAAACATAATATATGGAAAATAATTACAATTACAAAAATGCTGTATCTAGTCTATTTTTTATTTATTTTTTATTTACTCTCATTTTAAAAACAAAACAAAAAAACAAACCCTAACCATTTGTATCTGCTGTAAAGTCATGTTTGTCGCAGTTCCTCTGAGTCGTGGTGGGTCATGGTGGACCATGACAGATGTGGACAGGACTGTGGTAGATGTACTTTTACTTTGGAGAAAATAGTTACTATAGTAACTGTTGAAGAAATGAACCTCATGAGCTTCTCCTGTAACATCTGTCCACATCAGTCCTGCTGCACCACGACTCAGAGGAACTGGGACAAACATGACTTTACAGCAGACACAAGTGACCTGGGTTTGTTTGTGTGTTTTTTTTTTTGAATGAGAGTAAATAAAAAAACTTTAATAGACACAGGATTTTCATTTTTTTTAATCTTTTTGTAATTGTAACAATAATTTTCCATATATTAGGTTTTTACAACATAATTGAGTTTCAGAAAATGATATGACTCTTGCATGATATGCAGCAGAAGTCTGAAGTTCTGGCTAAAGCAGAAGCTTCACGACTTCCTTCTTCACTTCTCAGTCTGTGACTGAAGAGCAATGAGGCCTCAGCCTTTTTACTGCAAACAAAGAGCTCACTGTATTTAGCGTCATGTTACTGTCACTCATGGTGTCTGACCTAAAGTCTAACTCTGAAGAAAGTCAACTCACATTTACACTGAGAAGGTTGGAAGGGCGCCCCCTTGTGTCACCTTGCATCCAAATGCCCGGAACATGACAGTGGGTCAAAATGACCCGCGAAGGCAACACGAGGGCTAAAAGTACATTGGTTCAATGGAAATTTTTAAATTAGCTCATATCTGCTAATGAAGAGTTTTAAATTGACTCAATGAACCTTTGAACATTCAAGTCAGGAACATTTTTTTGTTGAACCAATTTAAAATATTCACAGTTACAGATGAAACATTTATAGTTGGACTAATGAATATATATCATTATGAACAACTAGCAAAATGCAGATGTAAATGATTTCTATACATTTTGCAGATTAAGCCAATGTTTTACTTTTCTCAGTGCATGTTTGCCACCATTGGCCCACAGATTTTTTGCCATTTTTGGTCCACTTTTGGTATTTTGTATATGGGCCATATTTGGTTTGCCTCTGGTTATTCCGGTTTAAACTATCCTGGAACTGCCATGTCTTTGCCATAAGTGGCCCATATATGTGTTTTCATTAATGGGCCATAGTTGGTCATTTGCATGTGGGCCACATTTGGTTAACTGCTGGTTTATCTGGAGATATTGAAGCCACACGTGCCATGTCTTTGCCATAAGTGGCCCATATATGTGTTTTCATTAATGGGCCATAGTTGGTCATTTGCATGTGGGCCACATTTGGTTAACTGCTGGTTTATCTGGAGATATTGAGGCCACACGTGCCATGTCTTTGCCATTAGTGGCCCATAAACGTTATTCCATTAATGGGCCATGTGTTGTTATGTTTTACATGGCCCACTTCTGGTTTACATCTGTTTCCCGCGGGCCACACCAATGCCACAAGTGCCACATCTTTGCCTGATGTGGGCCACATCGGCTTGCTATCTGGGTAGAGCTATGATAGAGTTACGATAGAGTTTCGATAGAGTTATGATAGAGTTATGATAGAGTTACGATAGAGTTCTGATAGAGCTATGATAGAGCTACGATAGAGTTATGATAGAGTTTCGATAGAGTTTCGATAGAGTTATGATAGAGTTATGATAGAGTTCTGATAGAGCTATGATAGAGCTACGATAGAGTTATGATAGAGTTTCGATAGAGTTATGATAGAGTTATGATAGAGTTACGATAGAGTTATGATAGAGTTACGATAGAGTTAAGATAGAGTTACAATAGAGTTATGATAGAGCTATGATAGAGTTATGATAGAGTTACGATAGAGCTACGATAGAGTTATGATAGAGTTGTGATAGAGTTATGATAGAGTTACGATAGAGTTATGATAGAGCTATGATAGCTGCTTCACTCACTCGGGCGCATTACATACGTCACGACCAAACGCTAGCAAAAATCAGATCCAATTGTTTCAAAGGAGTTCACTCCTCCCACCTGATAACGGAGCTCAATTGTGAAGGTCCAAAGGGTCTGGTAAAACCAGGCTAAATTGGCCAAGGAATTACTGAGAAATTAGCGATAAAAATGTAAAATTCTGCCTGTCATCCCGCCATATTCATATTTTGTCTAAAAGTCCTTTCAAGAGACTAATATGCCAAAAATATGATACCACTTTTGGACTCCTTTATGGGAAAGTAATATAACCGTAGTCACTTGTGCAGACAGAGGAACAGGTGTAAATCATTTTCTCATATGGTTGTCCAAAAGTGTCAGGTTTAGTTATGATAAAGATAGTATTTGTTCTGATAGATAATTATGCCCAATGTTAAACCGCAGCTTAACTATGGTTTGTGTGTTGCAGGACCCTGTGCTAAAGATCCCGTTCAGCCACGTGTACCAGGACGTGTGTACGTACCGGGACTTCTTCTACCGAGAGGTGGAGCTGCCAGGCTGCCCCCTGGGGGTGGACCCAGTGGTGCGCTACCCAGTGGCCCTGAGCTGCCACTGCGGCCGCTGCTCCATGGACACGTCTGACTGCACCTTCGAAAGCCTACTGCCCAACTTCTGCATGAACGACATCCCCTTCTACTACTGATGCCCTTCCACATAGAATAAAGTCACGTCCTTCTTTTAGCTGTTTATTCCATGTTTGTTTTAACTTTACAAGAAGCGTTCTGACAGTTAACATACAAAACAATGACAAAAGCAAGAGAAGCCCAAAACCTGACTGTTGAAGGAAATGACAGATTTGTGTGGTAGTATGAATGTGAGTAGACATGAAACCAATACGCCTGATCAAGCTGTGTCCCTTTTTGGCTGGGAAACTACCGTATTTTGCCTTTCTTTCCCGCCATCCTCTCGTATTAGTTTTATTAATTAAAAAAAACACCCCTCTGCCCCTCCAGCCCAAACCCTGTCACTGGCCTCCTGCTTAAGACTGGGCGGCAGCTGTCCTGAGGTTTGCTGAGCTGTCAAGTCAAACCTGCAACAGTTGCTGAATTAAGAGCATAACCATTGCTTCAGCCAGACGTCAGTTTGAAAACAGGCGTTGAAAAAAACAATTCAATATTTTTAAAGATTCTCTTAAATTTTAAAAAAGAAATGTATTTTAATAAACACATCAATTCCAATTATTTGAAGTGTGTATAGATTTTTTGGGACACCCTGAATATACCGTATTTTCCGGACTATAAGTCGCACTTTTTTACATAGTTTGTCTTATACTCCGGAGCAACTAATGTGTGATTTTTTTCACCCTTCTTTAAAATTCAAAATACTTTCAAGTGCCGCTAGAGGGCACTGCCGGCTAATCGAGCAGCAGAAAGAAAGTTAGGGGTGAGCGAGAGAGCGGAGGTTACCGCAATGAAGTAAAAAAAACAAGCTAATCACGTGCTAAAAGCTCGATGACCACAGCTAGAGGAACGCGTTCGCAGAGGAGAGCTTAAAAACATGCTGCCGGGAGAGGCTGGTCAAAGGTGCAGTACATCTCCGTGCCCAGGTAGTTGCCAAGGCGATTGATTTGGGTTTTCATGAGTTTGGTATGTTCTTCATGCTATAGTATAGTTATCTGAACTGTTTGTGACGTTAACATACCAGAAACATATTCAGTCTGTTGTTTTTTCTTCATTAGGCAATGTTCACGTCTTATACCCCGGAGCGACGTATAATCCGGAAAATACGGTATATGAAATATATTAAAAAAAGATGCCTTCTTCTGTGAAGAAACATTTCAACTGGTCATTTTCATACATAGTAGCCCGACGTTTCGAGAAGCATCCAATTCTCTTCTTCAAATGATGTACAGTAAAGTGCTGAATAAAAAAAGTGTCAGGCCACAAGCATCAACAGTCGTTCTCAGACATTCGAACCAAAACACAGAAATGGGCTAACACCTTGAATTTTCTTTTAACCTTATGGGCCCGATCTTGTGCATCAAAACGGAGACGATAGCGTGACATTTTGCGCTCAGTAGGAGGTACTTTGTGATCTTGCCACTCCAGACTTAGCGCATTTAAGTGGGTTGAGACACCCAGATTTTCCTCCAACCAGATCGACTCCGCGTCCAGGAGAGTGGTTGTGTGGGAGTGGGGGGTGAACATGTGCTTTTGTTTTGCTTCGCGTTCACGCCAAGCACGGGCCGATCCGCACCACAGCGGACGCTGTAGCTCTTTTTCTCTCGAGACGTGAACATCGTTTAGCTCACGATGGGGTAAATAAAATTTTTAGTTTGACCTGTGAGAGCCTAAGGCTTAAGAAAGAACGCAAGACAGCGCAATGTAAACGAGGAAGTGAATGTCAGCCGTGTTTCCATCAGTGCAGTCACCTCCTCTTGTGACGCCCCCTCACAGGTGGCGGAGGCGAATGGCACATATAGCGCCGCCACTCCGAAAATAATTTGCCAAGAGCCTGCGCCGCCCCGTGCGCCGCCACAAGATCTGGCCCTATGTGTGCAACATAAAAATGGCAACAGCGGGTTGTGTCAAGACACACCCAAGGTAGCAAGGACACGAAAAGCCTGTTATTCTCCAATGAACCCAGGCAGACTTGCAATAGTAGCACCAACCCCACACTGAAAGAAATAACTACTAACATTTAATTATATACTTATATAACTATCATAGCTCTATCACAACTATCATAACTCTATCATAGCTCTATCATAACTGTCATAGCTCTATCATAGCTCTATCATAACTATCATAACTCTATCATAGCTCTATCATAACTATCATAACTCTATCATAGCTCTATCATAACTCTATCATAACTCTATCATAACTGTCATAGCTCTATCATAGCTCTATCATATCATAGCTCTATCATATCTATCATAACTGTCATAGCTCTATCATAGCTCTATCATAACTGTCATAGCTCTATCATAACTCTATCATAACTGTCATAGCTCTATCATAACTCTATCATAGCTCTATCATAACTGTCATAGCTCTATCATAGCTCTATCATAACTGTCATAGCTCTATCATAGCTCTATCATAACTGTCATAGCTCTATCATAGCTCTATCATAACTGTCATAGCTCTATCATAACTCTATCATAACTGTCATAGCTCTATCATAGCTCTATCATAACTCTATCCTTGCTCTATCATAGCTCTATCATATCATAGCTCTATCATAACTTTATCATAGCTCTATCATATCATAGCTCTATCATAACTTTATCATAGCTCTATCATAACTGTCATAGCTCTATCATAACTCTATCATAGCTCTATCATAACTGTCATAGCTCTATCATAGCTCTATCATAACTCTATCATAGCTCTATCATAGCTCTATCATAACTCTATCATAGCTCTATCATAGCTCTATCATAACCCTATCATAGCTCTATCATAACTGTCATAGCTCTATCATAGCTCTATCATAGCTCTATCATAACTCTATCATAACTCTATCATTGCCCTATCATAGCTCTATCATAGCTCTATCATATCTCTATCATAACTCTATCATTGCTCTATCATAACTATCATAGCTCTATCATAGCTCTATCATAACTCTATCATAGCTCTATCATAGCTCTATCAGAACTCTATCAGAACTCTATCATAACTGTCATAGCTCTATCATAACCCTATCATAGCTCTATCATAACTCTATCATAGCTCTATCATAGCTCTATCAAAGCTCTATCATAGCTCTATCATAGCTCTATCAAAGCTCTATCATAGCCCTATCAAAGCTCTATCATATCTGGCCGAGCCAGAACAGATTGAAGAGCTTTCATTACTTTCGTATCCGCCGCCATTGCCAAACTACAAACAGCAACTGCGGAGCAAATTCTTGACATCACCAACAAGCCCCGCCTCCCCCGCTCGCTGAATGGTTCGAGTTAAGTTCAAAATAAAGGTCAATTATTTTACCCCATTCATGCTCCATTGTATATGAAGATAGTGGAGAGTCTGTACGCCGAAGATGCTGTAAGCGCCCTCGTTCTCTACCCAAATATGATTGCGTTATTTCGCAATAATTATTGCGTCATATCGCAAAACTTTGCCGTTTTATCGCAAAACTTTTGCGTTATTTTAGTGTTGCAAAGTAAAGCAATAAAAATGTATCGTCATGTCCCCTGCGGGCTCCATTATTGTTTTACTATTACAAACCCAAATGTATTTTTCTGAAGGCACAGCTGTGAGAAATGGCTGCATGTGTTTTACAGCTGTATTGACATTCATGAACAATTATAAGCATTTAGTGCAACAAATGATTGTAGTAGAGTATTGGGCATTGCAGCAGATCAACAAAACTAGATAAAGAACCCAAAAATATTCTAAAGTGACTCCCAAAGCATAATGGCTTTTAAATAAAATCTGAGAACATCACTTTGAAACATGTGCAGCTGTTACATCATGATAACACCACTTGCAAGCATACAATGCTGTAATGGCAATGGCAAGCCACTTAAAGGCACACTGTGTAACATTTTGGACTACAATGTTGTCATCAGTAGTCAAAAGTCAGGTTAGAAATCTCGGGGTCATCATGGACTCAGACCTGAATTTGAACAGTAATATGAAGTCCATTACATCAGCGGCCTACTACCACCTCAAAAACATTGCCAAAATAAAAAACATAGTGTCCAAACCAGACAAATTCATGCTTTTGTCTCCAGCCGGTTAGACTATTGTAACAGCCTGTTCACTGGCCTTTCTAAACGAGCTGTTAGACAACTGCAGTACATTCAAAATGTTGCTGCTCGAGTCCTGACCAAAACCATGAAATACGACCACATTAGTCCAGTGCTCCGGTCTCTGCACTGACTTCCTGTTGCTCAGAGAATAGAATTTAAAACAGCCCTGCTTGTGTATAAGTCCCCTCTTTGTCAAGCACCAAAGAGGGGACTTGACAAAGTCCCCTCTTTGTCAAGTTACAGCCGTATGAACCACCTCAGGCCCTGACATCCTCAGGGAGGGGTCACCTGGTGGTTACCAGAGTCACCACTAAACACAGTGAGGCTGCATTCATTGTGTTTTTGTGCTTTTTATTGTGTTTTTAATGCTTAATATTTTGCTGTGAGGCACATTGAGTTGTCATGTACATGAAATGTGCCAAACAAATAAAGTTGCCTTGCCTTGCCTTGCCATCAGTATAAAACATGCTCCCAATGAGCAGCTCGACACAGACCTGGACCTAAACCATGGATAAGATAAGATAAGATAAGATAAACCTTTATTGATCTCACAAAGGAGAAATTCACTTGTTACAGTCGGCGTTACTTCACAGTCTTATTGTACAGTCTGACAGCAGTGGGGATGAAGGCTTTGCGGTAGCGCTCCGTCCTGCACTGAGGGTGTCTCAGTCTGCCACTGAGAGAGCTGCACAGCTCTTCTACAGTCCTGTGCAGTGGGTGGGAGGTGTTGTCCATGATGGAGGTGAGCTTGGCTAACACCCTCCTGTCCCTCACCTCCTCCACAGAGTCCAGGGGGCAGCCCAGGACGGAGCTGGCCCTCCTGACCAGCTTGTTCAGTCTGTTCTTGTCCCGCTCTGTGCTGCCCGGGGCCCAGCACACGGCAGCGTAGTGGAGAGCAGAGGCTACTACAGAGTCATAAAAAGTCCTGAGCAGAGGCCTGCTCACTCCGAAGGACCTCAGTCTCCTCAAAAGGTGAAGGCGACTTTGGCCCTTCTTGTACAGGGCGTTGGTGTTGTGGGACCAGTCCAGTTTATTGTTGAGGTGAACACCCAGGTACTTGAAACTGTTCACCTCCTCAATGTTCTCTCCCTGGATGTTCAGCGGTGTGTGCGGTAGTGGCTTCCTCGTGAAGTCGATCACCATCTCCTTCGTCTTACTGATGTTCAAGCACAGGTGGTTGCGCTCACACCAGTCCACAAAGTCTATGATGACTGACCGGTACTCCAGGTCGTTCCCCTTAGACACACAGCCCACGATGGCGGAGTCGTCGGAGAACTTCTGGAGATGACAGCTGTCCGTGTTGTATGTGAAGTCCGATGTGTAGATGGTGAAGAGAAACGGTGAGAGGACGGTGCCCTGAGGGGCCCCGGTGCTGCAGACGACCACCTCAGACTCACAGCTGCGCAGCCGCACATACTGTGGTCGGTCCGTGAGGTAGTCGATGGTCCATGCGGTGAGATGTTCATCCACTCCCGCGTCCTCCACCTTCCCCCGCAGCAGCGCCGGCCTGATGGTGTTGAAGGCACTGGAGAAGTCAAAGAACATGACCCTCACAGCGTTCCCGGCGTGCTCCAGGTGCGTGAGCGCCCGCTCCGACAGGTAGATGACAGCGTCCTCCACTCCGATGTTGGGTCTGTAAGCAAACTGCAGCGGGTCAAGGGTTGGGCTTACCACAGAGCGGAGGTGGGTGAGGATGAGCCGCTCCATCGTCTTCATCAGGTGGGAGGTCAGGGCGACTGGTCTGTAGTGGGCCGGTTCCCTGGCGTGCGCTGTTTTAGGAACCGGGATCAGACAGGAGGTCTTCCACAGGACGGGGACCTTCTCCAGGCTGAGGCTCAGGTTGTAGATGTGGCAGAGGACCTCGGAGAGCTGGTCTGCGCAGGTCCTCAGCAGCCTGGGACTGATGCCATCTGGTCCTGCAGCTTTCCCCCGCTTCAGTCGCCTCAGCTCCCTCCTCACCTGGTCCGGTGTGATGGAGAGGGGGGACTGGTGTGGGGGTGGACTGCCGGGGGTGGGGCAGGTGCTAGAGGAAGTCCGTATGGTGGGGGTGGAGACGTGGGTGCAGGGGGGCTGGAGGCAGGTGAAGGTGGTCGGGGGAGGGGGGCAGTGTCCACTGTGCTGGAGACGCGTGAAGAGGAGGGAGTGGGGGGAGAATCAAACCGGTTGAAATGTTGGTTGAATTCATCCGCCCCGCGCTGGTCTCCATCAGCTGTCCCTCTGGCACTGGAGATGTTCTTCAGTCCCCTCCATACGTCCCGTGCGTTGCCCTGCGCCAGCTTCTGCTCCAGCTTCTCGCCATAGTCCTTCTTGGCCTTCCTGATCCTCCACTGGAGTTCATGCTGGACTCTCCTCTGCTCCTCTCTGTCCCCTGAGTTGAAAGCCCTTTTCTTTTGGTTCAGGAGGGCTTTAAGTTCAGGGGTCACCCAGGGGTGGTTGTTGGAGAAACACCGTACCTTCCGGGTTGGTACAGTGTTTTCCACACAGAAGTTGATGTAGTCTGTGATGCAGTGGGTCAGGCCGTTGATGTCATCTCCATGAGAGCTGCAGATCATGTTCCAGTCTGTGGTCTGGAAACAGTCCCTAAGTCTCTCTTCAGCCTCTTCAGTCCACACTTTCACAGACCTCTTCTGTGCTGGCTCCCTTCGCACCCTGGGTGTGTAATCCGGCCGCAGTAGGACGAGATTGTGGTCTGAGCGTCCGAGCGGGGGGAGGGGGGCAGAGGTGTAAGCGCCCTTCACGTTAGCATACAGAAGGTCCAGGGTCTTATTGTTCCTTGTGTGGCACTTAACATACTGCGTGAGTGTGGGGATAGTGGCGGAAAGAGAGGCGTGATTAAAGTCACCGGTGATGAGCAGCAGGGCGCGGGGATGACGCATCTGGGTCTGGGTCACGGTACTGTGGATGCGCTCACAGGCTGCGGCGGCGTCGGCCGAGGGGGGGATATACAAGCACAACACCACCATGTGTGAAAACTCCCTCGGTAGATACCTAGGCCTCATGCTGACGACGATCATCTCCAGGTCCCGGGTGCATATCTGTTCTTTCACGTGCGCGTGGCCGGGGTGGCACCATCTCTCATTCACGAACACAGCTACTCCCCCGCCTTTCTTCTTCCCGCTCCCCTCCACACACCGGTCTGCGTGCGCGAGTTTAAATCCGTCCAGGGAAACCACACCCAGATAGCAAAATTGGTATGGCCCAGATGTGGCCCACATCAGACACGTTGATTTGGCCCACATACCGCGTGGATTATCGGCCATAACGCGGTCCACACCCGGTTACCACATCTGGCCCACAATAAACCCAGAACAGGTCCAACTCTTAGCCAGTAGTAAACCAGATTATTCAAAGGTGGTCCAGACATGGCCCACTGATGGTACACATGTGGTCGTCATTTGGCCCATTGGAGTACCACACGTGGCCCACGTCTGTTTGGCTCACATACCGTGTGGATTATCGGCCATAACGTGGTCCATATCCGGTTACCACATCTGGCCCACAATAAACCCAGAACAGGGCCAGTAGTAAACCAGATTATTCAAAGGTGGTCCAGACATGGCCCACTGATGGTACACATGTTTGCCACCATTGGCCCACAGATGTTTTTGTATTTTGTATATGGGCCATATTTGGTTTGCCTCTGGTTATTCCGGTTTAAACTATCCTGGAACTGCCATGTCTTTGCCATAAGTGGCCCATATATGTGTTTTCATTAATGGGCCATAGTTGGTCATTTGCATGTGGGCCACATTTGGTTAACTGCTGGTTTATCTGGAGATATTGAAGCCACACGTGCCATGTCTTTGCCATAAGTGGCCCATATATGTTTTTTCATTAATGGGCCATAGTTGGTCATTTGCATGTGGGCCACATTTGGTTAACTGCTGGTTTATCTGGAGATATTGAAGCCACACGTGCCATGTCTTTGCCATAAGTGGCCCATAAACGTTATTCCATTAATGGGCCATGTGTTGTTATGTTTTACATGGCCCACTTCTGGTTTACATCTGTTTCCCGCAGCCACACCAATGCCACAAGTGCCACATCGTTGCCTGATGTGGGCCACATTGGCTTGCTATCTGGGCAGAGTCCGGTATGTTCCCGTTCAGCCACGTCTCCGTAAAGCACATCAGTCCGCACTCCCGATAAGCCCTCTGATGGCGGGTTAGTGCGGCCAGCTCCTCGGTCTTGTTCGCGATGGAGCGCACATTACCCAGGATCACTGAGGGTAGCCATCTTCTCCTCTTGCGTCCACCTCTGCAGCCTCTGCGTTTTCTGCGTATCTCGGCGGGGATCACCGGCCTCTCCACATGCATGAGAGGTGAGTCCTGGAGTCCAAGAAGCTGCTCCCGTGAATAAACAAGAGGACTGTGTGTGTCACCGTGGCAACGAGAACAACAAAAAGGAGACGCAGATCCCAAAAATGCCGAAGACATCGCAAATAAAAGGGAAAGTGCAACAAAAAACAGCTTCCCCTGTGCACAAATGCACAATGTCTAGTCTACTTGATGAAAATTTTAAAAAACACGTCTATAAATAAAGATAAAAGCAAAAAGTGTAAGAGAGGTAACAGAGCCAACGTAACTAGCTGCCAGTTAGGGCCGGCGCCATAGCATAGGATGTCCAAACTATTTTCATCGAGGGCCACATATTGAAGTGTATAAGGTGTGCAGGGCCACAGATTAGCGGTCAATGCGGGGAAATCTTCAACTGAGAGCTTTTAGCAGGGTTTTCAAGTCATGTCCGACATCATGAGCTTGGAACCTTAAAACCAGCTCTTTTCCACAGGTACAATTGTGTAGAACAATGAAACTTGTCATACAAATGCTATCTCTTGTGATGCATGCCAATTCAACAAGAAGCCTGTTGGCCACAAAAAGTGGGTCTGAGGGCCGCATTTGGCCCCCGGGCCCCACTTTGGACACCCCTGACCTAAACTACTGTATTTACAACTCATATTCATACTCTCATATTCTTCTATTTCAGTGTTATTTATTGGGTAAAATTCTACGCGGTGTGGCTTTACAGAACAGAATGTCATATGTCATATTGTTCAGGGACAGCATCTAAGAAAAGTTTCTGGAACACCTCAAAAGTGTAACGCAGTGTTGGAGGATAAACGAAAATGAGGGAATATATTCCAGCTGAAATACAGGACAATATTGGACTTTCTGAATTTTTTTTTTTTAAATGCACAATTTGTGAACTTTTGATCAGGGACATTTGGCTAATATCCAGGTTTTTTTTTGCAATAAATGGCTTCACACAACCACCAACCATGAGTGAAATAGAGGTTTTTGTCTTCTCATTCATATTCGATGGAATGCATACGTTTACATAACCCTGACATTCTGCCAGGGGATGGAAACTTGTGGCCACAACTGTACTATATTGTATTCCTTATTGGCAGTGTTGGCAGAGTTGAAGTTGTGGGATTACTGATTTGTCATTATGCCTTTAAAAAGTAACTTGGTTACTTTACAGATTATTTGATTTTAAAAGTTACCACGTTGGATTACTAGTAACTTTTTTGGTTACTTTCAGAATAAACCACTAACTTGTGTCTAAACCAGGACTAGACCAGGACTAAACCAGGTCTAAACGAGTAAACCTCTAAACTGGGACTAAACCAGTTCATTGTAGAGAGGTCACTTTGAAAAAAAAAAAAAACTTTTCCTTTCAACCCATTTTTTTTAAAATTTTTTAGCAGTATGACAGAAGTTTACAAAACGATGGTGACCTGACAAACGTGACCTGCAGCTGAAAGGTTTATTAATCCAACATCTACTGGAGCCGTCAGGTCTTTTTCCTCACAAAGCAAAGCAGCACCGGAGGAGAGGCTGAGGCGTTCAAAAGTAAACTTACTTATATTAGTTCTAAATGGAATTATTATGTTCTTAATGTCCAAAACAAGTGACAGACTTTCATGAAAGTTGCAGTTTAGCAAATAAATGTCAAGCTCAAAATATTTACTTTGAACACATCTTATTTATGCAGATGAATGTGTGTTTCACACCAGATTAATGAGATTTCCGTATCTCATTGAATGCAATCAGAGCAGCGTGTGGTCTAAACAGTGTGGAGGGGAGTGAGGGTACTTTAATTATTCCTCCCTGTATTGTGAATTTTTTACATATGATGGCCAATAAAAATATGATCAAATGTAAATGTTTGGGTGGTATTAGTTTAAGCAGACACTGTTTGATCATTCTTATGATTTTGATGAAAATCTGACCACATTTAGTGACCAATTTAGGCAGAAATGTGAACTCTCTACACTCAGAGTTTCCTCTTATATGAACTCTATACACTCAGAGTTTCCTCTTATATGAACTCTCTACACTCAGAGTTTCCTCTTATATGAACTCTCTACACTCAGAGTTTCCTCTTATGTGAACTCTCTACACTCAGAGTTTCCTCTGATGTGAACTCTCTACACTCAGAGTTTCCTCTGATGTGAACTCTCTACACTCAGAGTTTCCTCTTATATGAACTCTCTACACTCAGAGTTTCCTCTTATGTGAACTCTCTACACTCAGAGTTTCCTCTTATATGAACTCTCTACACTCAGAGTTTCCTCTTATGTGAACTCTCTACACTCAGAGTTTCCTCTGATGTGAACTCTCTACACTCAGAGTTTCCTCTGATGTGAACTCTCTACACTCAGAGTTTCCTCTGATGTGAACTCTCTACTAGAGGTGGGCATAGATTAATTTTTTTAATCTAGATTAATCTAGATTAATTCTGAAATTAATCTAGATTAAAATGTCTCGCTTGAATTCTGCCGAAGCCATTCAGAATATGTGTGCTACCCAAATAATGACTAAAAGTAAGTCTTTGAGAACGAGTTTCTCAAGTCAGGTGGTGCATTAGACCAGGGGCTCATCTCCTGTTTCCAAAATGCATCACAAACTGCTTGAGAACGTTCTACTATGATAATTGGTGATGAAAATAATTCATGTTCAAGAAGATGCACTTGTGTTTACTAACTGTTTATTCAGTTAAACATTAATTTTGAACTGTAGGCCGACATTAGAGGTCCTGATGAACTGTGTACAGTCAGTAGCTTTGTGTCAATCAATTTTCTGGTGACAAACTAAATCTCCTCTTCTGCAACTATGACCTGCTACAGAAAAAAGATCCGGGACTTTAATGGTGCTCTTATCGGTACTTTAAAAGAAAAAAGAAAAACGTTAGATAGAGGCTACTGTATATAGGCAATGTAGCCTAGGCCAATAATTTTTATTAAACTTTTTTATTACACATTTACTCTGCACTTGGACCTAATGTATTCCCAATTTGTGCAAACACTTAATATATGGGAGGTAAAATACAAGCATAGACCAAAATGTAAAGTGTAATATTTTTCTAAATAATCTAGTAAGTAAAGGATTAAGTGTCATAGTTTGTTAATCAGGCTGTTGGTTAGATTTGGCTGGAGCTGACACGTGTGCGCGTTCACGCCACTGTGTGCGCGTTTGCGGAACATAGACTCCACTCGAATCGGGTATTTGTGACAGTGTAAGGCTCTGTTCAGTATGAAGGCGTTACGTTTAGCTTTTTACAGCGGGTCAGCGGCAGCAGCTCGGGGGGGTTTACACAGTGTGTCGTTCCCGTGCACACCTGTCTCACCGTGCGCACGGCTGCAGAAGGAGGCACGGAGCGGGGCAGGTCCGACACCGCGCTCTCGTGCGGGGCTTTTAGTGCTTAATTTAGCGCGGGTGATGCGACCCTGTTAGCCCGACTGTTCTCACAGAAACAGTAAATAAACTCACTGTGGATCAGACGTAGAACCTGCTGCTTTTCGCCTCTTTATCCGATTCTCACTCGTCTGGTCATAGCGTCCATTTGGCAAAACTTAATCCATAACAAAAGTAGCTACAGCATCCGCGTGGCAGTTGTTTTGGTTTCAGAGGAATCACGTATCAGCGATGCTGCGTGTGAGATGCATTCATGGACCGTAAGAAGTGCGGGAAAGGCGAGTTTTTCACAAAT
Organism: Gobius niger; assembly: GCF_951799975.1. Taxonomy (NCBI): domain Eukaryota; kingdom Metazoa; phylum Chordata; class Actinopteri; order Gobiiformes; family Gobiidae; genus Gobius; species Gobius niger. The sequence continues at coordinate 5,305,709 of NC_136858.1, read as the reverse complement.
GCGCGGAAAAACCGGACAAATAATTTGCAGTCTGATACACTTTGCTTGTGCCAGAGGCCTCAGGCCGGAATACTTTAAGCCCTGCATAAAATATCACGGTGAAAGTCATCATAGCTTGCAGAGTATAGACCCAGCTCCCAACCCAGCTTTGACAATAGATTAACGGCGATATTTTTTTTATCGCGAGATAAGAGTCTCGCGTTAACGCAGCACGTTAACGCCGTTAACGGCCCACCACTACTCTCTACACTCTATTTTCTCTGATATAGAACAATACAGGAGCCATTAACCATGAATATCTGTGACTTTCGTTTCAAGCTAGTTAGCGTTAGCTTGGGGTCGGCCCGATGTTCCCCGGGTCCGATGTTCCCCCGTACCTCGGGGAACATCGGACCCTCCGAACGCCGGAGGGCCCGGTGTTCCCCGACCGATGAAAGCAGTGAACATGCCCCCCGCCTCTCTCTTCACCGCTTGGCACAGAGCGGCCCTGTACGCGCGGATAATGGAGCAACAAGCGGCCTGGTTTCGCTCATAACTAGCCTACTGATTAGGCTACTTTATAACATACTACAAGTCTTGTAGATCTCGCATTGTTATAGCCTACAACATTTTTGTACAACCTCAGAATAAGAACGTGTCGCAGTTCAGACAAGAAAAGTAAAATTAGCAACACCAAACAAACACCCACAGCCGCTTTTCTTTTTTGTAAACAGATCTCCCCCCATTTATCCTCGCAACCTGCTTGATTGGTTCGTTGTTGTAGTTCGATCGTGCGTAAATCCATGTTTTTTTCTTGTGATTGTCCGTGAGCCCCAGCGTAGAGTCCATCACGCGGCGTGCGGAGAGCCAAGTGCAGCGGCTCATGCCATAGCCGCTCCTAACTCTCAGCAAGTCTTTTCTGATGGCTGCACTCCAGCCTTATACACATTAAATTAGGGATCTTTTTACGAATGGGGCAACATGCATTGCGTCCTCACTCCTCTCCCAGTCGCCTGTCATGCGCGCATTACGCACTGTGCTTTGGCCATCAGACGCTCTGAGAGGCACCACTGGGGCCACTGACACTGAATGACGTTGAACTGTATTTGCGCCGCTGTTTTTTGACATGAAAACGATCCATAGCCTATATTAAATGAGATCACTGAGGAAGCGCAGCAAAGGAAAAGAGATCGGGGCTTATGGCACAATTACGCGGCACCACGGGTGGACCTGTGAACACCCAATTTTGTCCAAGCCCACCCAACAGACCTGATCATTCAGTGTTCACTGCCTCTCCCAGGACATCTGCGCGGTCTGTACCTTTGTCTGCAGGACGCGCACATCTGGCTGTCTCTGTGCAGATAGCTGCATCGTGCGCTGTGTTCGGAAAACTGTACCAGTTCCTTGTGCCTCGACATGTCATCCCTGCTTGCACCCTCCGCTGTGACCGGCTCCAGAGAACACTACAGGCTAACGTAGTGTTGGCGCATGAGTAAACTACTTATATTTGCTGCTGATTGTTTTAGTTTTGCCTGATGAATGAAGAGCGCTGCATTATGCCTGTGCGTAAGTCTACCCTGATCGCATGCAGCGTTGGCACTTGTATTGACGGGGGAACATCGGGACTTTTTAATATGCGAGGTACCGATGTTCCCCGGGTCCGATGTTCCCCCACCAATACAAGTGGGGGAACATCGGACCCGGGGAACATCGGTACGCAGCCGTTAGCTTCAAGCACTCACTCCCCATTTTGACGACTGTTGCCTCACTTAAACCAACTCAAAAAGGTAAGTAAGTAAGTAAGTAAGTAAGTAAACTTTAATTGCATGCAGTATGGGGTTTAAAGGTAACCCCATACTGCACTTCTAGAGCTCCGGTCACCTACTGTTTTACCACACTATAAACTTTACTGATATTTCAACAGTCGGACTAGCTCCATGCGCTCCGATGTGGCGCCTATTTTTTAGTCCAGCTGTATCAGAATCAGAATTGTATTTATGGCCATGGTTATGAACAGAGTCACAACTAGGGATTTTTGTTTGGTCGATCGTGCAGCATGAAATATAAAACACAACTTAGATAAATAATAAACTATGAACACTTCAAACCAGGGGTGTCAAACTCATTTTGGGTCGCGGGCCGAAATTCAGCTCCCATGGCGGGTCGCGGGCCACATATAATAGAGAAAATGTTTCCAATAAATGAATAATAATAAGCTGTGATTTGATCAAAGCCCCAACTTGACTGTAGCTTCATTAATGACAACGGCTTATACTTGTATTGCACTTTACAAGCCTGTGTCACAAGTTCCTGAAAGTGCAGTAGTCATTATTCATTCACTTGGTGGTGGTAAACTTTTATTGAAGCCACAGCCGCCCTGGGGCAGACTGTCCATTTACCACATGGCTATATAATGTGCTGTTCATATCCTGAGCTCTTATTTTGTCAGTGCCCTCTGCTGGACACGTGTGGAACTCTATCCTTTTTTTTAATTTAATGCCCTCTAGTGGCTGGAATGAGCATTCTGGTTATTCTTTAAAAATTCATAACTCCGCACAGGAATGGGCAAGAGACTTACTTTTTTTTTTGACATACTCTGGAATTTATGCTCTACAGGGCAGGGCCGGATTAAATCATCTCGCGGGCCGGATCAGGCCTGCAGGCCGTACGTTTGACACCCCTGCTTTAAACTATAAGACTAAGATTACATTTAAACTAACAGAAGAACAGTGTGAATGTGCAGGTGTGTCCAGTGTGGACAGACCACATAGTGCAACAGGGCAGTGCTAATTGTTTGGAACTGGTTATTATGTTAATTATTATTATAGCAACCAGTACTCTTTAAGTGGGTGTGGATTTCTTTTTGTGTTCCGTCCCTTACTTGCAGCGGGCAGAGGCGGGTAGTACTAGTCACTCACTAGTAGTTAGGGGGGGTTGATAAGTTTGTCCCAGTGCTGGCAGCGCAGGGTGATGTGGGCTGGGCCTCTGGATCAGTCCAAAGGAAATGTGAAATGGTGAGACTGCGGAGTCGACTCATTAACCTGCCTGAAAATAGAGTCTTTCTGTGGAGTAAGAATTGTTTGTCCCTGGGCTGCAGAGCTCCGGACTGTCTTTGCTGATGCACAGCTCCAGTATGTATTCTGTAATCATTTGTCCTGTAGTGTCAACAACATCAGATCCAATTTAATGTCAAACTTTGAAAATAAATGGTTGACTGGGATTATGGCTAAACCAAAGCTAAGGACTTACTTACACATTAAAGATGTATTTGAAGAAATGCATTGATTTGGAGAACAGGAGCCGTCGCCAAAACATCAGGATACTAAACATTCCAGAGGGGTCCGAAAACAACAAGCTAACCATGTTTCTGACCAAGTTTCTGTCTAAAGTGCTTGGTGAAGAAAATTTTGACGGTCCCATCCTGATTGATCGGGCCCATAGAAGCCTTGCCCCCAAACCACGTACCGGTGAATGGCCCCGACCCATGATCGCCCGCCTCCACTACTACTCAGATAAGGAAAAGATCATGTCACTGTCCCGGACCAAAGGCAAGCTGTTCTACGAAGGAGCACAGGTTCATATCTTCCCTGATATGAGCCCAGAAGTAGGACGACAACGAGCAGCCTTCAATCAAGTGAAAACCAAACTCCGTGACGTTGGAATCCAGTACAGAATGCTTTTCCCTGCCAAGCTGGAGATTACAGTTGACGGCTCCAAAATGACTTTCACCGACCCACGGGCAGCGGAGAGATTCATTGACAGCAACAAGTCATCATCACCGGAGGAGCATTGAATGTAAAGACACTAATTTGAACATTTGTGGTTATACTATGGCCTACACGAACTGAGAAACAGACTCTCAACCAGGTACCCTAAAAATGTGAATCCGTTTACCATTCATTTCTTTTGCTTTTACTTATTTTTACTTTTACTTTTTTACATTTCTTCACCATAAATATGCACAAGCAAAGGCATATAGATATATTTATTTAAACGATTATTATTTTTATACTGTATATACATATATATATTGTTAAATTATTATTATTAATATATATATATATATATATATATATATATATATATATATATAAATTATTATTTATTTATTTATTTATTTTAACCTTTTTTGGTATTGTTATTATTTATTTACTTTTTTCATTTTTTTTTAATCATTTTTTTTAATCAATTTTTTATCCTTTCTTTTTTTTTTTTTTTTTCAAATTTAGGGAAATCCAGTTTACATTAGACACAAGTACGGCCTAAATATAGTTACGGTCTGGAAAACGAAATTGGTTTAATTTCCTTTTTTTTTGTAGGAGCTTAGTGGTAAGTCATATGTTCACACACCTCTCTGAGTGTACATATCCTTTTTTGGGGGGGGGGGGAATTCGTATTTCCTCTGTAGTTCTGACAGGGCGGTTAGTTCAGGGGAGTTCAGGGAGGGAGCAGGGTTTGTTGTATTTAGGCATTTGGGTTTGTTCTGTGTTTTTACCTGCACCACTATTGAGTATGACTTTGATTTTTATTGGAGGCTGTCCATAAAACAAAACAAAAAACTGAGAGATATTTTATTTTTCCAACTAAAGAGTTATGGCTAAAAACATTTTTTTAGACTTACCTAGTCACAAAAACTTGGTCAAAATTATTTCCTGGAATTGTAAAGGACTCAATGGACCTATTAAACGAGGAAATGTATAGGGCGGCACGGTAGCACAGCGTTTAGGGCTTGTGCTTCACAGCTAGAAGGTCCGATTCCCACCAAGGACGGGGCCTTTCTGTGTGGAGTTTGCATGTTCTCCCCGTGTCTGCGTAGGTTTCCTCCGGGTACTCCGGTTTACCCTACCACTAAAAACATGTACAATAGGCCAGGATGTATGAGAGTGTGTTTGAGAGTGCGCATGGGGGACGACGGATGAAAATTAGCCTAAGGCTACAATCCGGTGTGGCTTGTTCATTAACTTGCACTGTCCCTACCAAATAAACCATAAATAAAAAATAAATAAATATTGACCCACCTAAAAAAGCTAGACATGGATATCGGGTTTTTACAAGAAACACACCTGAGAGATCAGGATCATAAACGGTTACGAACTAGATGGCTTGGGCAAGTATTTCATTCTAACTTTCCAGTAAAAAACAGAGGCGCAGCTATAATTATTAGAAAGACAATTCCCTTTTCGGCATCAAAAATAATATCTGACCCTCGGGGACGATATGTTATTGTTACAGGGAAACTGTACAATAAACCAGTTACTCTTGCTAGTATATATGCTCCCAATGTTGATGACGAGGCTTTTATTACCTCTTTCTTTACAGCAATACCTAATATGGATTCTCATAAATTGATTATTGGAGGAGACTTTAATCTGGTGTTAGACCCGACAATTGATAGATCATCACAAAAAACATCCAGCATATCAAAGTCTGCTAAAGCCATTCAAAAATTCATGAATACCTATAAACTATTTGATCCATTTAGAGTATTATCTCCCAATGCAAAGAAATATTCCTTCTTCTCTCCAGTTCATCATTCGTTTTCAAGAATTGATTTCTTCTTAATTGATTATACATATTTAACTAACATCAAACATTGTGATTACGAAGCAATTGTATTATCTGACCACTGTCCAGTGTCATTCCACATAGAGATGGGACATGACCTGACAACCAAAAAATGGAGGTTTAATAATGCTCTTTTATCAGATGATAAGGTAATAGAAGAATTGCAAATCAAATTAATATATTTCTTCATACAAATGATGATCCAGAGGTCAAAAGATCCACCTTGTGGGAAACATTTAAAGCATACATGAGAGGCCAGATTATTTGCCTGAGTAGCTTGAAAAATAAGCAACGAAGGGAAAAGGAGTTGAAAGTGACACAAGAACTTAAAGAAATTGACAGAGTTTATGCTAACTCCCCCACACCAGACCTGTATAAAAGAAAACAGTCATTGCAGACTGAACTCAATTTACTATACACAGCAGAAACTACTAAATTTTTGACTCAATTAAGACACAGAAATTATGAATATGGGGAAAAAACAGGTAAACTATTAGCTCAACAAATTAAAGAAGAAGCAGCGTCAAGGTTAATAACAGAGATACGAACAGATACTGGTCAGACAACAAATCCCAAAATAATAAATGACACATTCAAGAATTTCTATTCTAAATTGTACTCTTCAGAATCTAAAAATGATCCAAATTTAATAGAACATTTTTTTAAATAACATTCAAATACCCACTATAAGTTCAGAAAACAAAAAGTTATTAGAACAACCTATTTCAAACTTAGAAATAAAACAAGCTATACAGTGTATGCAAAACTCGAAGTGCCCTGGCCCTGATGGGTACAGTGCTGAATTTTATAAAACTTTTATAGATCAAACTTCACCGCTTCTTTTAAGTGTTTATAATGAAGCTTTGGCCACAGGTTCTCTACCTCCAACATTATACGATGCATGCATTTCTTTAATCCATAAATCTGGCAAAGAGCCACTAGAACCAGGTTCCTACAGACCCATAAGCCTTTTGAATGTAGATAACAAAATTTTGGCAAAGATCTTAGCTATGCGTTTGGAAAAGGTCCTTCCAACTGTTATGTCACCAGACCAAACTGGGTTTGTTAAAGACAGGCAGTTATTTTTTAATATCAGACGACTGTTTAACATCATCTACATGCATAACGCACCGCAGCGTAATGCGACAAGCCAGTGTCCTGAGCGGGGCAGCAAGCGAGGATCAAGCTAAGGCCATGGGGAAGGTGGACGATGCTCGGGTTGCAGGTTGCACCACGGCTCCTGCGGACACCTTGGAGATAAAATAACCTAGTCAATGTCTCATGGGGGTCATAACTTATTCCGTAATGTTTAGAGCAGGTTTTTGACGTAAATGTGCGTCGGATTTTCATAAAACAAGCAGCGTAGTGTGTTTGTGTTGCTCCTCTGGGATTCAGAGGGCATGCGTGTGTGCGAAGTACTCAGCTGCGATATAACAATAGAGAGAGCACATGCGTTTAGCTGCTTTTTTACTTCAGCAAGAGAGAAATTCTTCCTTTTTAACAATGACAACAGCAGTAATCCAAACAATGCAAATACTATGCTAAATGGCCTTAAAAGAGTCCAAAAGTCCATGTGGCCATAGCTAAATAAACAATACAAGGAGTCACATAGACAATTACCTTACAACTTAGCAACACAATTAAAATACAACATATTCTATATTTTAAATATACTTTTTAACCTTTTTACCTTTTTATTCTTACCCTGAAATTAATCACTATTTATCTCTATTTATCTTTTTAACTGTACAACTATTTATCCTTTTAACTGTACAACTATTTATCCTTTTAACTGTACAACTATTTATCTATTTAACTACAAACATGCTCATGAATGCTTAATGCTTAATATATAATTAACTAACTAAGCCAACTACAAAATGGCTGCACTGTATCTAATAAAGTAGTACAATGGCATTACTAGTTTTCGGTCATAAACCATAGATACATCTTGGAGATAAAATAACCTAGTCAATGTCTCATAGTAATGAAAAATGTTTCATTGATGTCCTAAATAAATAATACTCAAATGGTCCTCCTGCATAAGGCATTTTTCCCGCGTTGTAATTTCCCTACCCTTGACCATTAGCTCTAAAGGTTAGCATTGAACACGATCACGATTCTACTAAAAAAAACGTATTAAACTTAGTTTCTGCTAGACTCACACTTGACAGTTTTACCACAAAAACCTTCTGACTAAGATAATATACTTAAACTTTGCGAACTTATAGTGTTACCAACCTGCGATAAAAGAATAGAGAGCACATGCGTTTAGCTGCTTTTTTACTTCAGCACCCGAGAATTGTTCTTCCTCTGCGATGCCTCAGCTATTCTCTATCGATGCGCGACATGCGCCATCTAGTGGTCAAGGGTAGGGACTACATCTAACTCAACAGAGATGTATTCGAACCAGATGAGATTTAATATATATAAAAAATACTTAAATGTCAAAAATAAAAATTGTAGGGGTGCCTATTTTTAATGAACGTATTTCCAGGCCTCTACATTTGCGTTACCTCTGCTGTATGTCCCTCTCATGATGCGAGCAGGAGGTAGAGAGAGAGAGGATGACATGGCAGTTCTGTACATTTCAAACACATCTTTGGACGGAATTAAAGGCGTGGTCAAATCAGACAGATCATGTTTCTATCGCGGAATTTTTAATGCGTGGCAGGTTATTAAAATAGAAACAACGCGTAGGCGGGGGCCGACAGAACCTGCTCCAAACGTGCGTGCATGTGTGTGTGTGTGTGTGTGTGTGTGTTTGTGTGCGTGTGTGTGTGTGTGGCATCACGACTTATGAGTAGCTTAAAATTAACGTGTGTCAACGATCACATGACTTCCCTGTAACTTATGACCCATGTACAGTATGTCGGACGTAGCGAGAGTGAGGAGTCACGTGCCAAGTTGGGGTGATTTGGGGGGGGTCTGAGCCTGCCGGCCATGATGGTAGTAGACTAATGAATGCCTCCAGAATTTCACGCATTTTCCTCGCATTCCAGAGCACTTTAATTTTTGCCCATTTATTTTTAAGGTGGGACAGAGACGGATCTGCGAATCTGCCACAGTAATGCTAAAATCTGATTCTAAATGTAGCCATTTAGTTTCATTGCTTAGATAAGGCTGATCTCATTCCTCTGTTTGGTCACGTCCACCAGGGGTCCAGGCCAGTTGAAGTGAAGTCGACTGCTCCGCTGGGACGGAGCCTGACCAGCGCAGAGACAGGAGCCATGTTGCAGAGTAGACCGACTAATCAGCCTGGGCCCTTGGGAAAGGGCCTCTATCACAAAGTTTCAACAAGCTCCAATGTTCACGCCTCGCCTCTACCTGCTCCAAGCCCCATCGACTTTCCAAATATTTTTGTAATAAACCAAATGAACTGTTCCAATTGCTGTGGTCTCCTTGTACCCTAGTGTCTGAACATGGGGGTGTTACACAAGGCAGACTGGAAAGTAACAGAAATGCATTCTGAGAAAATGGCTCTTGAAATCACAATTTTCCAAATAAATCTATGGACAAACATTGAATCAGTGAATTTAACATGTTATTGTGAAAATAATGTAGTTTTTTTTCCCAGGTGAAAGTTTACAGTATAATGACATAGCCATGTGGTTCAGTCCTGCTTTAGTCTTTGTACATTCCTGGTTTAGCTTGTCTTAATCTAAACCAGACCTGACAGCAGTCTTCCCATACCTGTCTCCTCAAGCAGCCTGCGGCTCATTATATCACACCTGAGCTAAGCCCCGCCCCCTCACCTGTAATCCCTCAGCCTGTCTCCTCTCTCTCACTCTCTCCTCTCTGGCTGCCGCGCTCGGTCTCAGCATGGCTCTGAACGTCCCGGGGCTCATCGCGACCCTCCTGTTCTATGCCTTAGTGCTGGCCATCGGGATCTGGGCCTCAGTCAAGTCCAAACGGGACCGGGGGCAGAGCCAGGCCCAGCACAGCGACATGGCCCTGCTGGGAGACCGCAAGATCAGCCTGCTGGTGGGCATCTTCACCACCACCGGTAAGCGGCCAACTCTTTACTTTCAGTTTCAGCGCCTGGTCACACATATTTACTCTGTCGAAATAAATGACGATCAAACTTGTGAAATGTGGGTCTGGTGTGTAGCGCACAGCTAAATCCACAAAACAGCGCGGCACTCAATGTGTTAAAGTCCTGCGTATGGGGCTTAAAAATAGAATAAATAGAAAAACCTTATTTTGGAGCCTCAGCTTTGATATTTTAGGTTTCATAATTTGAAAATATGTCTGTAAGAATTAAATAGTGACAGTGAGATGCAGCAAGGCTGGTGAAGATCTTGCTCCTCCTGCTGGCAGCTATAAGAATAATTTGTGCAAAAACTTCCTGGTTGGATGCGACGTGTGAGCAGCTCGAGCAGTCCATGACAAACACACTTCGAGCTCAGGACGGCTCAGAGACGATAATGTTGGATTATCAGTTTTGGGGTTTGAACAATGACATGAGTGTAATCAGGAAGTACAGAACGAGGCACTGACACCGTAGAAGAACAGCTTTGTCTGAGGATGAACTGAAAACTGTGTAAATGTAGTGAAATACTGTTCCAGGTCTGTCTTTGACATTAAAACCTCAGGACAGTCCATCAGCCTGGCTCCACATCATGGAGATGGGTCCCCGGGCGCGGCACTGCCGTCGACCACTGCTCCTGACGGGTTGCCCCAGCGGCATCGAAGGATGGGTTAAATGCAGAGGACAAATTTCCCTACGGGGACAATAAAGTATACAAACAAACAAACAAACAAACAAACAGTCCACTTTAAAAAGTGTGAAACAAATGTAATTACACTTGTAATTTCAAGATTTAAACTCGTTATTTCAAGATTTAAATTTCTAATTTCGAGATTTAAACTTGTAACTTTGAGATTTACACTTGTAACTTTGAGATTTACACTCATAATTTCAAGATTTAAACTCGTTATTTCAAGATTTAAATTCGTAATTTCGAGATTTAAACTCGTAACTTTGAGATTTACACAATCCGTGTACCTTTCGATCATTAGTTATTCCGTTTCAAAATAAAATCAGAAAAACAACATTTCCATTTGTTTTTTGTTTTTTTTTCCCTTTCTAAACTTGAATTAGAAAAAGAAATCTTGTATACGTCAATGTCAATGTGTTTGTTTTGGTTCTAGTTGTTTTAAATTCCCCCCAAAATTATGACGTTACTATTATTTCGTTTTATTATTGTTTGCGACACCGGAAGTGAGGAGAGACCTCAGCTCAGAGCCGCTCCTACACTTGTTTGGAAAGTTTTATGCATATACTTTTTAAAAATTTGGCAACACATGCAGAGATCAGAGATGCTTTATATTACCACGGAGGGAATGGTTGCTCAGAAATATCCGTGAGGAGATTCTGCTTGGAAAACAACCTTAAAAAGCTGGGCAGACACTGTGCGTCTCTGTCATGCAGTGTACAGGGGGCTACGAGCCACGAATAGCTGCTCACGACGAACGTACGAGTGAAAATCGCACGGTCGCAAGGTTTTCAAACATGTTTGATATTTTTTGCGAGTCGTGCGGTCCTGGCCCTGTGGCAGCGACACTGAAGCCGGCGGAAAGCAGCGCGAACACGGGGAAATGCAGCTGCAGGCGCCGGGAGGAGAGGACACACGCGTTATCAGTCCCTTCGCCAGACGTCAGTCTTAAGGGGGGCATATGAAATCCACGGGGGGCACATTTACTATTAAATACATATTTTTCATGTGGTATTCACGTAGCCCTGGCGCACACTGATCATTACATTAAACATAATCAACCGCAATTATGACCAGACCAACTACAGCTGCAACATGAGTCCTCGTGGAGGAAACGTCAGCATGTTGCAGGTGGCGTTTCTCCGAGTTGAACCTCCTCATCAACACATCCTCTCACTCAGACTTGAACTTATGAGCGAGGTCCTTTTCAGAAGCAGCTGAATGAGCTGGGCCTTGCGTCTGTGCAGAATACTGCGCCAATGCAACGAAAACAGGTGTCTGAGTGTGGAAAACGACCGGACTCTGGGGCTGTAGAACGAGCGCCTGCACCTCCACACCCCCACCCCCCTCACCACCGTTTTGGACCATGAATATGGCTCGGTCAGTGCTGTTGCCGCGTCCACTTTTCAGTCTTTCTCAGCCTTCACTGAAAGCTCCAGGGTCTGAGTGTAAAACGCACACTTCGAACGCGGGGACTTTTCGGTGGACTTCAGCGCTTTGTAGTAAAACACACACGAGCACCTGTCACTGCCTTTGCCTCTAACGAGCCGGGACTGGAAATGAGCATAAAGAGGCGACATCGTGGACTCTCAGCTCGGAGGATGATCGTTAATACGCCTCTATCATATCAGCTATGTTTGATTTTGTGCCCAGACAACACGGGAGCCGTGCGCAATTGCGCACGAGCGCAGCTTGGAGGGAACCGTGCCAGAGAAAGAGAGAGAGGGATGAAATGCCGCCGGTCCCCTCTCTCGGTGTCAGGGGAGGAAATAGTTAGGCTACTTGTTGAGGAGTTTGGGCTGGTCTCTACTCGGGCAGAAAGCGCAAAAGTAACACGGCGCACGTAGCCTATCTTTGCCCAGTTTGTAGTGGATTCTCGTGGTAATACGGCGTATACCTGCGTATCACGTAGACGACACCACATCTGTGTCTGGGGGGCACAAGCATTTTGGGGGACGGGCACGGCCCCCTATGGCCCGCCCATAGCGACGGGTATGCGCGTTATTATATTTTTTTATTCCTCTTCGTCACTTTAGTTGTGCATGATTACTTTGCAAAACAAAAGTCACTGCTGAAGTGGGAAGGACGGAGAGAGGAGTGGCAGAGGGACAGTTTGTGAATGCACGACGGGAAAGGGTTTTAGAGCGCGGCTCTGGGGAAACAGAGAGAGAGAGCTCCCGAACGCTCCCGGCACCAGCTCTCCCGGGCCATGGGAGAGAAAAAGGCGCGTGGAGTCCGTAAGTGAGGCGGGTGCAGGAGCCCCGACACTCACATCTTCCACCTGTTCACTCAGCTCCGCTCTTGGCCGCCTCCGAAGCGACATCACCGCCCACTGCCTCCTCCTCCGTCCCGGTCACCTCAGCTGCTGCTGCAGCTCCACGAGGAGCTCAAAGTGAGAAGCAACGAGTTTGAGAAATAAAAGTCCTAATGAAATAATAAACAACGGTTACAGAGGAGATCGCGTTGAAGCTCGACCTCTTTTGCTTAAGTTTGTTTTTGTTTCTCTCTTGCGCGAGGGAGAGAGAGGCAGAGAACAAGTTACTCATCATTTCCAGTAGCAAATCAAACCGAAGCAATAGTGAACAAAATAACGGAAGTTGTTTTAGCAGTGTTTGTTTCCACTGCATAGCAAAGAAATGGGTCAATATTTTATTTAGAATTTTTTGCCTTTCCAATTTAATTCAGAAAATGGAAATACAATAAAACAACCACATAATTCGTTTTTCTGATTTTATTTTGAAACGGAATAACTAATGATCGAAAGGTACACGGATTTTACACTCATAAAGATTTAAATTCGCTATTCCGAGATTTAAATTTGTAATTTCGAGATTTAAACTCGTAACTTTGAGATTTAAACTCGTAATTTTGAGATCTAAACTCGTAATTTTGAGATTTAAAAACTCGTAATTTTGAGATTTAAATTCGTAACTTCGAGATTTACACTCGTAATTTCAAGATTTAAACTCGTTATTTCGAGATTTAAATTCGTAATTTCAAGATTTAAACTCGTAGCTTCGAGATTTACACTCGTAATTTCAAGATTTAAACTTGTTATTTCGAGATTTAAATTCGTAATTTCAAGATTTAAACTCGTAGCTTCGAGATTTACACTCGTAATTTCAAGATTTAAACTTGTTATTTCGAGATTTAAACTCATAATTTCGAGATTTACACTCATAATTTCAAGATTTAAATTCGTAATTTCGAGATTTAAACTCGTAATTTCAAGATTTAAACTTGTTATTTCGAGATTTAAACTCATAATTTCGAGATTTAAACTTTTGAGATGTTACATAAATCATTTATGTACAAGTTAAACAGTTTAGGGCCCAACACTGACCCCTCATCAAATCAATAAATAACCCGGCAACATGGTTTTTGGAGTCAATGGAATTGGTTAATGAATTAATTTGTTTATTAATTAATGAATAGGTTGGTAGATTTGCCTTAAAATTGAATGGGGAACCAAAAACGAACAAAATAAAAGTAAGAATTTCTTGAACCATACGAATTGACCCTTAGTCTGAAATAATAAACACAGACATTACCAAAGCAAACTGTGGTTAATGGAGGTTTAATTATCAATATTAATTAACAGTCGGCATTAAATATTAAAATGCAAAACAGGATAACCTAGCAGGTTTACAGAATGAATAATCAGATAAAATGTTCTAAAAATGTTTCTTAAAAGTCGGTAGGTGAAGTCTTATTGAGCCAGGTGAGATGCACTTACAACCGTAAGAGAAAGGCTTTCCACACCAATTATGGTCCAGCGTGGGCTGGTGTCCGACGGCCTTTGGTCGTGATCTCTTGGGTGGCGAACTCGAGCGGGGACCTGCCTCCAGCCCCTCTGTGCCTTAGTCAAATTAGCTTGACAAGCTAGACTCAAAATGGTTGCGCTGAAAACGCAGCGATCAAAAATGTGGTTGTCTTGTTGGAAAAATGCAAATGTAAAAGAAGTAACTGGTCAAATCACGTCGAAAATGACGGGCAAATATTTCTGTAAATTAAGGAACTGGCTTATTACTCAAATCGGATGTTTGAGTTTCAGTCTTAAGTCCAATTCAAAGGTCAATAAAGAGTCCTCACCTCTGTGGTGAGATATAAAAGACAGGATCATCACAGTCTTCATTGTCCTCAACTTTGTTAGTTCTGACCGATCAGTCATTCACAGGCAGGACAGGACGTTAAAGAGTTTCCAGCACCACCAAATGGTGTGGCTCTTGGAGTGGGGGCTCATATCTTGGTATGCGGTAACCACAGCAATAGGGCATAGGTCAAAACTCACATGCTACAATGTGAATAAATAATGATAATTAATTGTTATTGATCATAACAATTATTCTTCTTGTCATTATCAATGAATGAATATCCAATTTCATATTATATAGTCACATTGGACATTAAATTCTGTCATCTTGGCTTGTTGTCATTACTATCCACTATTTATTATCATTATAATGATAATGACATGCCCATACTATATACCCTATCTAGTGAGATGTGTTAAAAAGCCAGAGTGTGTAGTGTCCTGTAGAGAGTGGGAGGAAGCCCTCAATCAACAAGTCCCCACCCAGCTGCCCTGACCAGTTACCTCCTATACTGTGTGAAGTGTTAAAAAGACGAGGCTTTATGTGCCTGTCGTAAGGGGAGGACAGATCCATGTCTTGCCCCCAAGTTACTGTTGTTTAGTTTGAGTAGCTAAAGCAATGACAACGGAGCAACAACAGCAGCTATATTTGTTAATTCTATAATTTGGACAAACATGATGGCTCCCAATTGCAATCTTTCAGTTAGAAACAGAATTACTTGCAATTAACAAGCAAAAAAAACATATATATATATATATAAAAAAATAAATAAAAAAAACTCTTCCTCACTCTCCGCAGGCGGTCTCTTTTCCCCCTGCTTGGGTCCTCTACCAGAGGCCTGGGAGCTTGAGGGTTCTGTGCAGTATCTTTGCTGTTCCTAGAACTGCACTTTTCTGGACCGAGATGTCTGATGTATTTCCTGGGATCTGCTGGAGCCACTCCTCCAGTTTGGGGGTCACTGCCCCGAGTGCCCCAACGACCACGGGCACCACTGATGCCTTCACCCTCCAGGTTTTCTCCAGCTCTTCTCTTAGCCCCTGGTATTTCTCTAGTTTCTTGTGTTCCTTTTTCCTGATGTTGAAGTCACTTGGTATTGCTGTGTCGACCACAACGGCTTTCCTCTGCTCTTTGTCCACCACCACAATGTCCGGTTGGTTCGCCATTACCATTCTGTCCGTCTGTAACTGGAAGTCCCACAGGATCTTGGCTCGGTCATTCTCGATCCACCTTTGGAGGTGTTTCCCACTTTGACCTTGGGGTTTCCAGCCCATACTCTGCACAGATGTTCCTGTACACTATACCAGCCACTTGGTTATGGCGCTCCATGTAAGCTTTCCCTGCCAGCATCTTACACCCTGCAGTTATGTGCTGGATTGTCTCATTGGCCTCTTTGCACAGTCTACACCTGGGGCGTAGACCCTGTGAAACTCCACACTTGACATTTAAACATCCAGATCTGTATTCTCCCATTCTTACAAACTGTGTTCTTTCACTCAGATAGCTCTTCACCCATTGTAAGGCTATACCCCTGATACCGTAGCGTTGTAACTTTCTGAGTAGAATTGCATGATCTATATAATCAAATGCTTTGCTTAAATCCACAAATATTCCGATTCCATTCTGATCAAGAGAAGATGATATTTGTTCAACTGTATCAATAAGTGTCAAGGCTGTGGAGCGCTTAGCCCTAAAACCGTTCTGGCATAGTAAGCTTTGCTTATTTATACATTTTTCCTATTGATTATTGAAGAGTTTTTCAAGAATTTTGGAGAATTGCGGTAACAATGAAACAGATCTGTAATTATTAAAAGTATGTCTGTCTCCTGATTTGTACAGTGATATCACTTTAGTGGAATACATGTTTGTATGTGGCCTTCCTTGTCAAAAGAAATTTTAATGTCCAAGAAATTCAACTCTTGCAGACTGTTTTCCAAGCTGAGTTTGATGTTTGGGTTTGTGTCTTTCAGGTACTTGTGGAAGTCCAGTGGTTGATCCTTAGATCCTGTAGAAATGAGCAAGAGGTCATCGTTATATATCTCCCATAGAATTTAATGCAACATAGTTGGGGGTGTAGCATGCTCCCATGGCAGTCCCCTTTATTTGTTTGTAGAGATGATTCTGGAACAAGAAAATCATTTTGTTGAGGGTTCATTGTGTGAGGGTGACAATAAAGTCGGTGGGCGGTGTCATGGGGTTGTCTCTTTCTTCTCTTGCCTCCAGACCTTCTTGGTGAATGATATTAGTGTAGAAGAGGCTTTCTACATCCATGGTGACTAGAAAAGCATTCTGAATATGTTGTAGTTCTTAAGTTTGTAGAGGATGTGTGTGGTGTTCTCGCGGTAGGCCTCCAATGAGGCTGTAAGCAGTTTTATTACATAGTCGATGTATTGAGACACTGGTTCAGTCAGTGTGTCTTATAAAAGGTCTGCCTGGAGGAGAGTTGATGTTTTTATGGATTTTTTGTAGTAGGTAAAATGTAGCCGGTTTGGGACTGGGTGGCAAAAGGAATTCAAATTCATGTTTGTTTATCCACTTTTGCTCAAGTGCATTGTTGAGAATGTTGGAGAGCTCTGTTCTTATGGTTTCAGAGGGGTTGGACTTGAGATGATTGTAATATTGTGTAATTGAATTGCCTGTGCGCCTCCTGTGTGTAATGTGTCTTACCCCAAATGACAGAAGCGCCACCTTTGTCTTGGAATCTCTGCTAATCTTTTGTAGAATGATGTGGATAAAAAATGTTAACTGTAATGTGATTTTAAAGGCACACTGCATAACATTTGTGTTGTTGCCAATACGCAGATGCTGTTCACTTTTGATGAAAATGTTCAATTTTGGGGGTGTAGTCAAATGATTCTCTTAAATTTTAGCCTATAAGTCAACTGAAATGGCATGTCAATTTAGTCGACTAAATGTAAGATTAATTTAGTTTAGTTTATAATATTTATTATAAGCACATTTTATCAAAGTCCTCTGCTCCATGTTTGTTCTCCACATAAACAACCTTCTTTGGCAGTCAATGTAAATGACATGAGGCTCATTCAAAGTTTGGATGATTTTTGTCTCCTCTTTCTTTCTAATATTGTAGTCAATGAAAATATCTGCACAATTTAGTCATAGCTTTAGCCTCATTAGAAACCTTTAATCAAGTTTTAGTCTCATAGTCAAGGCTAATGGGGAATAAACTAAAGAAGAGTGGCTCATAGTGGGAGTAGCTACAGCAGAGCACACAGATATTCTGAAGAAGGCTCAGTTACATACTCAGTTGAAGTTGATGTAACGCTTGCATCAGCAGGCCCCCAGGTCCTGAGTGAGTGGATACAGTAGTTCCACTCACAGGTCGGGAACTGTCATGTCCTGAGGCATAACACTACTGTATTTCTCTGTACAAGGCACTAAACTGTGGAGCTGAAGAGACAGACGTAACCATCGCTCGTCCTGGGTCTCAGAGCGTACAGAGAGACAGAGACCGTCGTACGACCAAAGACAAGCAGTGACCAACATCAGTCATGTCTGATATTTTGAAACGCTTAACAGCAAATGTTCCAGTGTTAATTTGACACTCACTCACAGTGTAAGTGACAGTAACATGATAGTAAATACAACGTGCTCTTTGCTTGTGACAGGTGACCCTCTGGAAGCACTCACTTTCTTCTTACACGAACAGCACACAGAGTAAAAGGTTTGGTTATTCTTTCCACTGTGAGTCAATCTGGAAGCGACGCAAACTTCAAACTGATGTGAAAATGAAATGAATTGACATTAATTTTAACAATGACTTTTCATGTTCCTTTCGAATGTATCTAATTTGTGTATTCTTTGAAAATGTCATATTTTTCACATTTTATTTTATGTTTTGTGGGCCCTCAACACTAATTCATAATCAAATCTAGCGCCAACGTTTTTTTAAAAAGGGATATTTCAGAATTTTTGACATCGGGCCTTATTCCCTAGTTATCCAGTGTTGTTGATTTTTGGAGATATATGTGTTTTTTAATTCATGCAGTCCTTATATTTGAATGGTTTAGTGGTGCTAGGCTAGTGCTAGGCTAGTGCAGGTATATGGTAACTAGTATCCTGCATTAAAAACAGTCTGACCCAAGCACAGTGCACCTGAGGCAAATCACTTATAACACCAGACTACCCATATAAATGTCTGTGTCGACTGAATAATATTTTAAATATAACCATTTTGCATTTAAAATAACTTATATTTGAGCAGCTTCAGCTTCCTGGTTGTAAGCTACGTTGCAGCGGAGTGATCGGCCCGGTTACCAGATCTACAGTAGTTTGTTTACCTGCGGCCGCATTACTACATGGGGAATTCACAAAGGAGCGTTCTACAAATCAGATATGGCAACATTTGGAGGACGACCCCATGATTTAGAAGAGGTTTTTAATGCAGGCTACTAGATACCATAGCCATGCACTAGCCTAACGCTAGCCTAGCACCACTAAAGTCTTCAAATAAGGACTGCATGAATTTTAAAAAAAAACAACGGAAATCAACAACACTCTGGATAACTAGGAAATGAGGCCCTATGTCAAAAATCCTGAAATATCCCTTTATGTAATAGTGACTCAGTATTCCAGATTTCCTTTCATTTTAATGTAACCATGCTGACTTTTGTGTTAATAAACGTAGGCGTTTTAGTAACGCTTTTAATCACACATTAAAGCTACTCTAAGCGATCCCGGCCGCTCCTCCCCCACCTCTACAAACCGCCAGAGACAGCAATGGCTTCACTAGAAAAAAATTGCATCTTAGAAAAATTGCTTGAATTGTGCTTGAAATAAGACTTATAATGCTGATTTTGAGCAAATTTGGACTCGTCTCGAAATAAGATTGCCAATGGTGCAAGCATTAATACGCTTAAAATTAGACAAAATAGTCAAAGACAAGAAAAATACGTCTGGTTCCATTGGCAATCTTATTTCAAGACGAGTCAAACCCGTATCAAAATCAGAAATAAAAGTCCTATTTCAAGCACTTTTGAGTCATTTTTGTCGAAGATAAGATTTCATTTTTCCCAGTGTTCCTCCGTGCCGTTCTCTCATTAACCCATTAACCCATTTAAGATAGGGGAGATAAGTGTTCCACTCTCCTACGCCCCATTCATAGTCATGGTCCCGAGAGGTCTGTGAAATGAGCATGGCTTTTCAATCTCCAACTCTGAAGCCTGTTCCTTAAAAGGCAAAAAAGCGGGAATCCACACCTGTGTGGGGCGGGTGGACCAACTACAAGCCTCCACAGTGCTCCAGTGCCTATATGACACCTACCCTAGTGTTGTCACATGGCTCATAGTAATAAAAAAAAAAAACATAACTCTTTTAAGCAGTGCTAGGAAGGTGTAAATTGGAATCCTGCTTCCAAATTGTCAAAGAGATGTTGGCCTGTGCCACTGATTTCTGTAAGTCTTTAGCTGACACTCTAGGGTTCTTTTTTACCTCATTAAGCATTCTGCGCTGTGCCCCTGGATTCATACAGGACGGCCACTCTTTGGAAGTGAAGCCAAACTGTCTCCTTTTAGAGACACGTTTTCTAACCGTGGATTTTTTTTAACATCAAGACTTTTAGAGATGGTTCTGTAGCCTTTTCCAGCTTTATACAAATCAACATTTCTTGATTGTGGGTCTTCAGAGATCTCTTTTGCAGGGCTGCCAACTCTCACGCTTTCATCGTGAGACACACGCATTTGGGTGCCTTCACACGCTCTCACGCCACACTCCTCATATCACACGCTCAACCAAAAAATATCCTTGACTTTTTGCAGTGAGCGGCTGCAGATGGGCTGCAGACGCTTTATTTTGTCTGTGTGCCTGTCCACGGCTCCTCTGGTATGTGTGTGTCTGTCGGCGGCTCTAGTGATGTGATATGAACGGGTACGCGGAGGTGAACGGCTCATTTTTTGTATTATTCGAATGCACGACGCGCAGGACGTGAGCGCGGCCTGCGGAGAAAGGGTTT
The DNA here is from genome assembly GCF_951799975.1 of Gobius niger. NCBI lineage: Eukaryota > Metazoa > Chordata > Actinopteri > Gobiiformes > Gobiidae > Gobius > Gobius niger. Next base: position 5,285,388 of record NC_136858.1, on the reverse strand, counting down.
AATAGAACGCGGCTCCAGGGAAACAGCGAGAGAGAGAGCGCCCGAACGCTCCCAGCACCAGCTCTCTCGGGCCATGGGAGAGAAAAAGGCGCGTGGGTATGTGACGAGGCGGCTACAGGAGCCCCGACACTCACATCTTCCACCTGTTCACTCAGCTCACTCTTCTCTTGGCCCACTCCGAAGCGACATCACTGCCCACTGCCTCCTCCTCCTCCGCCCCGGTCACCTCCGCCGTTGCGGCTGCTGCCCCATGAGGAGCTCAAAGTGAGCACACAATAAAAGTCCTAATGAAACAACGGTTACAGCGGAGATCGCGTTGAAGCTAGACCTTTTTTACTTAAGTTTTTTTCCCCCTTTTGCGCGACGGAGAGATAGGCAGAGAAAAAGTAGTTACATTGAATAATCATATTCAAGGTTTAATAATCAAACAAAATACAGGGATCAAATGTTCATATTTTGTAACGCTTGTGCTACTTACTTTTTGTTGGTAATAATTGGAACGAGTGACTCAGAGAAACAGAGAAATTGTGTCACTGTACCTTTTGGCAGGGCTGTAACATGAAGGGGGCCTCTGGGCATTTGCTGAGAGGCCCCAATTTGAAAGGGGCCCAGAAATATAATTCTTTAACACCAGTAAATAGACCAGCTAAAATTATTATTTATGATCTAAAATGCACCAGATTGCAGGAAATCAAATCTGAATTCTAAAAAAATTCTTAGGGGAGGACCCCCAAACCCCCCCTTCAGAGTGCCCTCCCACACTTTCAATGGTTCTGATGGTCATGTGGGGTGCTGCCAAACCCCCTCTAATCCATCATGCAGCTCCTGATGTGCTCAGTCATGTAAAATGTATACTTGTTTTTGGCTTAGAACTTGATTACGAGACACTATCGCCATGAAAAAGGCCCCCCAGCTCGGGACCGACCAAAGTCTCACTCAAAGTTTGGTGAAAAGTTGGCAGCCCTGCCTTTGAGCGGGGCATGGTGCACATCAGACAATGCTTCTCAGCATTCTTAACTAGTTTGTAAGTGATAAGGGCAGCTTTAAAGGAATAGGCCACCTTTTTTTACATACTAAGATATGTTCTTACCTAACCTTAGCCGAGTTAATATATTCCCGTCTGGTCTTTGTCCGTGCGCTCTGTCACGCAAACGGAGCACATACGCAGCCTCTCCCACATGTGATATAGCTCCAAAAAAGCTCACGATAGAAGCTACCAAGCTCTTCCACGTGTTCCCTATTTAAATAAAGTTACGTAAAGTGTTGTCATGCGAAGTATATTTACACAGAAATGTAACATGTCGATTTTATAAGCAGATAAAAAGGGGTACTATATTGTGAGGCGTAATGATATGAGGAGCACAACGTCCGCGCAGTAACTCCTAAAGACTTCCCCCCGCTCACTTCCGTCAATAGAAGCTGTGTGACTTGTAGAGAGCCTTTTACAACAAGCAGAAAATGTATTTTTGGAAAGCGCTCTCGCATTCCTACCTCATGGTAGAGGTCCTGAGTCCTGTGTCGTCGTCCGGGGTGAGTTGGAAATCTGTGAAACATTACTACACTATATACTTTCTTTATCACAGCCCGGCACGATGCACGTAAAAGGCATTGTTCACAAGCTATCGACGCTTCTTCAACTGCTCTCTGCTAGCTCTCTACAAGTAACGCAGCTTCTATTGACGGAAGTGAGCGGGGGAAGTCTTTAGAAGTTACTGCGCGGACGCTGTGCTCCTCGTATCATTACGCCTCACAATATAGTACCCCTTTTTATCTGCTTATAAAATCGACATGTTACATTTCTGTGTAAATATACCTCGCATGAAAACACTTCACGTAACTTTATTTAAATAGGGAACACGTGGAAGAGCTTGGTAGCTTCTATCGTGAGCATTTTTGGAGCTATATGACATGTGGGAGAGGCTGCGTATGTGCTCCGTTTGCGTGACAGAGCGCACGGACAAAGACCAGACGGGAATATATTAACTCGACTAAGGTTAGGTAAGAACATATCTTAGTATGTAAAAACGGTGGCCTATTCCTTTAAGCCACACCTCAGTGACTGGACTTCAGTTTGGCTCACACCTGACTAAATGTCTGCATAAATGTCTCTAATTAGCTCTTGGAGCATCATTAGCCAGGGGGTGTACTCACTTATTCCCCGCTGTCCTGTGAATGTTAACATGTTATGGCCAATATAAATATAACATATAATTATGTAATTGTTTGGGTGGTATTAGTTGAAGCAAACAGTGTTTACTCAGAAAGTCTGAAGGGTTCTCATACTTTTTTCTCCCACTGTACATATGGGACTGAAACACAATTCAACTCTGTTTTGTTTTTTTCTCTTTCTAGCGATAAGGAACCAACATGATGAATAAAGCTGACAAGTCGGGACATTGACTGTGTGCTCACGTGTTTGCAGCGACGTGGGTTGGTGGGACCTTCATTATCGGGACGGCGGAGACGGTGTATGACCCGGGACAGGGCCTGATCTGGGCAGTGATGCCGCTAGCTGCCACTGTGGCCTTCGTTCTGGGTAAGGCCATCTGTTTTGCTATGGGAACATGCATGACAGACAAAACCCCGCTCCAGAACTGTCACTGTCCTATCATACTTCACAAACAACCGTTGCCATCTGTCATTCTCCGGATCTTCGGACAAAGAAAATAGTGAAGTGCAGCATGTTGTTTTCCCTCTGACAGCTGAAAACAAACCAGAACTTGTAAGACTCGTTTACCATCCGTCTTGTCATTTGGTAAGAGTTTCGTGAGCGACATCATCATAAAAAAGCTGTTTCAGAAGCATGTACTGTAGTTGCTCTTAGCTGATCCTCCTCCATAGCCAGGACCAAGGGCTCATCCATGGGCCACTGTCCGAGCAGACTGCTGTCCCTGAGGGCCGACAGTATCCTCGGACTGCGGCCTGTTGACAGCCCGTGGTTGCAGCCTGTCACACTCTCGCAGTAAGAGCCATGTCCTCAGGCTTCTGTGAGGCGGTGTCGGGACACGGGGCTTAAAAATGAGCATGTAATTTTCGGATTAAAATAAGACATGTTCAATAAGAGGCTGACAGGCAGCTGGTACACTCTGTTCCTGTTGGTCTAGCTAGCCACAATTAAGTTAACAATAACACTTTTTTCAATACTAGACTAACAAAAGAAGAGAACCGTGGCTTATATTTGCTTATATTTGCTTATTTTAAATATATTCCTCCACTGCACAATGCAGGCCATTTAGCCTCGATCTGTAGAATATCACGCTGGTATTGCACCCTAAACAGTCACTAACACGCACTTCGCCCCCGTTATGACATGTGGTAAAGTCCACTTCCTGATGAAGCTAGCAGCAGTGACTAAGGGGGCGGGGCTTTTGTCAAAGGTCAATTCCAAAGTTTCATTGTGGACCTGGCATCTCTGATTCATGATCTTCTGACTATTACACATCTTAGATTCAGATTATCCAATCATCTGCACGCTTTAGACCCATCATCAAACAAAATTAATCAGAATCCAGTATTTATGATCAGATTACATTACACACCCGTATGCCCTCCTTTTAGTTAATCAGAAGACACAAGAGAACAGGTTATTATCTGACTGTCTGACTGGTTTTCTGATGCGTCATGCTTGCCCAGCCTGTTCTATTGTCCTTGACGGTCATGTTGTTTTAACAAGCTACAGGGTGCTGTTCAGGCCAATCGCCATATTGACAACATTTTAACAATTGGCTTTAATATTGCTTTGGAGTTGATGGTGACCCTCTCGCATATTTGTCTTTCATGCATGCATTTGAACACTTGATAGAAGACAAAACTGACAGTAATCAGGACAGACTTTACTACCTGGAGCAGTTTACTACAGGTCTACCAAGGGATCTTGTCCGCAGCTGTTTGCACATGAATATGAATAGAGGCTATGCTAAAGCCGAAAGTCTCTTCAATTGATTCAGCAAAAATAAAAGCTCGAGCTGAACAAGCAGCTCTGATAGCTGAAGCAGAAGCCATAAAGGTGAAGCACAGCTTGCAGATGGAGGAAGCAAAGCTGAAAACAATGCTGGAGGAAGCAGAGCTGGCAGTAAAGATCGCTGCCTCAAGTGCGAAAATGAAAGCATTGCAAGAGGAATCAGATGATGTAAAACAAGGCGATCGTATGAATGAATATTTTGAGGAGCACAAAGACACAAGTAGGTTCAGCGTTACAAAAATGGACACGAGCGATACCAATTTCCTGCCACTAGGGGCAATACCAAAAACCCCTTTGCAGAAAACAATGTTTATTCTCCGTGGTTGACCACAAATTGGGTTTTCTTTTATTTAGTTTGTTACAAAACAGTGTCTCCTCTCCTCCCCAACTACTGACACCCACAAACTGCCCACAGGTGAGCTGATAAGGCTGCCTGATTAGGAGGGAGGGTCAGAGGTCACAAATAAAAAACAAAACAAAACAAAACAAAACATACTTCATTCCAAAACAAATAAACTGGCCCCAACACAGTAAGAATGTGAGGAGACAAGGGGCATGTTTCACTTCATTTATTGCCACAGTACACCATTGTGGCACGGGTCTGCACATGGCCCAAACGTAATCCAAGCAAAAGCACATGTTCACCCACTCCCTCCCCCTCACCCCTTCCCGAGGCTCCAGGACTCTGTTTGAAGGAAAAGGGTTGTTACATAACATGGCCATCGGCCATGGGTGTCTGTCCAGCCCACATACGGCCCACTTAATGCGGCAGGTCTAGAAGTGATCTATCCTTAGCTGCAAAGTCTGCGTTTAGAAACACAGAAACATCTTATTCGACGGATCGACTGATCTCAAGTGATTTCTGCTTTTTCCATTGGCATTTGCATTTTTATCTTATCTTGGATTAGTTCAAACCGACTCAAATTCAACATGAAGAACCTTCATTCAAGTGATTGTAAGTCATTTATCTCATTTTTTTTTCCAGTGCACTGCATATTTACAATACTGAGCAAATCAATTACTGGTCTAAGACTGCTCTCAAAGAGGAAGGCCTACCACGTTTACCATTATGCTCAGTGAAGGCCGCAGAAAACATTTTCATTCACAATTATACAAATACTGTTTTTTACATGATGCACAAAACATTTATTTGTTTATCATTTTCTTTTGTGGTTTCAACTTAGTCAGAATGATTTGTACATTTGGGGTTGCCAGTTCCTATGGCTAAAACCAGGGTGCCGTAAACCGATGGCACCTTAGAGCGAGTGCAGGCTTCCTTTGCAAAAGTATGATTAATATTACATTGTGATGACATTAGAGCATCAATATCAAACTGGAATGGGTCTGGTTTAAATAGGTTGAGAAAACTGAATATTATATATTATAGTATACATTATAGTATTGACTACTGATTGGCTAAGGTGCAAAAGCCTGAACCTATCACTGTAATAGTCTCGTCTGAAAATGTGATATTTTAACTTTTGTGGTTCCAAAATGTTGGCAACCCTGTTTTTATGTAAATATAAGATGTTGAGAACATATTTCATGAATATGCCACTCGCATATCGCCTTCGTTTGTTTTTTGTTTAAGAAATATGAAGAGAATGTTCCCAGAAAAGTCACATTTTCAGCCATGAATGTACAGGACTGTGTCTCATATAAAATGAAATATCTTCAATATAAAATAAAATTCTCTCATGAAATTGGCATTGTGTGTGTGGTTTGACTTGGTACTATCAACGTACAGGAACTGGTTTATTATGTGAGTGCTGGGAGTATTACTTTTATCCATGTTAGGATTAATAACTGTATTAAAATCACCTCCTATAATGATGGGGAAGTCAAAATGATTGGAAATGATGGATATGGGGCGGAAGAATTGTGGGTTATCTGCTTTAGGTGCATGGATACTACAAACTGTTTTTGGATTATTGTTCATGGATATTTTTATGATGATAAAACATCATTCTGGTTAAGGCGAGACACGGCAGGTGAAAATATTTTTCACACAGTGGTCAATGTGGAGATTATTAGCTAGTTTTCTCCCTTAACATATTAGTAGAAATGTCCTCACACACGTCACAAAACATTAGGGCTGGTTTTCTCAAAATTAGGTTTTCGTTCCACTCACACAACAAGCTCAGCACTTTAGTGGCTCCGACAGACACCACACGACACACAGAATTGGACTTAACAATATTTTGTTTGTTTCAGAGGGATTTTTTATATTCTAATTCATTATTCAGCTTTGAACACTTAAAAAAAAGTAAGTAAAGTGAAATGATTTTTCTATTTGATATTTATTTACAGTTTTTTTCTCTTATGATTAGCTCATTGAAAAACTGAACAAGATCCAAAATCCCATCTGAACCCATTCAAACCTGGCTCTATCCATTATTTAGATTTAGTCGCTGAAATTATAGGCACTCTCATTCTTTATTTTTATTTATTTATTTATTTTTATATGAAAACTTGCAATACATTTTTTGTCACATTTATGTCCGTAATCTATACAGCAGAAGTTTCAAATTGATATATCTGAATCTCATTTTTTCTCAACTCCCCTCAAGTGTAAATGATCCATTTTTATTATTTATCATGATTTAAAGTTTTTGCTGTTTTTTATTGTAATAGGATGAAAAGACAATGTGAAAATGTTTGAAATGAAGCATATTTCTGTCATGAGGTAAATAGCTGGGGCATTATGGGTTGGATGTCAAACCGGTGTGTGTGGATGTGTGTAAGGGGGAGGAGTGTGAGTGAATGATATGGGCATATAGGAGTGAGAAAGAAGGAGTACACAATATTATGCAAATTGTATTTCAGTGTCATAAAGGTAAAAAAAAAAAAAAAACTTTTTCAATGAAGCTCATGGATGGTGTTGTGTCTCAGGGCTCTTTGAATCACTGACATCAATCTCAGAGACCTGATTCAGAGCACACACAGGTTTGTGCAGATAAAGGCACAATGAGGACGGTTTCTTCCAGACAAATACATCAGATTAAGAGAACAGCTGCTACAAAGCAGCAGACAGGTATTTGAAGCTGCTGGTGCCTCTGGAGTCTCCCGAACATCAAGGTGTCGGACCCTCCAGAGGCTACAGTTGTGCATAAACCTTCTATCCGGCCTCCCCTAAACTGTTTATTGACGTTCATGAACAGAAACGGCTGCAGTGGCTCAGAAATACATGAAGACTCATTTTCAAACAGTCTTGTTCACTGATGAGGCCGTATGACCCTGGATGGTCAGATGGATGGAGTATTGGATGGTTGGTAAATGGCCACCATGTCCCAACAAGACTGTGACGTCAGTAAGGAGGGGGCGGAGTCATGTTTTGGGCCAGAATAATGGGGAGAGAGCTGGTCGGCCCCTTTAGGATCCCTGAAGGTGTGAAAATGACCTCTGAAAAATATGTGGAGTTTCTGACTGACCACTTTCTTCCATGGTACAAAAAGAAGAGCCATGCTTTCCCGAACAAGATCATCTTCATACATGACAACGCACCATATCCTGCTGTAAAGAATACCTCTGCATCACTGGCTGCTATGGGCATTAAAAGGAGAGAAACTCATGAAGTGGACCCCATACTACCCTGACCTCAACCTTATTGAGAACCTTTGGAGCATCAACAAGCAAAACATCTATGAGGGTGGGAGGCAGTTTTCATCCGCAGCAGCTTCCGACATCCCATGAAGAAATCCAAGCAGCTTAACTTATCTTGTCAGATATTTTTATTTGTAATGCCGTGAATAAATGTTCATTTAGGCGACACACTAAAGCTAAGCAAAAGTATCTTAACTCTGAAGTCTCACTATATTTGTAATATTAGACAAACAAAAACTATCCCAGATGTGTTTTCTAGATTTTCTAATGAAAATCAGGAGCGCCTGTATCCCTGGGCAAGTTCTTAGTCGCTAACTTGATCCATTGTTGCAATGCACTGCTAGCATGAACGCAGCGGCAAAGTCAGGGCAGTGATGTTTGAGCTCCTGCATCTGGGACATGTTTTGACGAGAGAGATGACCTGTGACTGATGGATTACTTTTCCTCTTCTCTTCTGTCCACTTCTCCGCTTATTCGCAAATATCAAAAGCCATCTCAAGTGAGCGAATATGCTTTTTATGCAAATTAAGGGTTTAATTTTGTGTTTCCATCCTTGTTACTTCAAGATGCACATGAAAATGGAGTGATGGAAAGTTAGTTAGTGATGATTGACACTGTAAATCTCTGTGTTTGCAGGCGGCCTGTTCTTTGCCGAGCCGATGAGAGACAGGAAGTACGTGACCATGATGGACCCGTTCCAGTCCAAATATGGAGACATCCTGTGTGGGCTGCTCTCCGTGGGACCTCTGCTCTCAGAAATCATCTGGGTCACCTCCACACTCATCAGCTTAGGTATGGGATAAGATGACGGCCGTGAGGTTTCTGGAGTTTCAGTTGGCAAGCCCCAAAACACTGACTTCAGAAGGAAGAGGAGACATTCTTCCACACGGCAAATATTCCACTGTCTAACCTGCCAGTGTTAGGAATTGAGGCGGCATCTATAAAGTGTAAATAAGCATAGGAACCTCCTTCTCCTTATCGTAGACCTGGGCGTGCGTCATCGTCAGCCATGACAAGGAGCATCTGAATGTGTCAGTGCAGTTTGGAGGGAGTTAAAGGAGCTGTGATGCTTCCTAGGAACCTCCGGATCCTCATCAGCCTTCATTATGGAGCAAAGAACAATCCCACAATCCACTGCTGCCCCTCAAAGGTTTTTAAATTCGTCCGACGAGTGTGAAATGATTGACAGTTTGCCTGCGTTTCATTTATTGTAGTTTCATATGGCAGTGACCAGTGACTAGTGACCAGTGCAGTTTACAAAGAGTTGTTTATTTAACACATCATTCTGACATTTGTGCAACTGCTCAGAGTATATTTGTCCGCTTGGTAATTGCTGTTTAATTCGTTGCAGTGCACGAGAAAAACGAACGTATTTTGTACAATGTTACTCCCTGGTTGTTTCCTCCGCTGGGTTGGGAAAGCTGAAGCTCCTGATCCTAACTGCCAAAGGTTCCTCAAAGTTTACCTCAAAGCCTCAAAGGGTAAGATAAGATAAGATAAGATAAGATGGTACTTTATTGATCTCACAGATGGAGAAATTGCATTCGATGAGAGAGCATCCGGCAGCAGCACCCATTCAGTGCGCACCACTCTTTTAGTTTTAAGGAACTGCAGAAAAGAGATATCTTGCCACTAGATGCAGCCTTCCTCTTTAGGTCAGACACCATGGGAGACTGTCAGGTGAAGGAGCAAATAATGGAACGACGTCACTGACCAGAACCCTGGCCGTGGACCAGTCCAACCCTTCTGGACCAACAACATGTCAGTGTTGTTTTTGACAGCCCTTTTAGTTTTAGTCTTGGACTTTTGGACGAAAATGCTATTCAGCTTTAGTCACATTTTAGTCACTTATAAACAGCTAACCTTGCAATCTAGACTTTCTCGGTGATGGAGATGCAGAGCTGCCAAGCTGTACTTCATTATCGCATTGGGCAGAAACCTCTTTATCCACATTTTTCAAGTTATATTTTTTTTCCATGAATTGAATCCTCTACCAATTCAACACATTGGCTATTTTCAACTGTAATCACAGTGATAAAGGAATGGTTTAAAGTAGTGGTGGGCCGTTATTGGCGTTAACGTGCTGCGTTAACGCGGGACTCTATCGGGCGATAACAAAAATATTGCCGTTAATCTATTCTCAAAGCTGGGTTGGGAGCTGGGTCTATACTCTGCAAGCTATGATGACTTTCACCGTGATATTTTAAGGTCAGCACACACTACACGACTTTTATGCCCAATTTTGGACGCACAGGAGAAACGTGAGTGATTATAGCGTCTCCAAAGCGACACACAGAAGCAGCGGCCACTGACAGAGTGAAAGAGACAGAAAAACACCGCAGCCCCTCCATGTTCATTTCTCTTTCAAAACAGCGACACAAACAACTCATTTCATGGCCACAGCCCCACACAAAACAGCGCAACTTTATCACCAAAAGTTCACGAGAGCCTTTTCCAGCTACATTTCAACCGCGAGCAGAGTTTAACCGCGGCATTTACAGAGTTTCTCCGTTAGCTTCTCTTTCTCCACTCTCCGCTGTCTCCTCCGCCTCGCGGCTGAGGTCCGTCTCCTTTTCTTATCAAATCCAAAGAAATATGTCCCGCATCTTCGTGTTGTCGAAATTTATCTCCATTTTGACAGAACTATCGCCACGTTGAAGCTCGTAGTAGCAGCAGCTGCAGCAGCATTGAACTGCGTTGTTGTGACAGTGATCACGTGACACTGTTGACCAATCAGGAGACACGCACAAACAGAGGCCTATATTTTCTGATCTGGTAAGATGGCCCACATTGCCCGTGAATAAATACTTGGGGACTCCTGCCACAGCTGTCCCATGTGAGAGACCTTTTTCTTTAGCAGGTCATAGTGTGCAGAAGAGGAGATTTAGTTTGTCACCAGAAAATGTGAACAAGCTGAGTGACCGGTGGAAGAAGGAGAAACAGCTTGGACTGATTGACACAAAGCTACTGACTGTAAACAGTTCATCAGTACCTCTTATGTAGTAGGCCTACAGTTCAAAATTCATGTTTAACTGAATAAACAGTTAATAAACAAGTGCATCTTATTGAGCATGAATTATTTTCATCACCAATTATCATAGTAGAACGTTCTCATGCAGTTTGTGATGCATTTTGGAAACTCGTTCTCAAAGACTTACTTTTAGTCATTATTTGGGTAGCACACATATTCTGAATGGCTTCGGCAGAATTCAAGCCATTTTAATCTAGATTAATCTACATTAATTCTAAAATTAATCTAGATTAATATGTCGTTATTTGGACAACCAGATGTCTGTAAAGGAGTTCTGGTCACTGGGATCTGGATGAGGAGAAAACAAAGAAAATTACTCTCTATACAAAGCACATCTGTAAAAGTCAGGTGAATGTGTGTGTGTGTACTGTATATTATAGTAGTAACATCAGTAATCGCTGTTTTGACGCTTTGCTCAAGAAGCTTTTCGATTTGGGAAACAGGAGAAAATGTCTGAAATGCTCATTTTCCCTCCACATTTCAGACTGTCACTGGAGTCAAATATGGTTTGTCATAATGACGATCTACACTTGCTACTTAGCCAAAATCCCTTTATGTTCAACAAATGAAAGTGACACAAACAGACGCTATTGACGCAACCAAGCTAATATTAGCCTGAAGTTAGTAGACAATTTGCGCCAGTAGGTATATGTAAAACCTTAAGCTTATCATGAAATGTGTCACAAGCCGATAGTGGAGTAAAATGTAATGTATATGACATGTCAACAGCGTGACTTGTTTGTTACCGTCGAAAGAATATCAGCATGATGAACCTTCAGGTGCTGCTTGAGGTTGGTGGTTTTCTTCCCACCTAGTTTGTGGCCACATTAAGTGTCATCTTGTCATTTCCGACCACCAAGCCCGTTTATTGGTGTCACCGCCATGGTCCTTCCAAGATGTGTAGCCAGTGATGAGCCACAGCCGCAGGTGTGTTGTGGAATGTGGTGCGCGGCATGGCAAACAAGGACAGGAAGCGGCCGCATTGCTGATACTGTTTAGCTCAAAACAGATTTCACTCAGAATAGGCAGAAATGACATGCCTTGTGAACGTCAGACTGATAATAATTTCCGTTCTGTCTCGTCTCGTCAACGAAAACGTCTCATCTTGTTTTAGTCAACTAAGAGCCATTTATAGCTAGTCATGTCACGTTGTTGTTCAAGGATTAAGGTTGGGAACGTCTGGTCTAACTCACAGTTTCCCTCTAAAGTAAGTAAGTTCTGAGTGCTCATGAAAGCGTAATATTGTGTGTTTCCTGTGATGTGCAGGAGTGACCATGAGCGTGATCCTGGACCTGTCCTACGGAGTGTGTATCTGGATCTCCGCCACTGTGGCCATCACCTACACCCTGCTGGGAGGACTTTACTCTGTGGCCTACACTGACATCATCCAGCTCACACTCATCTTCGTCACCTCTGTACGTCCCTGACAACACACACATCTCTCTGAAACTGGTCCAGCATGTTTTTGGAGGTAGGGGAAACCTTCTGAAACGGTGCAGCGCCTCCTGGGTTTGTCCCTTTTTTAGGGCATGGTGTCCTGCACTGGTCAAGCTGTGAGTCTTGCCTGGATACCTCCTTGTTTCTCCCTTTTTGGTTTCCTGTAGCACCTCTTGTGACGCCTCCATTGTGCTGCAGGGGTGGGAGGCTCTTGGTGGCTCTTCAGTGTTTCAGGAGAAGAAATGTGTCGGTCTCAAATGTCTTTAGCTCATAAGATAGCTGTTTGTTTACTTTTAAAAAGCTGCTTTCTTCAGGACCATTATGGACCCCAGCATCCAGCAAAACAGTGTGGAACAACACAAATGCAGTTTGCAGAAAAAGGCAAACAACGCAGCTCCACTAAGAGAGAGGGAGGTTGCTGCTTTTTTACACATTAAAGCCTCGTTAGAAATCATTCTTGAATATACAGAGCTTTGGGGATTTTTACTTCCGATACAAATTGGCGTCTAAAAGTGTCCTCTGAGCTAAATGCGAACTCAATTTCTGTCAAGTTTTTTGCTTTTTGTGGGTCAGATACACTCCAGTGGCCTCTGAACATCATCCTATAAGGTGTTAACGATAAAGAAACCACAGGAATTATATAAATACCATAAAACAGATAAAACATACCTCCTCATACGTTAGTAAGAATGCTGTCACTCTGAATTCGGGCATTCTGCTCTCCCAAAATTTCATCCACTGAGCGGCACTGTGATAAAAAAGACACTGTTGGTCGTGCAGTGCACTTCCTGTTGATGGCATACTGCATGCCTGTGAGGCAACTCCTGCTGTGATATTGGGCTGTACAAAACTGGATTGATGGAGACGTCAGGGACAAGTGATTTACGCTCACATTCAATCTGCTTAAGGTCCGGTACGGCCTCCGCGATCTTAGAAAATCATTAAGACCAATGTTGCACACCCACACGGCTCCGTGAAGTCCAGGTCCGGTTACCGAGGAAAAAAACATTACTCCATTACCAGTGACACAGGGTTAAAGCATCCACTTCACTGAGAATCCTTGTAGTGGCAAGTATGGCTTTTGTTTACAAAAACTACCTATACTCGCACCAAGAGAGTGACCCCACTTCTGCTCTCGCCAGTGCCGTTTCTGTGCCTGCTGTAGGCCTGGTGTTGTTCTGGTGTTGGTCTGCTGTAGGCCTGGTGTTGTTCTGGTGTTGGTCGGCTGTAGGTCTGGTGTAGGCCTGGTGCTGGTCTGGTGTTGGTCTGCTGTAGGTCTGGTGCTGGTCTGCTGTAAGTCTGGTGTAGGTCTGGTGCTGGTCTGGTGTTGGTCTGCTGTAGGTCTGCTGTAGGTCTGGTGTTGGTCTGCTGTTGGTCTGGTGTTGGTCTGGTGTTGGTCTGGTGTTGGTCTGCTGTAGGTCTGGTGTTGGTCTGCTGTAGGTCTGGTGTTGGTCTGGTGTTGGTCTGCTGTAGGTCTGGTGTTGGTCTGCTGTTGGTCTGGTGTTGGTCTGGTGTTGGTCTGGTGTTGGTCTGCTGTAGGTCTGGTGTTGGTCTGCTGTAGGTCTGGTATTGGTCTGCTGTAGGTCTGCTGTAGGTCTGGTGTTGGTCTGGTGTTGGTCTGGTGTTGGTCTGCTGTAGGTCTGGTGTTGGTCTGCTGTAGGTCTGGTATTGGTCTGCTGTAGGTCTGGTGTTGGTCTGCTGTAGGTCAGGTGTTGGTCCGGTGTAGGTCTGGTGTTGGTCTGGTGTTGGTCTGGTGTTGGTCAGCTGTAGGTCTGGTGTTGGTCTGCTGTAGGTCTGGTGTTGGTCGGGTGTAGGTCTGGTGTTGGTCTGGTGTTGGTCTGCTGTAGGTCTGGTGTTGGTCTGGTGTAGGTCTGGTGTTGGTCTGCTGTAGGTCTGGAGTTGGTCTGGTGTTGGTCTGGTGTTGGTCTGCTGTAGGTCTGGTGTTGGTCTGGTGTTGGTCTGGTGTTGGTCTGCTGTAGGTCTGGTGTTGGTCTGGTGTAGGTCTGGTGTTGGTCTGGTGTTGGTCTGCTGTAGGTCTGGTGTTGGTCTGGTGTTGGTCTGCTGTAGGTCTGGTGTTGGTCTGGTGTAGGTCTGGTGTTGGTCTGGTGTTGGTCTGGTGCTGGTCTGGTGTTGGTCTGCTGTTGGTCTGGTGTTGGTCTGCTGTAGGTCTGGTGTTGGTCTGCTGTAGGTCTGGTATTGGTCTGCTGTAGGTCTGGTGTTGGTCTGCTGTAGGTCCGGTGTTGGTCCGGTGTAGGTCTGGTGTTGGTCTGGTGTTGGTCTGGTGTTGGTCAGCTGTAGGTCTGGTGTTGGTCTGCTGTAGGTCTGGTGTTGGTCGGGTGTAGGTCTGGTGTTGGTCTGGTGTTGGTCTGCTGTAGGTCTGGTGTTGGTCTGGTGTAGGTCTGGTGTTGGTCTGCTGTAGGTCTGGAGTTGGTCTGGTGTTGGTCTGGTGTTGGTCTGCTGTAGGTCTGGTGTTGGTCTGGTGTTGGTCTGGTGTAGGTCTGGTGTTGGTCTGGTGTTGGTCTGCTGTAGGTCTGGTGTTGGTCTGGTGTTGGTCTGCTGTAGGTCTGGTGTTGGTCTGGTGTAGGTCTGGTGTTGGTCTGGTGTTGGTCTGGTGCTGGTCTGCACCACCCCAAATTTAAAAATGTTAAGATTTACTCTTAAAAACAAGACTGTAAACTTAATGAAAAACATAATGGTCATGCTCAGTATGCTAAATGTTATATTTTGTACAAAAATAAACTTGTCACAGTGTTGCTATATACTATGTTAACCACAAAAGTATACAATTTAAAGTGTTTAATTGTATAAAAGATTTTAAACTATATTTGTATATGAAGTTTATGTCCTTCTCCCTAAGCAGATATCGTTACCGTTTAATTTTTTCCCAAACTTATTTTTAATTATATGAAAACTAGGGTTTAGCTGCGAGACATAATACATTTGGTTTTGTTATTTGTTAAAACTTCCCTGACAAGGCAAACTACACACAAACTGTTGCATGTATTATCCAACACCTCTACATGTATGTCAATAACCAAACATGTATGATACATGTCATTTGAATAACATGATAACAAAAAACATAAACTTAACACGGTGGACAGAGTGGACATAACAGTAGGGCTGGTTACTGTTAAATGACACCATTATGGAACAGGAAAATCATTTAGGAAAGGCATTGAAAAAAAAGTATTTACCAATAATATATCATTGAAGTACTGGTGTAGTAAAAAAAGATACCTCGCTCAACATAACAGTATACACATCTTTGTGAACTTATATTTCTTTCTTTTAATGTTTGTAGTGTTCCATCATATAATTCCAGATAGAGTCTTCACATTGGACTTGTCGCTTGTTGAGAGCTTTTGGCTCTGGTATGAGACGTAGTAGTTCTCATCAGCAAACCAGTTCATATCTTCCCCCATTTAAATGTATTCATGCCATTGCTGTGCATGCATTAGACCTGAGTGCTGCCCTCCTCAACATCAGTGATGTTCCCCAGGTTTTGGAAAACACACCACTGTCCAATAAAGCTGCTCTCTATTGCATCAGGTCTCCACAGGGCCTCTTTGACCTCTGGTGGTGCTGGAGGGGTCAGCTCTTCAGATGGTGTAGCTTCATTTAGAGCTGCAACTTTAAGTCAAAGCAGACACAATCTAGTCGGCCACACAATCTTTGACCGAAGCAAGTAATGTCTCTATACCTCTATATTCTCATTACTTGGTGCATCCACATTGTTCCCTGAATTGGAGACAGAGACGGGACCTGGGGACAGAATAGATGAAAGGAAGTGTGTTGAAGCTTGTGAGGATGAGTGTGGATAGATGAAACGAGTGAATGAAGGTGTGACACTTTTTTATTTTTATTGAAGGCTCTTACCTCCGTTTTTGCCTCAACAACATCCTCGGTAATAAAGAATGGCTCAATGGATGAGTCCTGGATCTTAAGTTTCTGGTAGAGGGTAAAGGCGTCAGGGACATCTGCAACAGCCAACCGTTTTAAACTCCCCCATTTCCATCTGGAGCTCCCTTCCAATGGCTTGCCTCAAAACAAAATTCCATGACACACCTTTCAATCCATGGACAAAATGCTTAGTAGCCAAAAAGTAAAGATTTCCTTTTTGCTTATGTGACCTGAGGTACTTAAAGGGACTATACAGAGTTTAAAAATGTTAAAATTAAGTATTTTCCTCCCCCTACATGTTCCAACAATTTCCTAATGTGTAGAATGAGCCCAGACCTGTTCACCACAACTGCCTCTAAAATCCTGCACTGTCACTAAAAACAGTGTTGCTTCGGGCCGAAGTGCCTTCATACACGAGCTTAATATAGAAGGTGCAGTTACACATATGACCTGGGGTGGCAGTAGTGAGTGTAAAATGGCTAACTTGCGTCTAGCCCCTTTAACTAAAAATAATCAATAAACAAAGACTTAGGCTGTGTCCGAATGTCCACACTATTCCCTATATAGTGACTATATAGTGGTCACGCCATTTTGTAGGGGTGTCCGAATGTCCAGAGAGAAAAAAGTAGGGCACTCGAAATTTCCCACGATGCATCTCGAAAAGTAGTGAGCATCGATGGTCACTAAACGGGTCAATATGGACCACAATGCATTGCGAGAGTCGGAAAAGAGCCTGACAGCGACAGGTCTTTGAACTAAACAACACGACTGAAGTAAATCAGCTGTTTCAGTCGTGTGTTGCGTATTTCTCATGAATAAACTACCAAAATATAAACGGTTACGGTGAAAAAATGCTACCTGCATACCTTTATCTTGAGCTGTTAAATGACAATAGCTTCCTCTCGAATAATCCAAGCCATTCATGTAAAATCCATGTTAAATATAAAGTATCTGACTCGTATTTATCCATAAATATTCCACTGTCTCTGAGTTTGGTCTTTATCGCAGAAATACATTATTCCCGGAGTTTAGCGAACTTTTAGCAAATGTAGTCACTCAATCTGCTGGTGCTTCGGACACCTGCCTGTGACCTACTTTCGGCACATCTTTTTTTTTATGATGATAGTTTTAATTTTACTTTAGATGTCAAATAAAACGCATGTAAGTGCCAAAACAGTTGTTCTGTTTCATAAAATAAACGTTTGTAACAATAAATAAATTCAGATTTAAAAAAAAACAAAAAACATATCTGCACCAGTGTTAATTTTGACAACATATTTTAATTTAGTTTTAGTCTTAGTCTTTTGACGAAAATGTAATTCGATTTTAGTCTAGTTTTAGTCAAAAAAATATCTTCAATTTTAGTCTAGTTTTAGTCGACTAAATTTAAGACGAATTTAGTCGACTTTGCATTGATAATATTCATTATAATCATATTTAATCTTGTTCCTCTGCTTCATGGAGCTGCTCCACGTGAACAAAGCTCAGAGCTGATCCTTTGGCAGAGAATTTACATGATCTGAGGCTCTTTCAGACGGTCAATAGAAGTTTGGATGATTTTAGTCTCTCCTTTTCATTTTTATTTAGTCTTATTTTAGTCGACTAAAATATCTGGACATTTTAGTCATAGTTTTAGTCTCATGAAAAACTTTTAATTTAGTTTTAGTCCAATTTTAGTCGTCAAAATAATCCCCGCAGCGCACGTGACGTCACGCAGCTAAGAGAAAGTAGTGGGCTTCTGTCCCAATCACCAACAGAATCGACTATATAGTGTGGGCCTATGTAGTGAATGAGGGGTTAGGGACTAGGGTGGACATTCGGACACAGCCTAAAAGACCCAGGGACTGCTATACATATCTGGTGCAGAGCTAAAAGGGTTTCTAAAAGCTACAAAATACAAAAATGAACTCAAATTCAACAAAAAGAAACCCTAAAACAGGTGTTTCATGGTCATAGATGTCCAGTACACCAGTATGCAGAGGGGCCTGTTTACGTGACCCCTCCAAAATGCACCGACTGTATTTCATCATCTTCTTTTTGCTCACTGTGACCGTGTCCTCGCGCCCTGTTGTCATGGGACTCACATCGTCGCGAAGGGGAAATGTATGTAGTGAACCTCGGGCTACCTGTTTTCCAACTTTCCTTTTTCTTTGAAATTCTGACACATCTCCCAAGAATCCCAGGCTTGTGCAGGCAAAAGACTTCAATCTGTTTTATTTTGCAGTTTTCCACACACCACTTTAACAATCATTTGCTTTACTTTTTCTTTTTTCTAAGTTTTATATAAGTTAGCCAAATCTGCTACCAGTGCTGAAGTGAACGTCGTCCGTACCAGTGGAGTACATTTCGATTTTTTTTATTTTTTTTTACTGCTGTTTAAGGTGATGCTTTTTTGCTTTTTCCACCTTTCCTTCTTTTCTCTCTTTGGTTAATTGCCCTTTCAAATATTCTTTCTCCTTTTTCAGCTTTCTTTTCATATTTCGTGTTTTTTTCCCGCCTGCACAACGCTGCCTATAAAGAAAAGGAAGAAAATATTCATGAGATATACATCTGTCTCTCCTGAATGCTCTGACTCAGCACTGGGCATATGTACTGCTATCTTAGTGAGGACAGTCATAGACATTATATTATTGAGATGTTTTGTGGTGTGTGCAGCACTGGAACGTTCCTGTTGTTTCAATAAGCTGCAGAACTGAAGTGTATGGATTAAAATAAGTGTGTGTCTGATGTATGCAGTGGCTGTGTGTGCCGTTCCTCCTCATGAGTCCTGCCACTGTGGACATCACCACCACCTCCTTCAACCACACGTTCCAGCCCCCCTGGGTGGGCAGCTTGACCTCCGACAAGGCCTGGAAGTGGCTGGACATCTTCCTCCTGCTGGTATGCATGTTAGCGGACAGTGATGGGGAGTAACTGAATACATGTATTTAGAAGACACACGTTGAGTAGCTGTATTCTGTTATATGTACTCTCTTATTTGGGAGTATTTAGAATACAGTTACTTTCCTTGTATCAAAGGAACATGTTGCAGTTAATTAATAATTACATTTCAGTTTTATATTCATGAGCATATTCATAACTCTGCTGTATGTTATTTTGGTATGTGGGTGTTTGTAAGGTGCTTTCATTCATTCTCAATTAACTTCAATTCACACTTCAGTATTTCACAAACAACTCTAACCACTGATAAAAGCAGCAGGCAAACTCACTTGACTGTTTGTGTGTGTGACCTCCAGAGTGTGGGGGACCTGGGCTTTCAGGACTTCCACCAGAGGACGCTGTCTGCCTCCTCCTCCGCCACGGCCAAACTGCGCTGTTACGCCGCCGCCTTCCTGATCCCCACGTTCGGGATCCCCCCGGTGCTGATCGGAGCTGTGGCCGCATCCACCGGTACGACTGCTGACCCTCGCTCACGGGTTTATACAGGCGTGCGGTCAGTAACACAGCAGAGGACCAGCATAGAACCTGACTTATATTCCAGAGCCGATAAGTGACACTGACATCCATCTGGGGCCGCGCCCAAACGCTCGGGAGAGGTCACATGTTTGGAGCAGCATTTGCCTCTGATCGGATCGAGAACATCACAAATCCATTCAGCGTTTAGTTTTGAAAATAGCTACGTGTGTTTATGTTATTTGTCAGAACCAATTTTGGCTCAGTGTGATCGGTGAAAGCGGGAGCACTTCTCATCTGTTGCATTATATACAGCACCGCTCTAAAGTTTGGAAACACTTCAATGTTTTGGTGTTTCTATATTTCTGACACTAATTCCATTGGGAGATTTTTTAGGAAGACGTTAAACTATGAGTGAACACATGGGATTGTGGAGGAAACAAAACGTGTGAAATAACTCCAAATCTGTTTCTATTTTAAATTCCCTTTATTCTTGGCATTTTCTCAGTTTAACTTTCGGTGACAACATCCAGAAGCTCATTGAGAAAATGTCAACAATGTAAAGCGGTAATGAAAGCAAAAGGCGGCTATTTTGAAGAATCTATTTCACCTTTTTTGTTTGAACCATAATGGCATATAAGTTCATTCATAGAATCGTCTTGAAATAGGCAGTTTGCTTAACTTAGTTAAGGTCGTGTGAAATGGAAAAAGTGCCTCCTTCTTTGTTAATCATCTGAGGAATCAGTCCATTCTACATTCTTAACAGGATTTGTTTTGAATGAATGAAGGCTGATAAAACACCAACAACAACAAAGGACCAGTTCCCAGGCAGGAGGCACAATTCAGACACATTAAACTTAAACAACCATTTCATCTTACTGTCATCACTAATCCAGAACATTTCAGGCTTTTGAACAAATAATTCACAAAAACCTTTGGTCAGATTTGGCTTTACATATAACCCAAATACATCTTTAATGTGTAAGTAAGTCCTTAGCTTTGGTTTAGCCATAATCCCAGTCAACCATTTATTTTCAAAGTTCGACTAATGATTAAATTGGATCTGATGTTATTAGCACTACAGGACAAAGGATTACAGAATACATCAGCAAAGACAGTCCGGAGCTCTGCAGCCCAGGGACAAATAATTCTTACTCCACAGAAAGACTCTATTTTCAGGCAGGTTAATGAGTCGATTCCACAGTCTCACCATCACCCTGCGCTGCCAGCACTGGGAAGACCTTATCAACCCCCAAGAAGCAGCGGATTGCACCCCCCCCCCCCACACACCCCCAACACTCCAGCAGCATAGTTTAACACAGGAGACATCCCACACAGTCTGCATACAGGGACTTTAACGCCCTGTAGAACTTCCAACCAACCCCGGCCTGGAGAAGCTTCAAACTTAACAGATCCTTAATCATCCAGTCAAAGGCCTTTTTAAGCCTCACACATGAGCAGAGGGTCTGCTGATAGTGCCGCTTTTCCGCAGTATAGAAGTGTTTAAACACGAGCAAGAGATCAGAGGAGACAGATGAGAATACATCTTGTTTTGGAACAAAATAAACCACTTTATTCACAAACCCAACCTGTGGAAAGTAAGATTCCTTTAAGTAGCATTAGGACAGGTATTAGTGGTGTCACACGTTCACACTGTCCCTCTGTCCTGCTCAGATTGGAACCAGACCTCGTATGGCTCTCCTCCTCCGTTCGAGCGTGGGCAGACCGGCCTCATCCTGCCCCTGGCCTTACAGCACCTGACCCCGCCCTTCGTCTCCGTGGTGGGCATCGGAGCGGTGGCTGCGGCCGTCATGTCCTCCACTGACTCCGCCCTCTTATCCTCCGCATCCATCTTCTCCTCCAACATCTACAAGAGGATCCTGAGGCCCAAGGTAACGACTGTGGGTTCAGATGTTTTCATGCCATTTTAGAGCCGGGAGTAAAGCTACACCAGCAACAATTGGCAACATCGGCAAGACACAGGGATCCACGACTGACGCTTCAGACCGTCAGTAACAGAATATTTGTAGCTTTGATGGAAACGTTTGAAGACCAACTGAAAATGAAGCCGTAATGCTCTGTCTCTGAGCGCGGGGCTCTCTCTCTAAACAGCTTTTCAGTACCATGATGGATCTCACGTTGGAGCTGAGAGCAAGGATTTGGATAAACACACGATGGACCGAGAGGAGAGAGAGAAGAGGCGTGGAGGTAAGAGCAGACGGACCGGGCCACGCGTGTGTGCAGGCCTCAAAGATACACAAGCTAAATATTGTCCCGTTCGCCCGCTGGTCCTTAAACATTATGTTCAGATTGTGAAAATGCGAATAACAAGTTCCAGTTCCACAAAACTTCCAGTGAAACTATTCCACTGTCACTAAAGCACAAACAATGAATCAGGAACCCGTTTTCATTCATATCTTTTTGCCCTGCAGCAGTGGCTTCGCCTGAAGTGACTCATACGGCCGTCTGATCACAGTCTTTCAAACGTCCAAATACTGGTCTGTGCGGTTAGGTATGTAGGCACCTTAAAGGCTCTTTTATACATCGACGCGAGCCAGAATCGTTCGAACTTCCGCGTGGCTTCTCTGCCTTCACGTTTTTTTTTCAATTACATAAAATGTGAAACCACAAAAGCAGTAAGTCATAGGAACAATATACTCATGAAAAATAACTTCAAAGAGGGAGGCTGAAGGAGTTTGTTGTGTATTTCCTTGTTTTGCCGATCACCAATCACAGCGCTGGTGTCCTGCAGCTCTTGCCGCAGAGTCGCCTTGTGCGGCAGGTGCAGCGGTCACGCACTCCCTGATTGGCTCCCACGTGCGTCCAGCACGTAAACATGGAGCTGAAGTATAAACCAGCCTTTAGACCAGGGGAGTGTGTCGGTCATGTGACTAAAGCATGGTGAGGCCAGTGCTTTGATACCGGCGCTACACCAGGACATCCCTTTACACTCTTTAATTTAGTTGGTGCGGCTTATATTCAGGTGTGTTCAATAGTCCAGACTTCACGGTAGCTCATGACGGATTTCTTAGCGAAACCACTGCCCTTACGCTGTTTTCTACATTGTGTGTGACTGTCTAACCTTGTCATGGTGCTGTGTGGCCGTAGGCGTCAGAGAAGGAGCTGTGCTGGGTGATCCGCGGCTCCGTGGTGCTGTTTGGTCTAGCTGGGACGTCCCTGACCTTCCTCCACACCGGCGTCATGGCCTTCTGGGTGCTGGGCGGAGAGATCGCTTACATCCTCATGTTCCCACAGCTGGTCTGCGTTCTCTTCATCCATTTCTCCAACGGTTACGGAGCGGCGGGGGGCTTCGTCGCCGGCCTGCTCGTTCGGCTGCTGTGTGGGGAGCCCCTGCTCGGTCTGCCCCCCGTCTTCCGCTTCCCCGGGTGTGTCCTGGAGGACGGGGTGTATGTGCAGTACTCACCCTTCAGGTCTATCTGCATGCTGGTGGTTTTCGTCACCATCCTGCTCGTGTCCTTTCTTACTGCGCTGATGTTCGACAAGGAACTGCTGCCGGAGAGGTGGGACGTGTTCCATGTCAAGACGACGCCAAAGCACCCAGACAGCCGGCAGGGAGCACCACAGACTACACCACAGTCTGCTCCACAGTCTGCTCCACAGACTGCACCAGAGGATGAAGCCACACAACCAATGCTGGAGTCCACATGTTAACATGTATTTGGGAAAATGGGTACTTTATGGAGGATATGGTCTTGTTGGTTTAAGAAAGTCTTGTCAGTGTTTTTTCATGGTGGTAACAAAACGGTAGAGCTGCACCTTCTGACTGGATTTGTGATTTTTATATGTTATGTATAGCCTATGTTTTTTTTATCACGCAATTGAGCAGTGAGCTGTTGATTACAGTTCAGCTTCATCAGCAACAAGATACAAATCTGCAAGAGGCAAATTTCTGTGTGTGTATCATAGAAATACTGAGTAACTTTTAAGTGTGCTGATCACATACACAAATTGATTACTTTATTAAATGCTATTTATATTTTATCTGTTGCATCAGTTTATTTATTCTTATTACAAAAATAATCAACCCTTGTGTGGTCTTTGCGGGTCATTTTGACCCGCTCTTATGTTCTGGGCATTTGGATGTAAGTTGACACAAGGGGGGCGCTCTTTCAACCATCTCAGTGTAAATGTGAATTGACTTTCTTCAGAGTTAGACTTTCGGTCAGACACCATGAGTGACAGTAACATGACGCTAAATACAGTGAGCTCTTTGTTTCCAGTAAATAGGCTGAAGCCTCATTGCTCTTCAGTCACAGACTGAGAAGTGAAGAAGGAAGTCATGGAGGTTCTGCTTTAGACAGAACTGCAGACTTCTGCTGCATATAAGAGTTATATCGTATTCTGAAACTCAAATATATAGTAAAAATATATGGAAAATTATTACTACAATTACAAAAAAGAAAAGTATGTGAAAATTGTGTATATAATACAAATATTAGTTCATTATTTACTCTCATTCTAAAAAACATGACAAACCCTTGTCATCTGTATCTGCTGGAGGGTCATGTGTGTCCCAGTTCCTCTGAGTCATGGTGGGTCATGGTGGACCATGACAGATGTGGACAGGACTGTGGTAGATCTACTTTTACTTTGCAGAAAATAGTTACTATAGTAGCTGTTGAAGAAATGAACCTCATGAGCTTCTTCTGTAACATCTGTCCACATCAGTCCTGCTGCACCACGACTCAGAGGAACTGGGACAAACATGACCTACAGTAGATACAGATGACTTGTTTTTTTTTTTTTTTTTTTAGAATGAGAGTCATTAATAATTAACTGACATTAGCAAAGTTCACACCTATTACTAAGGAATACTGGAATTGTAATCTTTCATTGTTACATCCAGCAGAAGTGTAATGTTCTAACGCAGCGTCCCCATGACTTCCTTCTTCACTTCTCTGGGTCTGAAGAGCAATGAGGCTTCAGCCTTTTTACTGGAAACAAAGAGCTCACTGTATTTAGCGTCATGTTACTGTGACTCATGGTGTCTGAACTAAAGTCTAACTCTGAAGAAAGTCAATTCACATTTACACTGAGAAGGTTGGAAGGGTGCCCCCTTGTGTCACCTTGCATCCAAATGCCCGGAACATAACAGTGGGTCAAAATGACCCGCAAAGACCACACGAGGGTTGATTATTTTTGTAATAAGAATAAATAAACTGATGCAACAGATAAAATATAAATAGCATTTAATAAAGTAATCCATTTTTGTATGTGATCAGCACACATAAAAATTACACAGTATTTCTATGACACACACACAGAAATCTCCAAAATATCACATACACCTTACTTCATCATTTCACATAAGATTTATTAACAAATATCATTTAGGTTTTACTTGATAAAGGCAAGAGAGTTTTACTTGATTTAGAGTAATAACATTTAATTCAAATATCATCATGCAAATACTTACATACATACAGCATTTTTCTAAGTAAATGTTAATAGTTATTTCTTTCAGTGTTGAGTCAACAGCCAGGCAGGCAGGCACGCAGCAACGTGCTGCAGCCCCAGGAGGACGGGCGCTGCTGAGGATCAGGACGGGCAGTGTCGGAGGGCAGGTGGACGGGTTCGTGGACAGGGGACGTAAGCGGCATTGAGGGCGGACGATGGCGACCCGGACAGGCGTAGTGGGATGGGCGGCAGGACTCTCCGGGCATACGTGCCCCGAGGTTGGCCCTGTGACCTCCGCCGCAACACGGAGCCCCACACGAAGCCCCCCACCGAAAGCACTTTTGCACACCCTCCTTTTAGCTTTTTAGTCCTTTTACATGTTTTATCTTGACTTTTAACTGGCAGTAATAAATTGTTGTTTTAATTCCTTTTTAACCCGACTTTGTTTTATTGATTGCACCACCGTTTTAATCCCATTGAATTTGAACCTGTGACATATTAATACAGCAAGACTTTCCATTCAATGACGGATGAGAGTGACTGAGGTTGAGTTGATGAGAAACATAGCGTAACAAATGTGTGAGTGTTAAGGGGCACAAGCCGAAGTGAATCACACTTAAACAACATAATCCCCACTGGTGAGAGCGTGCCTCTCTGCTGATAGTATCTTATGATACACAAAAACTGCGTTAGGTGTGTGTGCACCTTTAGCTCCACATAGTCATATATAAATCATTTACACTATTACACAACATGCTGCTCATGATGCTGAACAACAGACGGTGGCACAGTTGGCAGAGCGGGTCGTCTCGTGATGGGAAGGTCATGGGATCAAATCCCAGCTCCCACAAATGCACACTGTTGTCGTGTCCTTGGGCAAGACACTCCACCCTCCTTGCCTCCAGTGTCTGTGCACACTGGTGTATGAATGAGAGAGTGAATGGGTGACTGGTGTGAAGCGCTTTGAGTCTGATAAAGGTAGAAAAGCGGACTATAAGTTGGGTCCAATAACAAACTTATGCTTGAGCATTTTTTAATTTCCACACAAGCAGGATTTGAGGACAGAATTTGAGGACCTAGAATCCACATGATCTCCACTGATCTCCTATCCTGACTTCCAACAAGTTCTCTAGATCCATTACCTCTAAAACCCCCCCTCCCGCCTCCCTCCCCACCCTCCTGCCAAAAGCCTGAGAGAACGGAAAACCAGGAAGGCAAGGGTAAAGAAAGGAGGAAAGAAAAGAAGCAGTAGGAAAGGAGTATAGAAGGAAGAGAAACAAAAAACAAAAGGGGGAAGACATAGAACGGGGAAGGGGAAAATAAGGAGACAGTAATGTGTAGTAAATATATGTGTGTATAGTAAGTATTGTACCATAGTACCTATGGTACCTATTGTACCTCTACCATAGTGGTAGAGGTACAATATATCATATAAATGCCTATACTTCACTTTGGAATGGCTAAAATAGCAGGATACAGATCCTTTAAGAAAACAGCCTCCATTTGCGCTGAAGCGCAGTTGCTTTTCTAGACTCACTGTTTGTTTTTTTGTTTTTTTTCGATACTGCCCCCTACTGGAGCTTTTTGGTCAGTACCAAGTAGGTACCGTTAAACAGTACTCGTACCTAGTCACCGACCATTCTGTTTCTGTAATAAAGTCTGAAGCTCTGTCTAAAGCTGTGACAGACTGAAGAGCAGTGAGGCCTCAGCCTTTTTACTGAAAACAGTTGAACAGTTGACAAATGAACACTGGAACATTTGCTGTGTTAGTTGATCAGTTGGTTTGATGTCTTAAAAAAAAGAACAAAAGCAGAAAATACAAATTTATTTCTTGCGTCCAACATTGAACATTATATACACACACGATACAAAAATGGATTGACTTTATGTTTCCATGTGATTTCTCATTGACACAGACGTGGTGAATAACACAGCGGTTTATCACACTGTTTTACATACAGTTGTAACAGAATAAACTGAGCACTATTTACAACTGTGATGTCCATACCAGCTTTGACAAATGTACGGTACCACAAAGGACATGCAGACTCTTTGTTTTCCTTTCACTTTGGGTTCCTGGTTATGAAAGTATTGGTCATGGATTTGCACGTCTCTCTTTCTACAACTGTGATTCTGCTGTAATATGGATGTGTATGTGCAGGCGGCTTTTTCCAGCTGACACGGTGTTCTACAGTCTCTACCCTAAAGAGATTAACAGTCCCACCCAAGAGTCTAAAAGCAGGCTAACCAGCCATATGCCAACTGCCGACCATCGCGCCGATATTTAAAAAGACAACACTAAATATACATAGGTGATGAGCCTGCGTCGCCTTTTAAAAGTCAATGTGAAATTTGAATGGGATTTTCACGCTGCGTTCACGTGGACTGTAGAGTTGGTTTTCCCAAGATGTGACGTCATTGTCAGTTGGTTTGTGTTCATGTGCTTTTTATGTCGTAAAGCCATTACATAAAAAGAGGTTCTATCACTGATTAGTGTTTAACAGAGCTAACTCGGCTATTTGAATTAGGCGTTAGCGTCTCAACAGCTGAACTTTGGTTTGTCAATTGAAAAAAATATCACAAACATTTTCTTTTTGCTTGCATTAACGTCAGGCATCTTCTCTGGCAAATGTTACTCTGAGGACGACAGCTCGCACTAAACTCAAGAAAGTAGCAGGGTTAGAGTAAAAGCTCCATATTTAGACGATAAACAAACTAATCAGCTGATTTTAGCGAGCGTTCATGTGCATTTTACAACTGAGGGAGACTTTTCCCCACATGAACGCAGCATCTTCCAGCACCCAGAAAATGACCTTAAAGGAACAGGCCACAGTTTTTCCATACGGAGATATGTTCTTACTTGAGCTTAGACGAGTTGGTGCGTACCTGTCTGGTCTTTGTGTGAGCCCTCAGTCACGCAAAACGATCAAAGATGTTGTTAGCATTTGGCTTCTCAGCATATTCCTATAACTCCAAACGGGGTGAAGTTGGAAGCTACCACGCGGCACTTCCACGGGCACAAAGACCAGACAGGCACGTATCAACTCGTCTAAGCTCAGGTGAGAACATACCTCAGTATGGATAAACTGTGGCCTGTTCCTTTAAGAAGGCGGAACTGTTGTTGAGCTCTGAACGTTTGTTAAGTGATGATGTCATCACTCTACTACCGGGTCCAACAGAACTTTAGCCCTACTATAAACATCTGAAATAGAGAAATATATTACTTTTTGTACACTTTTCTTTAGTAATGCTTTTCTGGTATTAATACGCCATTTTCCCCCGAAACCAATGAAGGCTTATTTATTCATCTTTTTTTTTTCATCATCATTATCATATACATATATCTTCATTCTGCCTGGAGAAATGGTGAGATATTTTATTCTAATTATGTGTAGAAACAGTTTTTTGGCTTTTACCTGTTGTTATTTCAGCAGGAGATCCAGACAAAGTTGTGTGCTGCGTTTGTCAATGGATCTCTCAACAGTTTGGACCTGGAAGTAGGTTATTATTATTACGGAAACAGACGGCAGGGGGGTGTGGTCATAGCCAAGGGGGAAGAAAACGTGTTGTGGAGATCACCATTTTTGACAATAAACATATTTATTACACACACAAAAAGTCAAGTCAAAATCGGGTCCATGTGTATGTTCTGACACAGCAGACAGTGTCCAGTAGAAGTGAAAAACCAGCATTCAAAGCTAGTGTTAGCATGTAGCACAAAGCTAATGTTGGCATCATGGTTAGCATTCTCCGTTATTGAAGTATTTATGGGCTGTAGAACCACTTTACTCCTCTCCATGTCTCTGTATCTTTATTTAGTAGAAAAATGTATTGATAATTCTGCATGTGTGGAGGAATGGGTGAAAAAGTAGCTTGTTTTCTTCTTCGTTTTCTCTCTGGCAGCTCCAGACATGACCATGTGTGGCTGTCTGTATCCATGTCCTTGTGAGCTGGCTCCTTTTAGTTTCTTGTTTAATGCTGGGAACCATTTTTGGATATTTACACAACATTGTACATCCTTTGTATAATGAAGAATTTACACCTGTTGACCTTCAGCGCACAGGATTACAGACACATGGATGAAGGTAGGTTTGGATGTTATTTATGAATATTATAAGTAAGAATGTCCCTTGTCCGATTCTACGACTGCGTAAGCCTTTCAATGGAGTTTGTTTCTCTCCCTTTGTCAGAGTGGGTCTCCACAGCGAGCGCCGGTTCCACATCAACCCAAAATATGGGTTATCCTCCAGCTATCCCACCGAGCTCCAGATCTGGAAACGGATCCTCTCTGCCCTGACAGGTCGCTCCAGCAGCTTTGGGACATGGGAGGTCCAGGTTATAGTAACATGGTTAAGCTTGGTAATACTCCATTCTGCCATTGGAATTTTGGAACTTAGCATAAAATACCATTGTATATATAACAGGTAGTAAATGGCATGTCCCCGCTCGGCTTTAATAAGCTGTTCACTGAAAAGCTTGCAATATACACTTTGACCACCAGGAGCACACCGTCACTCGTCCTGAATTTCCCTCTGTTCCTTGACCTCCGCGTTATGGTCACGAGTCTCTGGGCCTGGACTGAAGCTCATGAGTGGGCCAGGACTAGGGGGAGGGTCTCGACCAGGAGCGGGGGGTAGTTCCACTTCAGTACTCGCGAGCGGTTCCACACCAGGACTGTAGGGCGGGTCTAAGCCGGGACTGGGCGGGACATCCCCGTCCCTGGAGCTCATGCTGGCTGCCCGGGCGATACGGGTCAGGGTGTGCTCATAGGGGGGGGGCAGGTATACCATGAGGAACACCCCGTCGTTGACGTCCTGCTCGGAGCTGGAGGAGGGCAGCGGACTGCCCCCTCTGCGCTGACTGCGCCGCTGACTGGCGTTCCTGCGAATGGACGACAGCAGCTCGCAGTTACGCTCCGGGTCCTGAAGGTCCTCCAACGCGATGACGCCGGCCAATCCCAGCTTCCCATCCTCCATGCCTCGCCTCCTCCGCCACATCAAGAAGAGCAGGAGGCCGAGGAGCAGCAGGAGAGACAGGCAGCCCGCCGCGATGGAGGAGGCGGAGCGAGGGCTGAGGGTGTCACTGGAGCTCTGCTGGCCCTGCGGAGAGGAACCAGGAAACCATCATTTCACTCCTAACACTGCCCATGTAGCCACAGGTCCCAGACTGAAAATAGGAACTTGTTAAGTTTATATTGTTGATTGATGATGACTGATCTTTAATGAAACGTTTACACCTAGACTGCACCACACTAATTAGTAATACTAATGAGTTTTACGCACACAGCACAACACAGTATCTGAGCTGGCACTGACTAAGCTGCGTAGTGTCACAGAGTACTGAGCACTGTAGAGACAGTTATAGTAAAACTACTATGAATGAATCATAATTCTGTGTTTTTTAAACATTAACAAATGTTATCTATTCTTCAAATTCAAACCCACGAACTGTGATAAACAAAAGTGAATGAAGTGAAGAGAATGAGTGGTCAAAGCATGTGGAACTATTATGCAGCCATTTTCCCTCAATGACAACTGAACAACTCTGGGACCATCGAACATTTTGTTGCCAATAGCCAACAGGGTCATAAGAAGTGAGTTGACAGAAAAAGACACAAAATAACGGTCAAAGAGAAGACAAATCAAGCATAAAGCCATTATCTACCAGTGCTGTCATTTTCAGCAGCTGTAACCGACCTGAAGTGTCCAGAAGTACAAGGGGCTCAGTGCTGAGAGACATCACCAATTTGGAAAAAGTGTAAACACGACCACATTGATCAAGATACATAAACTGACACGCCTGGACTGGATCAGGAATGATCTAAAGACAGATCTTTCAAAGGTTTCATGGACGGATGAGATCAGAGTGACTCTGGATGAACCATTACCTCTACATGAAGAATCATTCTGGCAGGTTTGGTCATGCAGTTTGTCAAGTTAAAATGGTCCAGCGCCCTCCTTCATCTTACTGGCCCCAAAGTCACAGAAGAGCTTCACGGCAAATACTGATCTAACAATGAGCCCATTCATCAGTCCATTAAACCTTTGGAAACTCTGTCTTGAACTAAAACGTTAGACTGGGTCAGAAATTATTTCATGTGTCTTGATCAATAGTGGTTGCGTCACTTTTCTCATGTTGCCGATGTCTCTCAGCACTGTACTGTGTACCTTGTACTTCTGGACACTTCAGGTTGGTTACAGCTGCTCAAAATGACTTTATGCTTCATTTTAACACTTCTTATGAGCCTGTTGGCTATTGGCAACAAAACTTTGATGGGTCTGTAGTGCCCCTCCTTGCTCCCCTTCGCTGTGCAGCAGTTTCAATATAGAGAAAAACAAGGGTCCGGAAACTCAACTCCTGTTTTTGATGAGAGAACAACATTGTAATGTGGTGAAAAGCTCTAAAAAGTCGATTTTTCAGAACACCCCCATTTAAATTTCAAAGAATCTTGCTAAGTGAATTTAATAGCTTTTTCTTTTATATTAACATAATTCTGCTTGTATGGCAAACAGTAAACATATGCAATGAACACACAATGTCTTTTTGGTTAAACCCTGCTTCTTTCTTGAGTTTGGTGTGAGAGAAAGGCCCAACATCAACCAACGTTTAGCTTTTGAGATGCTAACAACAAATTTAATGGTACTTTAATCAGTGTTAAACTAACTAACTAACCAGGACATGACACCAACCAACTGGTAACAAAGGCCCTCCATGTTGAGAAAACAAGCTCCCCAGTTTACATTATCACCCCTTAACCCCCACCTTAACCCAGCACATTTTCTCCAGTTCAGCATTACCCAAATCTAAAAGATTCTTGACTGGAAAGTTTTAAAACTGATTTAAACTCACTTATAGTCATGATTTTGTTGCTTTTTTGTCACATTTTTTGTGGGGGTTTTGTTTATAGCCCAGGGGTGGCCAACCACCGAAATTTTCAACCTTGATCCTGTGAAGAGCCACAAAGGCACCGACCATTAGCGAGATCCCGGGGCGGTACTTTATTGTGATTAAATAGAATGTGACCGTTTTATTTAATCACAATAAACTATAACTTTATGCCTTTTTCTTTTTTTTTTAAATAATTGTGTTAGATTGAATGGTTTTACTCCTCAACAAGATTGAAATACATGTATATTAAATGACATTTTGTGTTTCCTGTTCTGACTGAGACAGAATTAGATTATTATTATTTTATTTTATTTTTTTTAATGCTGGGGTGTGTTTGTATGTGGGGCCCTGCCCACTGAGCCCCCTTCTCTGATTCGCCCCTGGCCTGTGCGCTCAGTGCCTGCAGCTTTGTCCTGACTGGACTGTGCAGAGAACGCACTCTAGGCTGCACAAAGTTCATAAACTTTAACCAGGAGCCTCTGGAGGATCTGAGAGTCTGTTTTAAGTTGCATCTGTTACAGTTATAGCACGTGTGAAAGAAAAGTCATGACTTTGCGTATTTCCGCGTTGCGATGTCGCGCTTCGCATCATACGCTTAATAAGAGCTCCGCTTTTTTCCATTTCCTAATTTTGATCTTTTTCTGTGAATATGTGGCCAAATTACATCAAATAAAGAGTAGCTGATCAGAAATCTGAAAAGCACAGAAGCTAATCCTAGTGCCACGATCTGCCTGCCTGTTGTTCAACCTACATCCCGCTGTGAGTGAGGCTGCACGGGCTCCTTTTACACACCGCCTCGAAAAGGAGGGAGATACAGACTCTCATTCATGTAGAGATGGAAACAGGGTCTGTAGGACGATGGTTGGATTTTTGGTCAAAGACTGTTACAGTTTATGGGAAATATTTACCAATTATTTTGCAAAGAGCCGCATTGTATTAAACATCTCCAATCATGCAAAGAGCCGCACTCTGATTGGCCAAGAGCCGCATGCGGCTCGAGAGCCGCGGGTTGGCCACCCCTGTTATAGCCTATAAGCCAGCGCAGTGGCTCATTTGAAAGCTAAGATCTGTGTGAGTAAAACAAAAGTTGAAAATGTATTTTAGCATTTATTATCAATCATTAACTTTAGCCCTTAGCTTCAATGCTAAAAGACCCACATATACAAACAATCTGGTGAAGGGTTTATATCCTACAGGAAGTTTTTAACATGGTGTAAATGTCAATCTGGAGGTGTTCAGCCACCTACTGTTGAGTATTAGCCAGACGCGGCTAACTCTCCAAAGGAATAAAACAAGGAAACCGTAGAAATCACAGGAACACTTTAGCTCTGAGGCTGTTCCTGCTAATGCGCACATTTTTGTACGCCATTGAATCGCGGACCACTTCAAGCTGAACGTTGTATTCACAACTTCAGAGGCCACTGGATGTGACTCCACAAAGAGCAGAAACCTGACTGAATTTGAGTTAGCATTTCGCTCAGAGGACACTTTTATTCGCTAATTTGCATTTGTACATTCATTAATGATTTCTAACCTGGCTCTGATCTAAATGTGGCCGACGGTTGACAGCAGCTGAAAACATCTAGATTGTTCAGAATTTGCGATGATTGATGGCTAATGCTAACAGCTATAGGGAAAATGCAAACAGACTCTGAAAAGCTGCCTGGACTAGCCTACTTGCTAGCTATCCGCAGATGCGTTTTTTCATATTCATATAAAGTAGAAGCGGCATTTCGATCCCGTCTTTGTTTTATTGTTGTTGTTTTTGTACAACAGGTCAAATGCTAACGTTAGCTCTGCTGTTAGCTATGTCTAAACTTTAAACTGTTGCTGCTGATTTATTTGTCTTTCTAATTATAAAAGTGCTTATCGGGCGAGTTATCCTTTAAAATCCACTGTTTATCTGCTCACGCTGCAACAAGTGCAAAACTGGCTCTGAAAAGACTGGTCCTTATCTTAAACATGCTGCTTAGCTTCACCTCTTTTATTATTGTCACTGAACAAAGTGAGAGCGGACATGTGTCTCGATTGCGTTACAGTGGCACTTAAAATGTGTGTATTTAATTATATTCTTACGTAGCAAGTACCTGCTGACCTAATGAATGTGTGCTTTTATTCTGACATGCGGGACCGGAACCGGAAGTGACTTCTTGGGCGCCGTTGTTATTGTTAGCTCGAGTGCACAGAGTCAATTGAATGTACACCTTCAACAGCTCCTTGTTTGCTTTATGTTGTAAATGCTATATTTCAGATGATGTTCCTAACGTTCTTCACAGGGACGATTTTAAAAGCCTGTTTCACAACCTTCAGCGTCACTTTTCAGGGTCACTGTCACAGATGTGCCGTACACCTCGCCTGTTAGTTCAAGAAATGGGGACAGATGCTTTATATTTAGGTGCACAGTGCTTGGTTTGTCCACAAATGTTAAAACAAACTAAACTGAACTAAACTGAACAGCTGTAAAACCTAAAGCACATTCATAATTGGCTAGACAAATGCTATATCTGCAGAGGGTCAGGCAGCGACGTCTCCATGGAGATGAGCCGGTGATGTCCAGTAGGGATGGGCGGATCGATACCAACGTATCGATGTATCGATACCAAACGGCTATTTTTTAAGTATCGATATTGGGCAAAAAGTATCGATGCTAATTTGCATATGTAAAAAGAAGGCGGGACAGCAATCATCAACACAAAAGGATGATTTATTTCTTTGTTCCGAGCCAAAACAGTTCACAACAGCAAAGGATTGAACTGAGGCAGGCATATCATTCTGGTTTAGGTTCTGTTTGTCATTTAAGTATTAATTTAAAATTGTGTTTATGTATTCAATTTCACATTAGTATTGTTTAATTAACCAGTTAAAGTAATATAATTTTAATTGACCAGTTAATTATATAAAATAACCAATTTTAGAGATGTATATTGATTGAAATACATTCACCCATATGAAATGACCAGTATCGGTATCGGTATCGACAAAAATGACCCCAAAAGTATCGGTATCGTATCGATTCCAAAAAATGTGGTATCGCCCATCCCTAATGTCCAGCGCTCTAAGCTTGACATTTACTGACTTATAAATCCTTCAGCGATCAGGCTTTTACATGTGACGAGTGTGGATTACCAGTCCCTTTGTGTCCAGCAGAGGGCGCTTGCGGACAACCACGATCGGAAAAAACGGCGGGTGAAGGCGAGCCCGCGGTAAAATAAGAAACGACAAAAAACGTGGAGTACATTTTCCATCTGTGCCTATGGATCTAAATGCTGATGTCTTTGCGAAGGTGGATTAAATGTCCACATCAGCACAAGTCGGAGTCGGCGGATTAGGAGCATGGCCGCCTCATTAGATCACCTCTTGGCTTTTACCCAAAGATGACCTCGCTTCTATTACAAATCCACATTGTACGTGAATTCTGTTTTTTCTCAACAGGTTTTCCGTGGGGCATTAAAAAACCCCCAACTAAATTACTTTGAAAATAGTTACATCACACAACTGTATCACGGCAAATGTCCGTCAAACATGCAAAAGACGGTCCTGAACACATTAAACGTCCATCCAGAACTAACCGTACACATCTTTTGGCTCAAAAGCTGCTGTGTACAATTTGCTTTTGAATATTGGAATTTCCCTCCAATTCCTCTTAATTGAAGTATGCACAAGTTTTTTGCATTTGTGCCATTATCTAATTCCTGCCTGATTTATTGAACTTTTGAAATTTGAATTTTGACAGATTTTCAATTTATCAAAAACACAAGATTCAAAATCCCCTCTGAAA
Organism: Gobius niger; assembly: GCF_951799975.1. Lineage (NCBI taxonomy): Eukaryota > Metazoa > Chordata > Actinopteri > Gobiiformes > Gobiidae > Gobius > Gobius niger. The sequence goes on along the minus strand of NC_136858.1, from coordinate 5,249,976 downwards.
AATCTTCATAACTAATATGTCATAAAAAAACACAATTTTTAACCTGGTTCTGGTCATTATTTACATTTAGTTAAAAATATTGGCAATTTAAGCCATTTTAATGAAATCAACGCGTCTAAATGTAACGTTTCCCCTTATTCACCCACAGTGTCTTCATTCATTCGTCCCTTGCTTCTTTATGTTTTCCCAAAAGGACTTACACTCACCGCCAGCTGCCTGTCGGTGGAGGGCAGCGCCGACGGCCCGGGCCAGTCCAGAGAGTCGCGCATGGCCGGCCCAAACTTGGTCCAGCTGCTGTCCAGGAGGGTCCGCATGGTGCAGACGAGGAGGACGTCCAGGCGAGTAGCGATGTGGCCGCGGGGAGGGAAAGGCGGCACAGATAAACCAGAGGGAGTATGGAGAGAGAGAGAGAGAGAGAGAAATGAGGCCAGCAGACAGAGGGTCCTGCGTGCGGACGTCACGGGGCGGGAGACGGATCAGGATCAGGGTGCCAAAAGCCTGACACAAAAAAAAGGACAGCTTAATGGTGACGAGTGCAGTTATGTCTCGGGCTGGTCACGTTAAACGAGTCTGGCATCGTGAAAAAAAAGTTGAGTTCCTATTGGTCGGCCTGTCACGATAACAAATTTGAAGTTCGATATATTGAGGGAGGAAAGTATCGCGATAAACGATATTATTGATTCTAACGATACTTGATACTGTCAACTCTCAGGCAAAAAACTGACAGTAAACCTTTGCTCTATAGGTGCATCATCATATCCTAACATACCACACAAGCTGCAATAAACATGAAATATAATGGAACTCAATTTGCTTCTACGATAAATATCGAGCCCAATTTTTATTTTTTTTATTTTTTTTTATTTAACGATACGTCGATATAGTAATTATCGTGACAGGCCAACCTAATGGTATTGAAAAAAATGAAAGAAAAAAAACACTTCTATTTTTTGATGCTGTGGTGCAGGGACAGCATTACAGGAAGCGACTTGGTTGATTCAGCTCGAATAAATGATTTTCCTCCTCAATTTTTATTATATTTTATATTTTATTAAAATTTTGCCCAATGTTTGCCCCCATTTTCTGATTTTTCTTTAAACACAATTTATTCTTATTCTTGCCCAATTTTCTTCTTGTTTTCCCAATTTTCCCTTTAATGTTGGCCCATTTATTATTAGTAATATTTTCCCTATTTCCCCCCAATTTCTCAAACGTTCCCCCATATTTTTCTCAGACAGGAGCCGACTATTCCCAATGGCCCGTAGCAGCGTGCAACAGTGCGGGACAACATTTATGCCATTACCAATGCTACGCTAATAGGACCTGATGGTGTTCCTCAAGGCTCCATCTTCAGACTCTTTAAGTTTACAATTAAAGCCGTCGTCTAAACTTACCGAGCCTTATTTTTGTTATCATTTTATTAGAGTAACATCAAGTAGGGGCCTTTATTGTGTCCAGTAGACACACTACCTCATTTATAGGACCTGCATCCTTTTACTACTTTTAATTCAAAGACACATAATGAAGTGTGCACAAAGCAAACGGCCGACAGTTGCATAAGAGCCACGTTTATTTCACACAGTGGACACTTCACCGGTTTGGCAGACAAGCGGAGATACAGAAGAGGCAGCGCAAAATACAAACGGCACACTTATGGGTTGCTGTACGTCGATATCAAAAGCTGAAATTGTACATAAGAAATCACAGTTGTAACAACATGCCCGGCCTTCAGGGGGCGCTCACGGTCAGTACAGTCGGCAATCTGAAAACATCGCCCAAATCCATTTCTACAACATTTGACAGTTTGAGAGCAAAGGTTCCTTTTCCCATACGCCAGTCGCGCTACATTCACGTCCCAAAGAGCAAACACAGAAGAACCCTCCCACCCTTTCGGTTTGTGCAAAAGAAACATGAAGTTAATTGTATGTTCTTGAGAAGAATTAACAAATCAAATCAACATTCACTTTGGCGATTTGCGATGTATGTGAATAATTAGGGTTCAATTTCAGGAGAACAAAGGTGAATAGGAGAGGTTAAAGGCGACACTGCAGGGGATTTGTGGAAAAAATTAAAGCAAATATTTTTTTCTGAAACAGCTGAAAATAAGTGTCCAGTAGTTTCAACTTCTGATCCTCCTAGGGGTGGCCAAATAAGCCCCTCCCACGCCATTCTCTTGCTCCCCTTTGCTGTGCAGCTGTGTAAGTTAAGAGTATAAAGTCAAATATGGCTGTAGTGAGGCTTGTTTTTTACTTTACGTGATAAGAGGACTAAGGCCTGTACACATGTAGAGGGGTATTTAAAGAAAAAAAGAAACACCCCCACACCTAACCACATACAGTAAATGTGTGGTCAAGTGTTCAAGTGTCTGCACCGCACATTTGTTTTTTTTTGTAGCTGTATGAACTGGGGTCCAAAGTGCACCATTATACAGTCAGGTCCGTAGATATTGGGACATCGACTCAATATTCATCTTTTTGGCTCTATAAACCACCACAAAATATTTGAAATTTAACAACCAAGATGTGCTTAAACTGCAAACTTTCAGCTTTAAACGGAGGGTATTTACATCCAAATCAGATGAACAGCGTAGTGATTACAATCGCTTGTATGTGTGCGTCCCACTTTTTAGAGGACCAAAAGTAATGGGACAAAGTAAATAAATCCAACCTTTTCCTGTTTAATATTTGGTTGGAAATCCTTTGCAGTCAGAAGGCACAGACGTCACAGACTCTGGGTTTCATCCCTGGTGACGTTCTGTCAGGCGTTTGTGTTCAGTTCCTGCTTGATCTTGGAACATTTTCCCTTCAGTTTTGTCTTCAGCAAGTGAAATGCTGCTCAGATTCATGTCAGGTGATTGACTCGGCCACTGAATAACATTTCACTTCTTTGCCTTAAAAAGCTCTTTGGTGGCTTTGGCAGTAGCTCCGGGTCATTGTCCATCTGCACCGTGAAGCAGCGTCCAACAGGAACAGCTGAGCAGACACTTGTCCCATTACTTATGGTCCCTTGAAAAGTGGTAGGTTCATATACAAATACTCTCACATTAAAGCTGAAAGCCTGCAGTTTAAGTACTTCTTGGTTGTGTCATTTGTTTGTTTATTTCTTTGTCTATTTGGTCGGGACAGTGCATGTTAATGAACATACACGGGTCTCATGCATGTAAACAAGCCACACCGGCTAATTTCCATCCGTCGTCCCGAATGCACACTCACAAACACACTCTCATACATCCGGGCCTATTGTACATTGTATTGAAATCCATTGTGGTGGGGTTTGTAGAGCCAAAAAGAGTTCACGTCCCAATACTTATGGACCTGACCATATGTAATCATTTTGAGACAACCTACTTTGAAAAAAAACTAAATGCAACAGCCGTTTTTCTTAATCTTCTGTGAGATAAAGCAAAACTGCCGTTGGCTTCTTCGAGGACCTCAGGAGGAACTTTTTGGGAGCAGTCGTGGCAGTGCTCAGAACAGCCACACGGGAGGGATTACTGAAAGATAAGCCAGGGCTCGAAACACAACTGCAGGTCTGCAACTTTGTAACAAGCTAAAAAAAAAAAATCAATTTTGCATTAAAAAAAGCCTATAAAGAACTTGAAATGACCATGTTCTCCCTGCCTTGATAGCAACAAGGCGTGGTGATGACCTCTCCGATTTCTACAGTTTGGAGTACAGTCGCACACGCCCAACACCATCGCTCTCAGCAGGTGGGCCGCTCTCTCTGTTGCTGGTATTGGACCACTGCATGGCACTTTGAGAAGCTCTGAATGCCTTTTGACAAACACATGTGTCCTATTCCACATGTCCCCTTTCGGAAAACTGTGTCATTAGTCTGGTCAGTGTTTGGACAAAATCCGCTTTGACCAATCAGACGACTAGACGCCAGATTCGCCCTACAAAACCACAACAAAACCTTACCCCAGAAAACTCTTAAGTCACACCCCGGGCCCGGCCGCCCACTCACAGCCCTCTGTCACTGAAGTCTAGTGGGTCAGCGCGGCGTATGTCGGGTAATCCGCAGAGCACATGTCGGCCGGACACTTCAACTGTGTCAGCAATATGTCCGCGATAAACCGATGGAGATTTAGTTTCATTCTCCACCATTGACTAGTCATCTTTACCAAGTGTTTTTGCCTTCCTGAAAAACTTTAAAAATGGTTAAAAAAAAAAAGGTGTAGAACGGTAGAAATGTAGCTTACAGTTCCAGTTAGATGGACACTGAGCTTACACTGAGCACCTTCGTAATAAGTTGCCTCTTCCCAAAAATCGGGTTCTGAAATGCATGAGCCTTGTCCACATGTAGCAGTGTATCTCACAGAACAAAGATATTTTCCTATGATTTGGCCTGTCATCCATCCTATTTGGCGAACTCCGGTTATGCGTTGGAGTGTGGACATAAATAACCAGAGTTTTAGTCGGCCTAACGTCACTGCCTCTGACTAAATCTGCTCTGATGTCACACATGCAACACGAGTTTCTATCAGAAACTGCAGGATGCCTCAAAACTGTGCTGGCTGTTCGGGTGCTTTTTGGTGGAATGATTGTACAAGCTCGAGTTCTGCCACGTCCAAGGCATCTTCCTGTTTTGGGTCAGACTGGGACACACTGTAGCTGCTGGAGAAGTGATTGAGATGAAGTCGTCCTTGCTCCTGTTGTTGTCGGAGTTATCACAAGCTTTCCATCCCTACTATTGCTCTGGCTAACTTTCTTATAGGGCTGGGCCATATCGTATCACATATCGTTATCGTGATAGAATTTTTTGATATCGTTGTCATTTTTTATTTTGTTTCGCTTAGCAACATAAACACTGACTGTACAACACGGGTGCAGGTGCTTAAAAAGTAAAATGAAATGAATGATGTAAACTGCTTGAGTAGATAATATTAGGAAAGGAAGGAAATTAATATCCCGTTAAAACAAAATGAATAAAATATCACTGAATTGATCTTCCTAATATGCGTAAGGCTGGGATTTTGAAGTATTTTGTCCTGTCCTGTGATTGGTCAGTTTGGTCAAGAAAGTTGCTCACACGCTGTACTGTTTATCTTAAAGGAATATTTCAGGAGTTTTGACATAGGGCCTCATTTCCGAGTTATCCAGAGTGTTGCTGATTTCTGGAGATATTTTTTTTGTAATTCAAGCAGTTCTTATATTTATAAGTGTTTTGTGGCGCTAGGCTTGTGCAAGGCTAGCGCATTTCTACGATATCAGCTAGCCTGCATTAAAAACAGTCTGACCCGCTCCACAGTGCACTTAAAACGCCAGACTAACCATATAAATGTCTGTGTCGATAGAATAATTTTTGGAATATAACTGACCTTGCATCACATGAATGATCGCATTTTGAGGGACTATTTTCTAGCAGATCACTCCGCCGCTGCGTAGCGCATACAAACACGAAGCTGATGCTGCTCAAATATAAGGTATTTTAAATCGACACAGACATTTATGTGGTTAGTCTGGTGTTATAAGTGATTTGCCTCAGGTGCTCTGTGGAGCTGTTTTTAATTCAGGCAAGCTGACATCGTAGAAATGCGCTAGCCTTGCACTAGCCTAGCGCCACGAAACTCTACAAACACAAGAACTGCATGAATTACAAAAAAAATATGTCCAGAAATCAGCAACACTCTGGATAACTAGGAAATGAGGCCCTATGTCAAAAATCCTGAAATATCCCTTTAAGAGGGAGGACTATGAAAATGTAGCTTGTCTCACTATTGTGATATATAACAGTTCACTTGGGACCCCTGTTCATGCAGCTGCCAAAAACTGAAAGTGCAGTGCAAACACTTGTGAAGAGATTTGAACAATCATATGTGTGCTTTTAAATAAGCCTTAAATTACGATACCTCATCGTCACTGCACGTTTGAATCTTTGCGTTGAGCCGAGGTTAATAGCAACATCCTCACAGCAGGTTTTTTTTAACTTAAATATGAGGCGGAGAACAAGTGAATCGCCCAGTATCCCATGTGTCCGTCACCTGTCCCTCTGTGCCCACACCAGAGAGAGCGCCAGGGGACAGAGGGGAGCTGATCATGTTTTATCTGCAAAGTATGAAATCATTTCAAGGCATCTGACACTGGTCTGGTTTATATAACAACTTACAATAAATACATGTACGTACACAACAGGCAAACATGTGTCGAAGTTAAAGGCATCGTTAAATAGGTCAATATAAAGGACACAAATGGGTTTAGATAATACATCACTATGTCCTCGGTAATGTAGTGCGAGTAAATGATATTGAGTAAAGCCCGTTCTGATGGAGAGACATCTTTGGCATTGTAAGGTAAGAGTGATGACGTGAAGGCGCAAATACAGCAGGGATTGTCATATTATACGCACACTCCGTTGGTATTAAGATGGCATTGCACTACGGGATACAGAGCGTGAAGCAGGTTTGTGTCAGCTCTCCGACGTGTCTGGTTCTGACCCCAACATCCCAGTCCAGATGTTTTCTTCTGGAATACGCTGTGAACTAGTAGCACTTTATATGACAACTTCAGTGACTGTTCTTACAAACGGGAACTCTGTGAATTTTAGTTTTTCTGTAAACTCCCAAAGCCCGTCGTCATTTCGTACTCGTATAGGAACTGTCCGCCTGTTCGCTCAGCTCCTCCGCAGCAGGTCCACCGGGAGCTCCGAGTGAGAGCCCGCGCAAAGTAATGAGTTTGTGAAATAAAACTGTTCAATAAAATAACATTTTAAGGACAGGCGAGCTGTAAACTCCAGTCACAGAGGAGATCGCTTTGAAATTTGACTACTTCTCTTTCGCTATCACAAGTTCTTTTTCTGTGAATGGAGCAATAGAAGCTTAATGTGATTGGTTTTGTGGCCTGAATTGATAACAACCCCCTTCAAAGCGGGGCGAACACGGAGAATATGAAATCTAGGGGTAACAGTGGCAGCAGGTTTGCATTCGCACAGGCAGCATGGCGCAGACATTATCAAGCTCATTTTTGTTTGAGTCTTTTTCTCACAACAAACCATTTTGCAGATTTAGCTAATATTGTCTTGTCTGTAAGTGCAGTGCAGCCTGACAGAATTAGTTTTGTTTTCTGTGAGGAGCCATATAAGGTGCTACTAGTTTTGTTGAACCTTTTTTAACTGAATCAGAAAACATAACATAAGTAGACCCATTCAATCGAACAATCGACTCACAAATCAATCACTCTACAATCCCCCTTGTGCATGGGCAAATGTCCCCCGTCCAGAGTCCACGGTTCCTCTTTACTTGATGCTCTCCGGCAAGCGCTCGGCCGTGATTTGGTAGAGGCGGCCCACGCGCTCCAGCCACTCCCGCAGCGCCTGCCGCACCCGCGGGTCGGTCACGTGGCAGGTCAACTGACTCAGGCAGGGGTAGAGCAGCGGCTGCAGGGCCAGGAAGGACGGCGTGGACAGGAGGAGCACCTGGTCCAGCAGGGCCAGCACCATGTTGGTCCAGGCCTGGGAGAGAGGAGGGAAGGCGGGCCACGTTAGAAAACCTGGCAGGAAACGTTCCAGGTCATATGTTGCCATTTTCAGCCAGGCTTCCAGCGCCCTCTTAAAGCGCCGTTTTAAAGGAATAAGCCACTGTTTTTACATACTGAGATATGTTCTTACCTGAGCTTAGACGAGTTGAACTGTCTGATGTTTGTGCGTGCCGGGCGCTCAGTCTCGTACAAAGGCCAAAAAGGCCAAAGATGTTGTTCGCATTTAGCCTAGGAGCACTTCGACATAACGGCGTGGAAGTTGAAGTGCTTCTAAGGTGTTAATACGCCTCACAATACAGTACCCCTTTTTATCTACTAAGAAAATCGACACATTTCATTTTGTTCCTAGACTTGGATTGTGTAAACCCTCATTTAACCGTATTTAAATAGGGGAAACGTGGAAGAGTTCGTCGCTTCTAGCTTCACCCCTGTTTGGCCCCATAGAGGAGAGGAGGAGAAACTAAATGCTAGCAACATGTTGGTGTTTTGGTGTGACTGAGCACACCAGACAGGTATGCATCAACTCATCTAAGCTCAGGTAAGAACATATCTCAGTATGAAAAAACAGTGGCCTGTTCCTTTAATAACACGAATTTCAACTTCACTAACCCTAAGTCCGCTGCACCTCATTTTGAAGCACAAGAACGCTACCCCTGCAAGTGTATTTTTGATTGCACGCCTAAATGCAGCAGCAAGCAATAGTATGCTAATGCTAGCGGCAGCATGCTAATGCCAGCGTCAGCATGCTATTGCCAGCAGCAGCATGCTAATGGGAGCGGCAGCATGCTAATGCTAGCGGCAGCATGCTAATGCCAGCAGCAGCATGCTAATGGGAGAGGCAGCATGCTAATGGGGGTGGCACCATGCTAATGCCATTGGCACCATGCTAATGCCATTGGCAGCATGCTAATGCCAGCAGCAGCATGCTAATGGGAGCGGCAGCATGCTAATGGGAGTGGCAGCATGCTAGTGCCAGCGGCAGCTAATCAAGGCTGAGATCAGACTTCATTGTTCTCACCCTGAAGACAAGAGGACCATTAACTTTTTCCCTTTTAAGAAAGTCTCTTGGTATTTGTTAATATCTGATATTGGCAGACACTCAAACCTCCAGTATCGGTATCGGAAGCAAAAAAGCTGGATCATTTATTTCTTTTAAACATTAAACAATATTTCCATTATTCCGTGTACAGCATGAGCGAAAGGGTTTAGGCTGAAGTTAATACTCTCAATAGAGTACCTCAAACGACAAATGGCCCTGGAGATGCCCCAGCTCCCCCGTTAGTGAAGGACTGTACCTGTATCTGCGCCTCGGCGTCCCTCAGAGAGATACTGTGTGAGCTGACCGTCGACCCGGACCGAGGCCTCTTGTCCTGCCTCAGCACCTCGGGCCCCGCGCTCACCGAGTGCCTCAGTGGCGGCCCCTGCTGCTGGCCCATGAGGTTCTGTGGCCTCTGCGGGGGCCTCTGGGGCTCTGCGCGGCCCTGCTCCTTCATGAAGAGGTTGAGGTGGCTCTGTGGCGTTTGCTGCTGCTGCTGCTGCTGCCTCCTCCTCTTGTACTCCAGCATGAGTTTGCTGAGGGTGCGGTCCGTGGCGATGGTGTACAGCTTGTTCCCCGCGCTCTCCCACCACTCCTTCCTCCTCCCGGGCCCCGCGCTCAGCCCAGCGTCACGGGTCTCACAGCCACTGCGGAAGTGGTGGGGCAGGCTGCCGGTGCAACTGCAAAGACACACGGGGTTATTGCGAGGCACATCCTATAAATTAGACCCACAACAGTGCAATCTTACTGTGTTGGAGTCACACAGGCTGGAGTAACTAGATCGAGTGGGAAGAGACTGTAAATGTACTGACGCGGCAGGATTAAAGGGATATTTCAGGATTTTTGACAAAGGGCCTCATTTCTTAGTTATCCAGAGTGTTGCTAGTACCTGGAGATGTTTTTTTTGTAATTCATGCAGTTCTTATGTTTGAAGAGCTTCGTGGCGCTAGGTTAATGCAAGGCTAGCGCATTTCTATGTATCAGCTAGCCTGCATTAAAAACAGTCTGACCCGCTCCACAGTGCACCTGAGGCAAATCACTTATAACACCAGACTAACCATATAAATGTCTGTGTCGATAGAATAACTTTTGGAATCAAACTGACCTTGCATCACATGAATGATCGCATTTTAAGGGACTATTTTCTAGCAGATGACTCCGCTGCTGCGTAGCTTATACAACCACGAAGCTGATGCTGCTCAAATATAAGGTATTTCAAATGCAAAATGGTTCAAATTATTCTATCGACACAGACAATTATATGGTTAGTCTGGTGTTAGCCTAACGCCACGAAACTCTTCAAACAAGAACTGCATGAATTACCAAAAAAATATCTCCAGGTACCAGCAACACTCTGGATAACTAGGAAATGAGGCCCTATGTCAAAAATCCTGAAATATCCCTTTAAAGGAACATCAGAGCCGCTCCAACCTCGGAACACTCATGTGATGGGGTCTAGGCAAGGAAGCTGGCCCACGGCTACAATCCAAAATCAAAAAAATGGACAATGCTAACCAGGAAGCTCCGTTAGCTTCATGCTACATATTCTTCTACTGGACAATTTGCCATGAAAAAACATCCATATGGACCTGATTTTAGCTTGACTTTATATGTGTGTGATAAATATAAAAAAGAGGGAAAAATTGTGATTTTGAAGACTAAAATGCTTCATTTCGTTGCTGGTGGTGATGACTTCCTGTCCTATTTTGTTCCTACTGAGGTCATCGCAAATTAATCAATATTTAAAGATTAGGCCGTGGACCGCAAGCTACTGATACTTAATCACTGACATGTTAAAAACGTTGTGGGGGATACCAATGCTTCACCAGAAATAACCAAATAACCAAATAACCACAATTGCTTTCCAGGCGAACTAGTTTGGATCAGGTCACTGTCGAAACAGCAGTATCCTGTAACATATTGTCAAAAGGTTCAAATGGGCGTCTCTAAAAGTATATTTGTGTCCAGTATTCAACATGCTGACCTGAAGCCAGGGCTGGGCGTGGGCGTGTCCCCCGGTGACGCCGTGCTGGTGTCCGCAGTGTGACAGCGGTACCCGTAGTCATCCGAGGGCGTGCCGCGGGCCGAGAACCCACCGGCAGAGGTGGGGGTGGAGGTCTCGGATTGGAACAGCGGCAGGAAGAAGAGCTGATCGCCCCCCAGCCCGGCTCGCAGGTGCGGGCTGTCCTCCAGGGCGCTCTCCAGGTCGCGGTGCTGCTGGGTGTAGCTGGCGCACAGGTCCAGGCACAGCTTATACAGCCTCTTCACCAGCCACGCCCAGTCCGCCCCGCCCAGAGGCTGCACGCTCAGGGAGGGAACCGGGGCGCGCCAGGGGGGCAGCCGCTTGTCCCGCCCGCGAGGGGGGCTCACCTTTTTATGCAAAAAGAAATCAATAAATACTCATTTATATTTGGCCGTCTTTGACCTTTTTGTGACCCAATGGCTGGATGGGTGGCTACCATGGCGACTTGAATTTCCCAGTCTTTACATCGTCTCTACATCGCTACAGGATCAATGGAATCCTGGTGACAAGGTTGTCTCCATTGTAACCATGGAGACAACCTATCAGCAGGTTTACAGATGTAAAAATGACGTGGATTTTCAGAGAACACCTTTATGGAGCTCAATAGTCCCCGTGTCCACAATCTGCCTCTGTGTGCGAGTTAGTTTTATCTGACGTCTGCCTCTGAGCAAAGCACCATGAGTCTGAATCAGGAGGAAGAGAGAGGATGAGAACACGCCAGGCCGGTTCACTTAGGAATGACTAAAACACTCATGTCCTTCTGACGACTCCTTAAAGTACCTCTAAGCTGCTTCTGGCTGATATGGTGATGTTTAACAACAGTTTGACAAATATGTAAATATAGTTGTGCTCAAAAGTTGACATACCCTGGCAGAATTTTTGATTTCCTGAAGACTATGAAAGATTACACACCACTTTTTTTTTCACTCATAGTTAGTTAGTGGTTGTGTGAAGCGATTTATGGTCAGACAACTGCGTTTACTCTTTTTAAATCATAATGAAAAAAGAAAGTACCAAAATGACCCTGACCAAAAGTTTACATACCCCAGTTCTTAATACTGTTATTGCTTACGTAAGAGTAAATTAGCTGAGACTGGCTTGTAGAACAGCTTGTGCAAAGTAGCGAAAGCAGACAAAAAAGCAAAATAAAGTCCGAGGCACTCGAGTCATATAGCAAAAATAAAAGTCCTCTATTAAGTATGGACCAGCCTACGCGTTTCGACCGCACAGGGCTTCGTCAGGGCATGAGTCCAGCTTGGAGTCTTTTGTGATAGTTGTGGATGAGGTTCTTTATTTTTTCTGATGGTAAAGCTGCCCATTCTTCTTGGCAAAAAGCTTCCAGTTTCTGTACATTTCTGGGCTGTCTTGCATGAACTGCATGTTTAAGCTCTTCCCGCAGTGGTTCAATGATATTGAGGTCAGGAGACTGAGATGGACACTAACGGGACCTTCACTTTATTCTGAGAATTCAGAGAAAATAAAGAACCTCATCCACAACTACCACAAAAGACTCCAAGCTGTCATTGATATTAAAGGGGCAATACACGGCATTAGGAACTGGAGTGTGTAAACTTTTGATCAGGGTCACTTTCTTTTTTCATTATGATTTAAAAATAGGAACTCCATTTTTTCACCATAAATGGCTTCACACAACCAATAACTATGAGTGAAAAGTAAAAAAAAAAAAAAAAGAACAACTGTCAATGCTCTATTGGATGAAAAATAAAATCTGTCTTTCCTGTTGTAAAAGTGCTTTTGCACCACTGCTGCTCAAATGAATGTGAAAGTGAAATCTGTTGTGTCACCTGTGCCGTCTCCTCGAAGATGTCCTCGTCTTCTGAGGAGGCCGAGTTCTGGTGGGACGAGTCCGAGCTGCCCTCCTCCTCCTCCTCAAACAGGATCTTCTTCACCTGTTAACGCCCCGAGGGAAACAACAGTCCACTTTACTTTAGAACGAAATCAAATGTGTGTCGCTCTTTAAAGTGTCATTTGCAAACATCAGGCATTCAGGAAACCTCTCACCATCTTCAGAATTCGGCAATTCGGTCTCTTACAGTAACTGTCACCTGGAAAGAAGAAAATCCCTAATCTTAACATGTTTAATTATAAATTGATTCAATGTTTCTCCAAAGATTTATTTAGGAAATTGTAAGCCTTAGCCTTAACCAGAAAAACACACCATTTAAATGCATTATTTATGCAATTATGACTTAGTTTGATGGATAACATCTGTTATGTGTAATAATCATAGTTTGATTTCAGTGAAGCGTAGATCAGAAAAGTTGGCAATAGAAGTTATATTATTTAGGTTAAAGCTACTCTAAGTCAGTGTTTTTCAACCACTGTGCCGTGGCACACTAGTGTGACGTGAGATATTGTCTGGTGTGCCTTGGGAAATTATGCAATTTCACCTAGTTGTTCAAAAAAACCAAAAAAACATTATTATCCGCAAATAATGTACAGTTTTGAATGTCTGTGCCCTCCAGTGATCGGCAGAGTAACCATGTAATACTCTTCCATATCAGTAAGTGGTCGCAGGTAGCTCATTCGTGATCAATGGCATTGTGGCTAGCGAGACTATATGGTGTTCCTACTGAATATACAGTAGGAGTTACATTTTTTTACATTTTCTGCTGGTGGTGTGCCTCGTGATTTTTTCAATGAAAAATATGTGCCTTGGCTCAAAAAAGGTTGAAAAACACTGCTCTAAGTGATCCCGCTTTGCCGGTCCAGCATTGTTGCATTCCCACAGTGCATCTTTACTTTTTCCTCATTAAGATCACAAAGCAAAGCAGCACCGGAGGAGAGGCTGAGGCATTCAAGGGTTGCGGGAAAAAAAAGGTCTGCACCTTTCTGCACCTTAACTTAGTTCTAAATGGAACTATTATGTTCTAAATGTCAAAAACAGAGAGACTTTCATTAAAGTCGCAGTTTAGCAAATAAATGTAAGTCTCAAAATGTTTCAGATCAGAGCAGTGTGTGGTCTATAGTGTGAAGGGGAGTGAGGGGCGTGGGTGACGTGTGGAAGCCAGGTGGTGGGAGTGTGATGGTGGTGGTGCAGCAGGATTCACTACACCACCTACTAACAAAAAAAATCAAAAAGACATCACTTAGGGCCTCTTTAATGACTCATTAATTTCCCAATGACATAAAATGGTTGGCACGGCAACAGTTTAAAATTGTTTACCTTAATGTAATTTCCTGACATTGTCCAATAAGGAAGTGAGAAAATAAACATCACAAAAAATGGCAAACTAACAAAACTGGGTAGAATGTTTAGTATAATTTTGTTAACTTTAACAAAAATGTGTCTAATGTGTCAGACGCACTTTAAATGATCTCCAGTTAAGGCATTGTATCGTCTGCACAAACGCCCTGTGTATTTTTCTCCCGTCTTCAGCCAGTCTTGTCTCCCACAAAGGAAATGACCAGATTTGGATTACTCTACTACTACTACTACTACTTATTGTTTCATACTCATTTAGTGGTGGAGCTAGGTATTGTTTTGGTTTTATGGAAACATTTTGTTATTTAAATGTGCTATATAAAGTGGATTGGATCTCGGTCGCAGCTACACGTGGATACGCGAGGGGAACCGGCTGTTGTGCCGCAATGTTGTCGTTACTTCCTGGAAATCTAAGGCTCGCTAGCGACAAAACGTCATCAAATAAGCATTGTACAGGAGAGTTTGATCTTTTGTGTGACATATAAACGAAGATCTTATGGAGAAAACTAGCAAAAAATCTCAACATTGACCACTGCACGAAAAGTCGATGTTTTCACCTGCAGTGTCTCACAGATGACTCTGAGTGTTTCCACCTCCCTAAGTGCTGTCTATCGATCAAAAAACAAAGAAGACAAAGGTATCCATGGCGCCTCACACATTTGTCCGTCTGCTGTGTGGTTACCTGCTGTGTGGTGATGCAGTCGGCCTGGCTCAGGACGGCGCCCAGCAGAGCCTGCAGGTACAGGTTGAAGCTCATGGCGGCCTGGCGGTACAGGTTGGCTGCTCCGCACACTCCGGACACCTTCATGAGGAGGTACTTCAGCCCAGGCCGTGTGTCAAAGTCCCGGGCCGTTCTGGGGAAACAGTTTTTTTCTTCAATGTACTCTAGGTGCCACCCTGTAGTGACTCTAAGGCCCCGGACCCCGCTTTGGGAACCGCGGATCTAATTCAATAAGCACGCGCAAATAGCAATCGTTAACCACCGATCGCTTTCTAAAAATATGAGCAGTGAGCAGGTCTGAACTAGGACTAAACTAGGATTAAACCTGGACTAAACCAGGACTAAGCAGGGCTCAGTGTGTGGTACTGAGCAAAGGGGACTGACAGCACTGAATTCCCAAACTGATTCGATTCACTTAACAAGGCCCAACTTAATTGATTTTCGATTCAGTAAAGGATATCAATCAACATTTGTTATACTTCTTTCTTATGAATATAACTTTACTGTGATTTTAATAAACAGAATAAAGCTTTAAGTACAAAATACAAGACAAAGCATGTGACAGTAAAAAGATGGCAATGGAAAAGATTGGAGGACAAAAAACACAGAACCAATTTGACTTGAACATTCTCAGAAGAACTAATGCACATAGTAGAAACTAGTATGATTTTTTACATTATGGAACCCAATGCAGTTACATTAATCATACCTGACCAAGACACAAATGCAAGAAGTCACATGGCATTATTATTATGGGGAAAAAAACGAATTAAAAGAATTGATTTATGGGTTTTTTAATCGATATTGGGCTATTCGAAGGAAAATGTATTCAAACTGATTAATTAAAACCAGCCCTAATTGGCAACACTGTGTAAATAATCTATACAGGCACAGTGCCATTTAGAAACCAAAATGCATTTTTAGTTAACAAGTAAAATAAAATAACAAATAAAAAGTTATTATTATATTCTTTTTTTTTTTTCAATATAGAAATTATTATTTGATTTAGTAAAAGCAAAAAATGTAGTAAAAAATGGTCCCCATATAACTGTGATTTGACTCCTGTCCAAAAGATAAGTTTTATTCCCCTCTACTTTTGAAGTTTGTACAAGACGACTATCTTTGTGATCTAAATGTAGATGTTTGCCAGGATAATTTGCCTATTTCTGAATGTTTTGTTATGGACAAGTCGAAACTACAATATAGAAATAGTTATTTTGGTCAATATTGCCAAGCCCTGCTCAGACCACAGCTGTTTGGAGAGATGACGACCTCGGCCACAGCGACACAGAACCCTAGAGTCATAACAACAGCCACATATTGACATTTGGAAATCAACACATGACTCACTCCATGTGGCGCAGATGAATGGGAACGTAATATGTTTACAGCAGCAGACTTTTACATGTTTGAGAATTCTATTTCAGTCGGAACAAGTGCCAGTACAACAAAGAACGTTTTCCCTGGTCATTATTTGACAGTGATTAAATTCACAAACCTGCCACATTATTCTTATGTCTGAAAGTCCTTTCTGCTGACCAACACCACACACGTTTTTGAATATGGTCTCCACTTTTGGAAACCTTTATGAGGACATACTTAGACCATAATTCATATGACCTGGAAGAGATGACTTTAAACTTTGTGACAGTTTTTGTTTCATGTGAATTGACCCAGGAATGAGAGAGAAAATAGCAATAAACTAAGACAAGAAATCTGCATTTTGACAGTTACCATAGTTACCAGTATGGAATTTTCAGCTGCTCCACCTGAGTTTTAAAGCGTAGGCTCTTTAGAATGTTGCGACGTGAACACAACCATAGTCCCGTGCTATGAAACTCTCCATTGTGAGATCTAAAACATCTCATCCATACCTGTGGCATATCCGAGTGACCCATACCTGTAGGAGTCCAGCAGCAGGTCCAGGATGATGGCCAGGTTGCTCATGGAGATGTACCTCAGGAAGCCTGCGGTGGGGCGGCCCGGGTCAGAGGTCACCGGGGTCACCCTCTCCTGACCCTCGGGCGGCTTTACGAACTCCTGCAGGAGGATGTCCGACAGGTTCTGCAGGAGAACCTGGTGGGACAGCAGGCTCACCACGATGTTCCGGAACGGGATCCTAGAACCACGGGAGAACATATTGAGGGAGTGTTTGCTCATTCAGTTCCTACAGGGCTAGTAGATACTCAGAGTTTTCGTGGGACACCACTGAAAGGCACTGCCAGAGTTGTATTTAGCTCCGTTCATGCAGTTTAATGCCTAATCTTGTTCAGTTTGGTTGTCTCTTCTTCAACTGTCGAAGAAGCAGAGGATCTGGATTTTGGCTTTCTGATTTTATTACATCCCAGATAGATCATCAAGTCTCCTTGGGCATGTTCAAATCCATAAACCATAATGTTTTTTTTTTCCTACCCCAAACTGTTTAAAACTATTGGCGCCCCAGGTGACAGTGGTGTTTATAATGGTCTGTTTTAACTGTCTGCAGTCATGGTTCCCTTCAATTGATGTCACTGAAAACTATGAATTGATCCACGAGCAATGTGAAATCTAACATTCTGCAGGACGTTTTACCAACTGATGTCGTCAAAGCACAATAACAGAAGCGTAAATTCAACCAGGAAGACTGCAGTTTGCCTTCGCCTCCTGACCACGGCCGGCCACCTCAGCCTATATCCCCCTCTTCACCAACAGTGGATTAGCTCCAAAGAAGCTACAGAATCTCTCCAAAGTAATGTTTTCCATTCCTCACGTTGCTGAATTCTTAAGTCTATCCATTCAATAACGATTCCTCGAAACTGGCTCGTGTGTCACTCCTGGTTGAATTGAAAGGGAGGAAAAGAAAAAGCTTACGATAAAATGAGCTGATTAGACACTTGAAAAAGCAGTTAAAGCCATGCACCATGCGACTGCACCTGTAGGGACGTTTTTCATCCATCGAAAGTGTTTAATTTGATTTCTCAGCTAAATGATGGTATCAGGACTCTGGACACAACAAGCTCGAGTAAAGCCGTGAATCGCTGACCGGATTTGGGTTTTCTTTTGTTGGCTGAGAGTGACAGAACTTTTCTAATCCATGCAGGACAATACTTTCGTCATCTGCCGTGTGCTATTTGAGTTCATCTTCTAGCTGGGGACACACTATAGGCCATTTTGTCCATCATAAGGAATCACGTAAAGTCTGGGGGGGGAGGGCACATGTCACGTAGCCTCTGTCCTCTCTGCTGCAGTGGACGTCTGGATTTGTGCACCCATAAACATGCTTGTCACGGTGTTCACGAACATTCCATTAGTTCATTGGGTGTGACAGCTCCCCTGAAGTCACGCCGCTCATGGCGAGTGTTGCTGGTTTGCGCATCGCTCTCGCAAAATGGAAATGAAAAAGTTCCATTGAGGAACAAATTGGATGCGCTTCCCAGTATCCAGCTTTCATCTGAAGACTGTTATGGAAATTATGGAAATCCAACTGTATATTATATATTATTATATGTTTATTATATGCTTTATTGTAATCACATTACGTATGTGTTATGAGCGACTGACAAGTACGCACTGTACCCTGTTTACAGCTAAGAGACAGTGTTTACAGCTAAGGGACACCTGCTCGGACACCTGCGTGGCCGGGGTAGTACATCTTATCTCGAATTGGAGACAGGGTGTCTGTGTCCTTGCTGTGGCGACGTTTGTCTAATACATCTTCGTCAGCGTTTTTGAATGTCTTAGGTCAACCTGAACCATTACACCATTGGGGGCATTCCACAATCGTATGATCATTGTTTATCTTTGTGTATAAATACTGTGAGCTCTGAACTGTGCTTCAGAGCATCTTGTATCTCGGTACTTGATGTGTCTCCATGTGCACATGTCCAATAAATCGGCACGCTTGACTCACGACAACTTCTCTCCGGATTTTATTTACTATGGTCTCGATATTTACCATAACAAGACAAAGAGAGACCCTAGGACAAGGAGACGAGGAGACAACGAGACAACCTTCTGGCTGGTGCTTAGTTTGTCTGCCTTTCACGAGCCCAGTTGTAAAATTGGACAGTCCCGAAATCAACACTCTTGTATCCCGAATCTATCCCAAAAATATCCAGAAAATGATCCTTGTCCCGTATAGGGCTGGGTACCATTACATGATACTTGGTTTATGATACCAATACCTGAACAATACTTTTCCCGATACCCATAATAAAATATTTGACCATAAAACAGAAGAATAGTGTTACTTTATTCCATAAAATGCTATCTTTTTAAAATTTGTATCATTTATTTGAGCTGAAACAACCAAGTCACTTCCTTAAAGGTGCACTGTGTAACATTTTGGACTATACTGTTGCCATTAGTACAAAACATGCTCCTAATGACCAGCTCGACACAGGAAATGCTATTACTGCAGCGAGAAATCAATGAATAGATTTGGATGGGAACCTAACCTGTTTAAATCTCAAATTCTGCTGCCTTTAGTCGACATCTCCACGGAAACGAGCTGGAGACGTACCCACTCCCGGTAAAATTATGTCATGTCTTAGGAGATCTGGGCCGCCCACAGCAAAATCACATGTTTGTTTGAGGTATTTTTCAATGCTGAAAATATCTGTCATAAAATAAAAGCTTGAATTTCAATTTTATTTTTTGGGTAAAATTCTACATGGTGTGGCTTTAATTTCTGTCCCTGGACCAACAGCATCAAACCTGGCGCCTCTAAAGATACAGTGCATCTGGAAAGTATTGACACCCCTACACTTTTCCTACATTTTGTTCTGTTACAGCCTCATTCCAAAATGGGATTAAATTCTTCTGAAAACCTATAATAACACCATTGCTATAATCCAATCCAACTATAATTTGTGGAGAAAATACAATACTTTGCAAGCCTGAACAGTCAGAACACACGCTTTTCCTATTCTTTGCAAAGACGTGTAGCCTAGGATCAGGGGGTGATTTCTTAGAATTCCTGATGAGTGTGACTCACAAGCAAATTAACCAATCAGAGAAAAGCCGGATACTTTTTATACAAGGAAGTTATTGGTTTTACGAAGCATCAGCCAGAAGAGCAGAGGCTAATGTGAACGATCGATGCCACAAAAATGTAAGGATACAGGGAGTCATTAGAAACTGTTCAGATTTTAAACGTAGGAGAATTCAGTGGACGGCAGGACAGGCATATATTGTGCATTATATAAGACAAAATAAATGTTTATTTGGGTCGCAGTCCATCATCATCCTAAAGTGATGGTGGCTCCTGACACCACATCGGTTGAATGGCTGTTGTTTTCTTTGTCTTTGTTTCATCATCTGCCGGTCTGTCTCTGTATATTCCCTTTTGGCGGGTCCGAAATCGCCTAAAAAAGTATCAGGGCCAGTTACGACAAACTAGACATCAGAGCTTGGCCTGTCTTTCGAGAAATAGGTCAAAGCCACAGAGCACAATCCCACCCTCTGACATTTTACCCCAGAAATCAAGGCAACCGAATTCCCATTGGAAGGACTTACGCAACTCTCAGTATCAATCTAGGCTAAAACAAACTTAAAATACTATTATGTTTTCTGAAGAATTACTCTAATCTTTAATCTTACAAATCCTTGAGGGGTCACTGGAGGATTTTACGATGGAAAATTGAAGTTTTGACTTGCAGAGCGTAGAAAGTGATCAGAGTGAACCAATATGATGAGATAAACACTGAACGAAATCACAATTGGACAAGAATGAAAGAAATGGGCACCATACAAAACTCTCTCTACTGCCTCACAGGTTCTAGGCTTATTTTGAATGTTTGGAAGCATGAATAAAACATCATGTTTTACCTTCATATCACACCAAAAATCATCAAATCAAGAAGCTTTTTAATGACGTGTACGTTTGTCCACTCGGAAGGATCAATCTTACCCAATTTTCCTGTTAGCAAAGCAGCGGGAGAAAAACACATGGTTACAATTACATTTTTTGAGACTGGACGTTTAGACACTGTTTGGAATCATGGGTTCAGTGTTGCTTTGGGCGACAGTGTACAAGTTTAAATTGAAGATACGTGGGAGGTGTTCGAAAACGCAAATACAGTGCTCTCCACAGAATAAAACAGGAACAAATGGGACAATAATGAGCTGTATGGCATTTAGCATATACTAGTGATGGGCGACACTTGAAGGCTCTCCTGGCAAAATGTCCTGTAAGGGTTCAGAGCTTCAGAGCCGCTTCACTCTGTTTGAACGTGGACGTCTTGTGGACAAACTTTATTATTGTGATTTCTTAAAAACGTGGCTTCTTATAAACACGACTGAAGCAGCAACACGATCAAATCCATGTGTGCAGTAGAGGTTTCAAACAGGTGTGTGGTGTTTTGATTTTTTTTTTGCATAAACAATCTGATGTTTACCTTTGAGTGATCAGATCAAACATAGGCAGTCCCAATGTTGTGATCAAGCACAATCAAGCAAACTCCATGAAATCAGTACATCATGGAAACTTTTCCAAAAGCTCACAGCTTCCTCGCAACTATTCCAATATTGTTGCCGGGCTAACACCAGACTGCTGTGTGCGCTCATTTTAAACTGCACAGCAGCCTGGGGACCATGGCCGAAATTTTGCATAGATTTGGGAACCAATCACAGAACAAGGAGGGACGGCAAGACGATGACGAGGTATTCGATATACGGAACCTTGAAGTTTATTTACAATTTAAAAAAAAAAAGTTTATTTACGGATCAAACATGACAGCAGCAGACGCAACGCTATTTTTCAATCAGGCTTTAGACCGTGTTCTAAATAGTGATATGATAGACATCATATCTATCATCATAGCTCTATCATGACTCTATCATAGCTCTATCATAACTCTATCATAACTTTCATAACTCTATCATAACTCTATCATAACTCTATCATAGCTCTACCATAACTCTATCATAGCTCTATCATAACTCTATCATAACTATCAAAACTCTATCATAACTCTATCATAGCTCTATCATAGCTCTATCATAGCTCTATCATAACTCTATCATAACTCTATCATAGCTCTATCATAGCTCTATCATAGCTCTATCATAGCTCTATCATAGCTCTATCATAGCTCTATCATAGCTCTGTTATAGCTCTATCATAGCTCTATCATAACTCTATCATAACTCTATCATAACTATCATAACTCTATCATAGCTCTATCATAGCTCTATCATAGCTCTATCATAGCTCTATCATAGCTCTATCATAACTCTATCATAGCTCTATTATAACTCTATCATAACTATCATAACTCTATCATAACTCTATCATAGCTCTATTATAACTCTATCATAGCTCTATCATAACTCTATCATAACTATCATAACTATCATAACTCTATCATAACTCTATCATAACTATCATAACTCTATCATAGCTCTATCATAGCTCTATCATAACTATCATAACTCTATCATAACTCTATCATAACTCTATCATAGCTCTATCATGACTCTATCATAACTATCATAACTCTATCATAACTCTATCATAACTCTATCATAACTATCATAACTATCATAACTCTATCATAACTCTATCATAACTATCATAACTCTATCATAGCTCTATCATAGCTCTATCATAACTATCATAACTATCATAACTCTATCATAACTCTATCATAACTCTATCATAGCTCTATCATGACTCTATCATAACTATCATGACTCTATCATAACTCTATCATAACTCTATCATAACTATCATAACTCTATCATAGCTCTATCATGACTCTATCATAGCTCTATCATAGCTCTATCATAGCTCTATCATAACTCTATCATAGCTCTATTATAACTCTATCATAGCTCTACCATAACTATATCATAACTTTATCATAGCTCTATCATAGCTCTATCATAACTCTATCATAACTATCATAACTCTATCATAACTCTATCATAGCTCTATCATAGCTCTATCATAGCTCTATCATAGCTCTATCATAACTCTATCATAACTCTATCATAACTCTATCATAGCTCTATCATAGCTCTATCATAACTCTATCATAGCTCTATCATAGCTCTATCATAGCTCTATCATAGCTCTATCATAACTATCATAACTCTATCATAGCTCTATCATAGCTCTATCATAACTCTATCATAACTCTATCATAGCACTATTATAACTCTATCATACCTCTATCATAACTCTATCATAACTCTATCATAACTATCATAACTCTATCATAACTATCATAACTATATCATAGCTCTATCATAACTATCATAGCTCTATCATAACTATCATAGCTCTATCATAGCTCTATCATAGCTCTATCATAACTCTATCATAACTCTATCATAGCTCTATCATAACTCTATCATAGCTCTATCATAGCTCTATCATAGCTCTATCATAGCTCTATCATAACTCTATCATAACTCTATCATAGCTCTATCATAGCTCTATCATAGCTCTATCATAGCTCTATCATAGCTCTGTTATAGCTCTATCATAGCTCTATCATAACTCTATCATAACTCTATCATAACTATCATAACTCTATCATAGCTCTATCATAGCTCTATCATAGCTCTATCATAACTCTATCATAGCTCTATTATAACTCTATCATAACTATCATAACTTTATCATAACTCTATCATAGCTCTATTATAACTCTATCATAGCTCTATCATAACTCTATCATAACTATCATAACTATCATAACTCTATCATAACTCTATCATAACTATCATAACTCTATCATAGCTCTATCATAGCTCTATCATAACTATCATAACTCTATCATAACTCTATCATAGCTCTATCATGACTCTATCATAACTATCATAACTCTATCATAACTCTATCATAACTCTATCATAACTATCATAACTATCATAACTCTATCATAACTCTATCATAACTATCATAACTCTATCATAGCTCTATCATAGCTCTATCATAACTATCATAACTATCATAACTCTATCATAGCTCTATCATAACTCTATCATAGCTCTATCATGACTCTATCATAGCTCTATCATAGCTCTATCATAACTCTATCATAGCTCTATTATAACTCTATCATAGCTCTATCATAACTCTATCATAACTTTATCATAACTATCATAACTCTATCATAGCTCTATCATAGCTCTATCATAACTCTATCATAACTCTATCATAACTCTATCATAACTCTATCATAGCTCTATCATAGCTTTATCATAGCTCTATCATAGCTCTATCATAACTCTATCATAACTCTATCATAGCTCTATCATAGCTCTATCATAGCTCTATCATAACTCTATCATAGCTCTATCATAACTATCATAACTCTATCATAGCTCTATCATAGCTCTATCATAACTCTATCATAACTCTATCATAACTCTATCATAGCATTATTATAACTCTATCATACCTCTATCATAACTCTATCATAACTCTATCATAACTATCATAACTCTATCATAACTATCATAACTATATCATAGCTCTATCATAACTATCATAGCTCTATCATAACTATCATAGCTCTATCATAGTTCTATCATAGCTCTATCATAGCTCTATCATAACTCTATCATAGCTCTATCATAACTCTATCATAGCTCTATCATAGCTCTATCATAGCTCTATCATAGCTCTATCATAGCTCTATCATAACTCTATCATAACTCTATCATAACTGTATCATAACTCTATCATAGCTCTATCATAGCACTATCATAACTCTATCATAGCTCTATCATAGCTCTATCATAACTATCATAGCTCTATCATAACTATCATAGCTCTATCATAGCTCTATCATAGCTCTATCATAACTCTATCATAGCTCTATCATAGCTCTATCATAGCTCTATCATAACTCTATCATAACTCTATCATAACTCTATCATAACTCTATCATAGCTCTATCATAGCTCTATCATAGCACTATCATAACTCTATCATAGCTCTATCATAGCTCTATCATAACTCTATCATAACTCTTGGGGACAGCAGCCTTCAATTTCAATATCTGGATATTTGGAGCCGAGCCAGGACGGACTGAAGAGCTTCCATTTCTTTCGTATCCGCCGGCATTACCAAACTACAACCAGCAAATGCGGCTCAAATGCTTGACGTCACCTACAAGCCCCGCCTCCCCCGCTCGCTGAATGGTAGGTAGAAGAAAGCGACAAAAACATGACTCAAAAGTGATGAAAAATACCAATAATCTAAAAAAAAACTAACCAAACCCAGTGACAAAGCAAGGAAAAATCTTAGACCCGTTTTGTTGGTCTTAGCTTTCAAATGAGGCATCACCCTGGCTCATAGGCTGTAGTCGAGAAGCATTTGGATTTGGGTAGAATGGGAGAAAATGTGCTCAGTTAAGGCGGAGGTTAAGAGGTTAAAACACGTTCCAGAGCAGCGATACGAGCTCTGGAGCTCCAATTGCCCATCACTAGCATATAGTAAAAATCAGAACGTCTCCAAAGGTTATTTATCTAAAACACAGATTGGACATGAGTGGAGGACACTGTATAAACAAATAGAAAATATGTTTTGATTTTCGAATTGGAGGGTTTGGGCACTCATGCGGACCGGAGCCCAACAGTCCCGCCTATACTCAAGAAAAACAAATCCCCATTCAAAACTCCCATAGACTTTGGGAGGGGGGGGTATTCTATGGAGATTGTGAATGGGATCATCACTTCCTGAACCAGCGCAGGATCAGAGTTGTGCGGGACTGTGGAGCTCCACTCTCTCTCCGGCTAAGGCGAGCGTGTGGCTGCTTTTGGACATGGGGGTATTTCCCGTACCTCTTCTGGCTGTGTCCGTTGGCCTGCTGGTCGGCCGGTAACTCGATGATGAGGACGCAGGACTGAGCGTGCTCAAAGCCCTCTTTGTTGCTGGGCGTCTTTGGAGAGCACTGGCTGTCCAACATGAACACCTGGGACACATGCACACATCTTTAGAATGAAACCTCGAACATCTGAAGATTCAACAGAAACAAGTATACAGTTGTATTTTCTTTTAGATACAGGCTACATAAGGCTGTAGTCTGTAGTAAAAGACAGTCAATATGATATAGTTGAAACAAAGTCATGCACAAGCTTATCATTGAGGCTGCAGTGATGCATTTTGCCTGAGGGGGCAGTCACGAGTACAAAACTGGCAAACTCCACACAGCCCCTTTAATGAATGAGCGATAAGCGATATTTGTCCACTATTGTTTGCCATCAGACGTCCAGCAGATAATGTGTAAAGAGCAGGTGAGTTAGGAATATGTGTGAAACCCTCATTTAAACTTGACCAGCTCCCTGCTCTCGCTTTGACAAAGGGAACACTTAATCGACCCTGTGTTTGCTCCTCCGTACAGCCGTCTCCTCCTGTGTGAGTGAGTGGTTGTGGTCGGACCTGCTGGGCCATGGCCTTGATCCTCCAGTACTCGGCCTCCGCTGTGGGGGAGTGAGAGGGGGCGGCCACCTTCACCTCGCAGGCGTCTGCCCCGGAGCTGTCAGCGCTGCTGTGGAAGCACGCCAGCAGCTTCTGCGCACACAAACCCCAGGGAAAGATTAGATCAGAGCCCATGAACATGTTTAAAGCAGTCACAATACTAACA
Organism: Gobius niger; assembly: GCF_951799975.1. Taxonomy (NCBI): domain Eukaryota; kingdom Metazoa; phylum Chordata; class Actinopteri; order Gobiiformes; family Gobiidae; genus Gobius; species Gobius niger. The sequence continues at coordinate 5,223,913 of NC_136858.1, read as the reverse complement.
TTTGGTTAAGTATTAATAAGGTATTAATAAGCATTAGTATGTTAGATTAGGGTAGGCCATGAATACGCAATATTATTCATGGCCTATTAGCATGGTAGTTAATAATACTGTAGTTTAATGTGCAGCTTAATAATATATTTAAGTATGTAATCCATGGCTTATTGATTACTAATGCGTATTAATACTTGACAAGCACCCCTAATATAAAGTGTCACCCTGTTTGAAGCTTTTGATCATGTTATCCTCATCACAAACACACCCAGAGCTGTTAGGAAAGGGTAGTCAAACTGAGACACTCTTCCTGGATTAAAGGCCGTTTTCACACATAGAGATAAAAACAATGAAAGCGGCTTTGGGTCAATCACACTTTTTTTTGAAGGTGCGCTTCATCTGAAAGGTGTAGAGGAAGGAGGTGATCCAAGCCACTTACTTACTGATTCCATGAATATCATTTATTAACTGAGCAACATTTTTTTTTAAATGTTGTGCATATTTTTTGTGTCTTTAAGTACCCCAGTACAGAGCTACAGAATATACTGTAAAAGAAAAATCCTAGTAGGAGGGGCTTGTTTGGGGGGATGAGGGGGACCGTTGAGGCTGGGGGTCAGTTGTCTAGTTGTCACAGTGGAGGGAACGTGGGCTTAGAGAATGTCCTGAGAGGTGAGTTGACCCAAAGCTTAAGCAACCTGAGAGCTACTGGAGTCACAGAGTTACACTGGAGTTACTGCAGAACTCCGTGTGGTCTGGACATATGAAAACCACATCTTTCTTTCACTGTAATTATTCCACACCTGAGATTTTTTTTTTTTGCACTTTGGAAAAAGGATCAACAAACACTACACTGACTTTTGACAAGACAAATCGGTTATTATAACAAGGACATCAGCAAATGCCGACGCGTTTTGACCACAAGCGGCTCTTTGTCGGGGTACACATTCAAATTCAAAAGTGACACCAGGTGGTCTTGATAGTGACCCGGGTCACATGGACTTAAAAGACCTATACCTGACATTTTTTTCCTTTCGTAGGGAAACATTCTGTTTCAACCTGGAGAGACTCAAACAGACAAAAGCAGCGATTAGGAAGATTTATTGACATGTATATTAGTTTTCCCGATCAGACCCCGGCGGTAGACATCGATGTATGAAAGTCAGTATGGATGAACAGCTTGGAGTTAGGGATGTCTTCCCCGGAGCCTGGACACTGGTGGTGGTATAGGAGACCCGTGAAGGATACAGCAGGTAGAAGAGGCGGAGGTTGGGTGGAGGCGGGTCGCAGCACAGAATATTTAGTAAATATTTACTGTTTAACTGACTTAACAATCAATCAATCAATCAGCTTTTATTTGTATAGCGCTTTACAACAGCACCCGCTGAACCAAAGTGCTTTCCATAAGTGCAATATAATAAAAAACAATTTTAGCACAAAATATTTAAGAAAACACATATACAACAAACATTAAGAGTTTAAAATTAACCCTCGCATGTACTGGGAGCCAGTGTAAGGAGTACAGCACTGGAGTGATGTGACTGCACTGGTAAGTGTTTGTGAGCAGCCGAGCTGCAGCGTTTTGCACCAATTGCAGCCGGTTTAAAGTGCACTTGTTCACATCCACATAAAGTGCATTGCAGTAGTCAATACGGGAGCTCATAAAAGCGTGCATAGCCTTCTCTAAGTCATCCTGACCGAGGAAAGGTTTAACCTTGGCCAGGAGACGGAGCTGAAAAAAGCTTGTCCGAACAACAGTGTCAATCTGCTTGTCGAATTTCAGTTTGTCGTCAAACTTAACTCCTAAATTTCTCACCACTGTTTGAGAAAAAGGGGCAAGGGTTCCCAGGTCCAACACAGAGTCCATAAATTTGGGTCCAAACAAAATGCACTCACTTTTACTCTCGTTAAGATGTAAAAAGTTCTGTGTGAGCCATTCCTTGATGTCAGCCAGGGCATTATAGATGGACTGCAGTGCTCCTGTGCTGTTTGGCAAGATGGGTAAATAGACCTGTATATCGTCCGCATAAAAATGAAACGACAAGTTGTGTTTTAAAATGACAGCGCTCAGTGGCAGCATATACAGCGAAAACAACAGTGGACCAAGGATGGAGCCTTGAGGCACACCAGTGGTCAGAGGGACAGTGGAGAATGTTTATCAATTATCAATATATATGATCATTCATTAGTATACTGTAGTACTATACTATTTGTTGTAAATAGCCTAAATCCTTTCTGGCTATTTGCATCTTAATTGTGTTTTCGTCAGTGGTTATGGGATATGTTCTTGTCTTTATCCAAAAGATTCCCAAACATAAGCCTCCTTTTAGGTTCGAAAGGGGCCCAACTGAGCTGCAACGACTCTTTAAAGCAGCTCACGGCTCACCTTCAGACAGACAGTGCATGAGAGCGTGTGCAGTGAGGGACCAACACAATGCTGAGAGAGCGATGGCTGCTTTATAAGCGCTGAAATTTTCACTGTACATCCACCATCTACTGCACACCTGGACTAGACTGAGAAGTAAACAGAAGCACATGGCCATCAATCATTCAACTCTAATACAAGCCACCATTTTTAGCTAGCGCCATGTTAGTGAATGAATGGCGCTGTGATAAGGACTGCACAGAGCGAGTCCAACGAGGGTTTATAAATGTAGAGGGAATGGAGAAGAAACTTTAGTCCATGATTAAAAGTCACTTTGGCCTGATCTGTCTCCTGTAGGTAAAGAAACTCAACATGAACTCGCTCCATCCTGCAAATGTGTCATTACTGGGACGACTTGACGACAGTATTTGCGGTTGCGCCGCTGACACAAATGCACACAGCGGGACAGATGTGCTCTGAGCTCTAAAGCAGCTTACGTCCAGCAGCAGTTCACACTCAGAGAACAGTCCTGTGACCTCTGCGCTCAGGCCAGAGCAGAGCTGCCGCGGAGAACCTTCTAGATCCATGACCCCATGAGCGGAGTCCGGATCTCGACGGAGGGCGCGTGGTCCTCGCCGTGACCCTCACTGTGTCCTGGTTTTATGGCTCGGTGTCAGTCGGTGAAGTAAAAAGTAACTCACTAGGGCTGGGCTTTAATGCTTGGTTTACGACACAAATACCTGAACATTATCGAACCGTATACTATCAACCTTATTTGTCTTGCAGACCCCTTAAACCCTCCCAAACTATTCAACTTTGGGTTAATCAGTAAGAATTAATTCACAAGTTTATTATTTTACACAATATTTTGCAGAAGGATCTGAGACATCCACAACAGCATGTGAATAAGTAAGTGAACCCCTGTATTAAATATCTGCTGATCGTTCTTTTGCAGTAACAACTGTTTTTCTGTAGTTGCAGATTAGATGTTCACAACGATCAGGATGAATCTTGGACCATTCCTCTTTACAAAACTGCTGCAGCTCAGTGAGATTCAGGGGCGCACTTACTTATTGCACAGGAGAGACCTTGTGAATGTTTACATGTTATGGCAAATAAAAATATGATCAAATGCAAATGTTTGGGTGGCATTAGTTTTAACACTGTTCAATTATTCCTGAAGATCAGCCCACATTTAGTGACCAATTTAGGCAGAAATCCGAGAAATGAAATGAAATGTGAGTACACAAAGAGTGTACTTACTTTTTCTTCCCACCGTAAGCACTATGTGTAAGTAAAAAGACAGTGTTGTGTTCCAAGTAAAGCTAAAACACTCCCTAAATGGTAGCGTGCTGATTTCCACGTAAAAGCTGCTTAAGACCTGTGTTGCTTGAGACTCTGTGGTGTGCACTAATGCGTTGACGGTCCACAGAGATCCTCTCTGCAGCGAGAGGAGGCTCACTCTATGACTCAATCAGGATGGAGAACACAATGCGCGTATGGCGTTCATACGCTGTAAAAATGCTGCAAAATTGTACAAAAAAAAAAATCTGCTAAACGGCCGCGAAAGGTGAACCGTGTTATAACGAGGGACCACTGGTTGACAAATACTGATCTACAACATTAAAGCAGTACTAAGTAACTCTTGCCCCTAGAGGCCATAAGCGCAACTGCAGGTGTCGTAGCAAGTTGCGATTTTTTTCCTCTTTAATTATCCGTGAGAGTAAATACTACACTGACAGAAAAGACAAAGGGACAGAGGGATATTGTACATCCAATTACACAATGGAGATATTTTTTTGACTCAAACTCGGCTGTAAATACTGTTTAAAGTGCCGCTAGCCCGCAGTTAGCTTTGCCCAGTTAGCCTGTTAGCTTCGTCTTCGTGATTCCATTAGTGTATTAGTGTGACTCCTACCTGGTGGCAGTCAAGTTGCAATTGTGGTTTTCTGCCCAGAGACACCAGGGGGGCGATGAAAGACCCTCCAATCATCCCATTAACACTTGTATTATCCCCAGAGGGACTACAGAAAGGATATATTAAGGTAAACAAGTTACTTAGTACTGCTTTAAAGCAGAACAATGATGTTAATATATTCCATAAAAGACAATTTCTTTTAAATTCGTATCATTTAACCTCTTAACCCCCACTTTAACCAAGCTCCACTTCAGCTTTATCCAAATCTTCCAAACGCATCTAAACTACCGTTTTTGTCACACATTTCCGTCACTTTCTCATTGCCTTTTCGTCACTTTTTTCGTTGCATTTTCAGTCTTGTTTTCGTCTCATTTTTGTTGACACATTTTTAAAGAAGCTTTTAGATTTGGGTTATGCCGAACTGGAGAAAACTATGCTCAGTTCAGGTGGAGACGCTGCAGGTTGTTCTCTTAACATGTAAACTTAACGCAATAACATGTTAAAGTATTCACTGATTCAAAGTTTCTCCAGAGATCAGAGCAGCATCGTATTGAGTTGCCAAGTGTAAGTGCGTGGTATAAATAAAGTTGCCTTGCCTTCTTTGTAAGTAATATGTCAACAAAATAAACAATACATTTAAACCTGGCTCAGTCCATTTTTCTGATTTCGTCGCTGAAAAATATGGGAAATTTAGGCTATTTTTTAGGCATAAAACGCCTTATTTCTCTATGAAAACATACACTGTGTTCCAAATTGTTATGCAAATGACATTTTTCTAAGATTTTCTAAATTGTCAACTCAAATGAGAGTCAGCATAATTTTCAAGTCTTTAACTGGTAGAGGATCATTTAAATGTGGTTGAAAAATCTCCCAGTATTTTTTTCAAAAATAAATATAGTAAAGAACTCAAAATCTACTGTTCCAAATTATTATGCAATTCATCGCTTCAATACATTATAAAGCTTGTAATTAACTGAAAACGGTCATTTGTTGAATTTGTAGCATTAAGAGGTCATATTTACTGAAATCAAAAGCTATTTCAATCAAAAACATCTTGACAGGTGAAGTTATATTTTACCATAGGAGCCCTTGTTTGAGCAGCTTCAAAATTCTTAAATCCATTAAACTTGTGAGTTTTTGGACAGTTTCTGCTTGGATTTCTTTGCAGGATGTTAGAATAGCCTCCCAGAGCTGCTGTTTGGATGAAAACTGCCTCCCACCCTCATAGACGTTTTTTTTGTTGAGGCTCCAAAGGTTCTCAATAGGGTTGAAGTCAGGGGAGGAGGGGGTCCACATCATGAGTTTCTCTCCTTTTATGCCCATAGCAGCCACTGATGCAGAGGTATTCTTTACAGCAGAACATGGTGCGTTGTCATGCATGAAGATGATTTTGTTCGGGAAAGCACGGCTCTTCTTTTTGTAGCATAGAAGACAGTGGTCAGTCAGAAACTCCACATATTTTTCAAAGGTCATTTTCACACCTTCAGGGAGCCTAAAAGGGCCTAAAGGGGCCGACCAGCTCTCTCACCATGATTCTGGCCCAAAACATGACTCCGCCTCCTCCTTACTGACGTCACAGCCTTGTTGGGACATTGTGGCCATTCACCAACCATCCACTACTCCATCCATCCATCTGACCATCCAGGGTTACACGGCCTCATCAGTGAACAAGACTGTTTGAAAATGAGTCTTCATGTATTTCTGAGCCACTGCAGCCGTTTCTGTTCATCAGCTTCAATGAACACTAGAGGAGGCCGGATAGAAGGTTTATGCACAACTGCAGCCTCTGGAGGGTCCTACACCATGATGTTTGGGAGACTCCAGAGGCACCAGCAGCTTATACCTGTCTGGTGCTTTGTAGCAGCTGTTCTCTTAATCTGATGTATTGTCTGGCAGAAACCGTCCATATTGTGCCTTTATCTGCACAAAGCCGAGTGTGCTCTGAATCATCCACAAATCTCTCATCAATCTTTCATGAAATATGGAAGGTTTTTATACCTAAAGCTTACCTAAAGCTTTCAACTATTTCTCGCTTTTCATCAGCAGAGAGATCCTTTTTCTTTCCCATATTGCTTGAAAATGATGATCTGCTTAATAAAGTGGAACATCCTTTTTCAGTAGTTTTTCCCTTAACTGGGCTTAACCTGACAACTAATCATCCCAGGTCTCTGAGATTAATGTCAGTGATTCAAACAGCCCCGAGACACAATATCATCCATGAATTTCATTAAAAAAAATGTTTTTTTACCTTTTTGACACAAAAATACAATTTGTATAACAATTTGGAACGCAGTGTACAATGTGTACAATGACATCATACTCATATCTCTATTTAAAACGTTTCCTTTTTCACCTGTAGTGTCTCGCTTTAAGCAGAAACAGCCAAATACCAAAAGCATCGAAATCCCTGCTTTTGAGACTTTTATTTTTCAATACCAGTAGTGCCTGAACTTTTCCCCCAATCCATCCCGGTATCATTTAACCCTGGTACCCCAGCCCTATCATCTCAGCCTTATCTCTGCGTCCAGCCGTGTAAAGTGGTGGTTTGAGACTAGCAGTAGAGAAACCTCAAACACAAATATGGACAGATGAAAGTGGAGCTCTCAAATGAACGAGTGGCTCTGCTGAACACACAGGCAGAGAGTGCAGGAAGTATTAGGGCCAGCGGCTGCACTGAGCCGGCCTCTGGGGCTTACAGCAGTGTTAGCGTTAGCGTTAGCATGTTGACAGTATTAAAGGCTTTGGGGAACATCTGCCCCGCACACTAAGGATTAGGCCTGCTCCCGCTCCACACTCTCATACGGCGCATTAACACGCCACCCGCCCGGGCCTGTGTGTGCGTCTGCGCTCACTGTGGGCCCTTTAAAGCCGCTGTCACATGTTTGTGAGAGTGGTGCAGTGGTCAGAATTCGGCCATCTCATGGGGAGTTGCTTTGACCTGAATGCAGACTGAGGTCTTTGGGAGGGACATTTCTCCCCTTACACACTTGTGAGTCGGGCTGGGTACCATTACATTTCCATACCAGTACTTTAATGATACTTGGTTTTCCAACACTTTTTCCAGTACCTCAACTAAAATATTTGTCACCTAGAACAGTGTCTCCCAACCAGGGTTTGAACAGTTATTCATTTAGTACTTACTGACTCAGACTATTGTAGTTGTTTACCTAATTCTCATTCTGGCAGGATCTTCGAGGTAGGGGGCACTTAGAGAATAAATGAACAACTCAAGGGGTACACTGGACAAAAGAAGTTGGAAACCACTGATTTAGAACCTGACAGAACAATAATGTGAGGAAGATCTGCAGATTCACAATATCGGGTTCATCTCCAAGGTCAAGAAATGTGTAAGAATGTGGAATCATTTTGGAAAAAATTGTGGCAAAATTTGAAAAAATCGTGTAAAAAAAAATAAGGCAAAAGAGGGGGAAAATATGGAGAGGAATGGGGTAAATATGGAAAATTGGGGCAAAAAAAAGAAAAAAAAATGTTGGGGAAAGAAAATGGGTGAAACAACCAAGTCCCTTCCTTTAAAGCTGTCCCTGGACCAATAGCATCAAAACTTAGATCTTAAGATATAAGATTTGTTTTCGGTTCCTGCTTTTGATACTGATTTATTGAGCTTTGAACTGCAAAAAAAAAATGACAGAAAACTTTTCTCATATTTATATCAGTAATCTTTTTTTCCCCTATTCACCTGCAGAGTCTCGGCTTCATTTATGATTACATTATGTGTCTGGCCTGTTCTATGCACATAACAATGATATTCATACTAAAGGATCTTGATAGTTATGTCTCCGTCACATCTTCGGCTCACTGCATATGCAATGGGTCTATTTGTCTATTAGTCAGCCACTGCTGAAGCATGACTCGTCTTACCTTGACGGGCTCGAGCGTGGCGGAGAAGGCGTCCTGCAGGGCACAGCAGGCCAGACGCCACATCTCCTCCGTGAACACGGGCCCCACCGTCACCAGGACGTACCTGCAGCACAGGGCAGAAGGGAGCAGCCCGTCACACACACACACACAATCTTGTACTTCTATCTTATGAGGACATTCATAAACATAATGTATTACCCAGACCCTAAACCTAACCTTAATCCTAACCCTAACCCAAATCTAAACCCAATTCTAACCCTACAACCACAACAGTCCTTCAAATAAGTGAGGACCACCCAAAATGTCATCACTTTCCAAAAATGTCCTCACTCTGTTGGTTAAAAAGTCACACTGGTCCTCACAATGTCATAAGTACAAGCACACACACACACACATGGCTGAGTATGTGAATGTTAGAGAGCTGACCTGATGCAGGAGCAGCCCACTCTGGAGATGGGCTCGGCGGGCTCAGACACACAGGACACCAGCAGTTTGAAGAGCTCCTTCAGCATCAGGTTCATCAGGGACTCGTACCCGATATCTGCGGAGAGCACAGGGTCAGGACATCACCTGCTCTGAGACGCCTCGGCCATGTTGACAACTATGTTTATTCACTCGAGTCTTTGAGCATTTTTCATATAAACTCCCTGGTCTCCAAAAAAGTCACCTTTAACCAGTTCCCTGTCATCCAGCACTTATAAGTTGTGTTTTAGTCACACAGGTCTTACACATATTATCAGAAATTACAAGGTCTTAGCTTTCAAATGAAACATTGCAGGCTAGAGGCTGTAGACTGCAAAAAAGGGATAAAAAACATGAAAAAGCAAAAGCACCAAAATGCTCTACGTGGAAACTAAAACTATAAAGATTATGTATCTGAAACTTTCCATAGAAAATAACTGCATCTTTTTCTTTTTGAGCTGTTTGGTTTTAATCTCCTGAGAGGCGACCGTGATACAGAGTGATGTCCCGGTACCAGAATGGATGAAGCTGTTGACGTGCTCCACCACCAGCTCACAGGACAGGCCGATGGCGTGCTTGAAGTTCGCTGCCGCCACGTCCCAGTAGGCGTGGTCTCCGTGGCTCCGCTGTAACCATAGCGACATGACGGGAAGCAGCAGCTGGATGACCGAAAAGATGGCAAACCCGGGGCCTGGGGCACAAGAGACTACAGTTCAGAACCAAGCTTTAAAAATCCTTCTGCAAACACGTGTCATAGCCTTGAGCAGAGCCTTCAACATTAACAGAACCATTTCGGACCATTTTAGACCAAATGAAAGTCTCAAAGAGCCGCAATAGGTTTACATTCAAACAACCAAACAAACTGATTTATAGTATTGTTGGTCTGTTTAGAATTATACAAATACATTCATAATATATATTACAATTATTAATTATTAATTGACCTAGGAGTTTAGCGCTGAATGTTACATGGGACATGGGTGAAGGGTGTTACCTGGGACATGGGTGAAGGGTGTTACCAGGGACATGGGTGAAGGGTGCTAACAGGGACATGGGTGAAGGGTGTTACCTTTGATATGGGTGAAGGGTGCTAACAGGGACATGGGTGAGGGGTGTTACCTGGGACATGGGTGAAGGGTGTTACTAGGGACATGGGTGAAGGGTGTTACCTGGGACATGGGTGAAGGGTGCTACCAGGGACATGGGTGAAGGGAGTTACCAAGGACATGGGTGAAGGGTGTTACTAGGGACATGGGTGAAGGGTGCTAACAGGGACATGGGTGAAGGGTGTTACCTGGGACATGGGTGAAGGGTGCTACCAGGGACATGGGTGAAGGGTGTTACCTGGGACATGCGTGAAGGGTGTTACCTGGGACATGCGTGAAGGGTGCTACCAGGGACATGGGTGAAGGGTGTTACCAGGGACATGGGTGAAGGGTGTTACCAGGGACATGGGTGAAGGGTGTTACCTTTGATATGGGTGAAGGGTGCTAACAGGGACATGGGTGAAGGGAGTTACCAAGGACATGGGTGAAGGGTGTTACTAGGGACATGGGTGAAGGGTGTTACCTGGGACATGGGTGAAGGGTGCTACCAGGGACATGGGTGAAGGGTGTTACCTGGGACATGCGTGAAGGGTGTTACCTGGGACATGCGTGAAGGGAGTTACCTGGGACATGGGTGAAGGGTGTTACCTGGGACATGGGTGAAGGGTGCTACCAGGGACATGGGTGAAGGATGTTACCTGGGACATGCGTGAAGGGTGTTACCTGGGACATGGGTGAAGGGTGTTACCTGGGACATGGGTGTAGGTTGTTATATGGAACATGGGTGTAGGGTGAAATATGGAAGATGGGTGAAGGGTGTTACCTGGGACATGGGTGAAGGGTGTTACCTGGGACATGGGTGAAGGGTTCTACCAGGGACATGGGTGAAGGATGTTACCTGGGACATGCGTGAAGGGTGTTACCTGGGACATGGGTGAAGGGTGTTACCTGGGACATGGGTGAAGGGTGTTACCTGGGACATGGGTGTAGGGTGTTATATGGAACATGGGTGAAGGGTGTTACCTGGGACATGGGTGAAGTGTGTTACCTGGGACATGGGTGTAGGGTGTTATATGGAACATGGGTGAAGGGTGTTACCTGGGACATGGGTGAAGGGTGTTACCTGGGACATGGGTGTAGGGTGTTATATGGAACATGGGTGAACGGTGTTACCTGGGACATGGGTGAAGGGTGTTACCTGGGACATGGGTGTAGGGTGTTTTATGGAACATGGTTGAAGGGTGTTACCTGGGACATGCGTGAGCTCCCGCAGCAGGGTGAAGAGCAGCTCCAGCGTAGGCGGCTGGTGCTGGCGAGGGCAGGTGGACACGGCCGCAGTCAGCTGCTCCAGCAGGAGGATCCACACTTGGATCAGGCCTGATGCACAAGGAGACAAACATCATGGTAAAAGCCTGTATTCGGTTGGGAAGAAAATCTTTTAGTGACATTGTGATTTCTCTATATCTAAAGCGTCCATGGCTTATAATCCTGCTTCCATCATTGATACTTCACATTTTGTAAAATATATGAATGGGTGGGTGGTACAGTATAAAAAGTAAGGGAAAAGCAGTGGAACAATTATGTTTGCTGCCGATAACTACAGGTAAATACGCACAACATCCAAATGCTTTATAGGAACCATAACACAGTTCCATTCTGCCGTATTTACTCAAGCCTCACCGGTGTCGTCGTCGAACTCCTGCAGCACACAGTCGATGCCGTCCTCACTGCTGACGGAGCGCTCCTGACTCCTCATGGGCAGACTGGCCAGACGTGCGCCCAGGAACACCGGCTTGGAGGGCATCTTGTAGATCTTCGACAGCAGCTGCTCACACAAATATCAACATGTGTGATTTGCATTCGAGGAACCACTGCAACTGCGTCAAGTGTAGAATGTTGTTGGGGCTGCACCTGTGAACACTTGTGGAGGTAATCCAGCGCAGGCAAACACAGGTCAGTGGAGCTGTGTCCCGACGTGTTCACACAGTCTCCAATCTCCTTATAGTCTACCTCCCCTAAACACAGGGCACAAATGCATTACATACTACATACTACATACTACACCCACACCCACACCCACACACCTACACACCCACACACCCACTATGGAGGAGCAGGGTCTTGTTCTCTGCATGCTTCATGGACAAAGGTTTAATAATTGAAGTAAAATTGAAGTTAGCATTAGAAGAAGAAGAACATCTTTATTTATATAGCGCCTTTCACAGACATGGTCACAAAACGCTTTACATAAGACAATTGTACATTCACTCCATACTCGGTGGTGGAAAGCTACGTTTTTAGCTTCAGTTTCCCCTGGGGGAGACTGTCAGAAGCGCTTTCGCGACTACACACGTCTGCGCCAACGACCCTCTGGCAACCACCATACATTCACTCACACACATCATTCATCCTGGCCTATTGTGCATGTTTTTAGTGGTAGGGGAAACCGGAGTACCCGGAGGAAACCTACGCAGACACGGGGAGAACATGCAAACTCCACACAGAAAGGCCCCCGGTGGGAATCGAACCCGGACCTTCTAGCTGTGAAGCGAGAGCACTAACCGCTGCGCTACTGTGCCGCCCATCAAACATTTAAGATTATGAACTTTCCAGATGTTTTCAGCTGTTGTCAACTAGATTTAGTACAAAGCCTCGTTAGAAATCGTTAATGAATGTACAGAGCTTTTGAGATGTCACTTTAGAGACAAGTTAGCGTGTTAAATGCTACCTCAAATTCAGTTAAGTTTCTGCCTCTTGTGGGTCGGATACACATCCAGTGGCCACAAAACATCATCTTATAATATGTTAATGATAAAGAAACCGCAGAAGTTACATCAATGCCATGAAAAGGACCAAACGTCCCTTGCCGTCTTTCAGTATTGTGCCTGGCTTCCCTGATCATTTGTATGGGGATGGAACGTTCAATTCAAACAGGTCCAGGGTTCCACAGCTAACAAGTGTTTGTAGGAACTGGCTCAAAGCTAAAGGCATTTCTGTGATTTCTATGGGTTTGTTATTTACTTTTTGAAGAAAAACCTTTCAGATGATGAAAACCCTTTGGCCTTTATTAAGCCATGAAAGTTCCTCTGACATTATGAATGGTTTGTCTGGAGGAGTCCTGGCCCCACAGCGTAGTCTATAGCGACGTGAAGTGAGGCTTACAGGTGATAGGAATAACTATCTGAGAAATAAATTTGGTTGATTTTCATATTGGGCTTGTATGTCTCATGGTGACTGCACCTGCCTCCCCTAAACACACGTCACTGCCTATATGACTTGTTTATTTCCTTCAGTACACACAGCTAAACTTGCGTCCAAATCAAACGAACATCATAATAAGTTATTTACTTATTCAGAGAAGCTTCTTGCTCTTTTAGTTGCCATTTTGAATGTTTTGGCTTGAGTGGACCAAAGGCAAATGTGATCTCTATGGAGGAGCACCAGACTTACAGTGTGGCACCACCTGATAGAGCACACATGTGACAGGACAGTGCTAACTGTACCTAAACCTTTGACGAACTTCATCAGGCACATGATGTAGTCGGTGGCGGCGTTGGCGAACACCTGGATGTTGTCGGTGTTAATGAAGGCTTCGAACACGTCGAACACTGGAGCCTGAGATTTCCCTGTACAGGGACAGAAGAGGAGGAGAAGTGTGAGGTGGAGAGGGCCTGACGTGTGAGTACCTTACAAAGATCATTTAAAAACTTCAGATCACACATGAAGCTCGTTGATGTGGCAAACATAGCAGCCATTTTGTGACTGGTCGGAGAGGCTAACCCCTATGCTACCAATGCAAAACCAGGATCCACTGATCCAAGGGCAGAATGTGAGACTGTGGAGGAAACGTTTTCAGACTGACATACGAGAAGTCTGAAAACGTTGTGTTGTTTAGCCATATTAGCTTTATTTCCTCCATTCATTCCCAGGCTATACGTGGTTTAGCATTCACTGTCTCACTGTCCCATGTTCGATACATATTGGTCATGTGGTTTTAAAAGGTACAGGAATACTGTTTCAAAGTAGGATTTATTTTTATATTTGATATAAATTAAAGTAAAAGATTTGAAGTGTTTGACAGAGGAAAATCCATAAACAAATGGAGTTCAAATCTATTAAACTGGAATAACATTTGAAAAGCTGCAAAAACATTCTTCCCAGATCTGACATAAGTTCAGTCACAATTATCAAAGAGTCATTGCACCGGGTTAGACGGGCCAAGGCAAGGCATGTTTATTTATACCGCACATTTCGAACACAGGGCATCTCAATGAGCCAGGCACAAGATGGCCGCCAGAATTGCCATTTGTTCCAACGTATTAATATGGCCACATCCTATCTGGAGTTTGATTAAAGACCTTTGGTACCTGAGCACCTGATCGTGGCATTGTAGTTTTTTAATGTTCAGGAATTTAGAGTGAGTGTGCTCCTTACCTGTACTTCACCCGGAAACAAACAAAAGAAAAATATGTATTTGGAAAAGAGGGAGATTTGTAAAACATCTCAACTTACAGAGTCACTTTAAGGACAATTCTGTCCCTTTGACATCTTTATTTTTTTATTTCGTTTTTTCCATAAAAAACTTTACATAGTACATTTCCAAATCATTTTTACTCCTTTATGTCAGAGATCTAAAAATCCAATTCCAAATTTAAAGTTTTGTTTCTGAGCATTCAAAACAGCCACAGTCCCAGTCAAGCCTCTACTGGCAAAGAATCCAGTTTAAATGTAGCTAAAAACAACAGTCACTAGTTATAAACCAGTCATTATTTGAAGCAATTTGAATTCCAACTCCGGGTCAGATAAAGAGTAGGTATAGTAGGTATAGTAGGTATAGTAGGTGTAGTAGGTATAGAGGTATAGAGCGCATGTTGCTGTACCCATGGAGTACTCTCCCAGCAGGTAGTCCTTGGTGTCGCTCTTGCTGCTGTGGACCGTCCTCAGAGCGCTGAACAGAGGCCTCCAGCCCGACAGGATCTGAGGAGAGCACATCTCCACCAGCTCACCGATGGACGTCACCACCTGCACCAGAACATACCAGAAACACTCACAATAAACTCTCGACCGAACTACAGGACGTGACCAGCTCTCCATGGATGTCCCCACCTGTCTCTGTCATCTACAGCAAAAGTTTCAAATTGATATTTATGCACTGAAAAAGTTTCCCCATTCACATATAGACTTTCACCTGGAAACAAAAAAAGACCTTATCTTCACAATAAGATGTTTTTTTTTTCGTGGATTTATTTGGAAAATTGTCATTTCAAGGGCCATTTTCTCAAAATGCATGTTCATCACATTGTGCGCACACAATATCTCCACAGAAGTAGACTTCTTTTACAGTCAAGGACTCAATATTTCTTCAGAGAGATTTTTTCAATATATAAAAAGTAGTCAGATCTATTGAGTTTTCAATTTCACTGATGAACAGCTCATTTCAAAATGAGAAGATTTAAAAGTCCCCTCTGAAAAAGTCTTTGTAACTAATATATCAACAAATAGAAAACATCATTTCAAACCTGGCTCTGTCCAATATTCAGATAATATAGACAATTTGGGGCATTTTTATGCATAAAATGACCTATTCTTGATAGAAGACTTTTCTTGATATTTATGTCAGTAATTTTCAGCAAAAGATTCAAACTGATACCTCTGAATTTCCTGAAGCTTGAAAACGTATATTTGTTTCACTGAATAAAGCGTCCCTCCGGTCTGACCCCGCCCTCATGACGCACCTGGTCCTGCACGTCCTCGTCGCAGAGCTCCAGCTGCATGATGTGCTCGAAGGGCCTGAAGAGCGCCTCGTTGAAGTGGAAGTGCGGCAGCTCGGCCCAGCAGCTCAGCACCTCGGTCAGCACGTCGTGGATGAAGGACACGGCCTTCTGGGACACGTGGCGCTCCTTGTGACACGCGGCCTGCAGGACGAGCGCAACATTTCTATAGAACGTCTGTCTGCCAGAACATACCAGTACATACAGGGTGCAGTAAGTCACCTCCACCAGATGGGGCGCCACCACGCTCCAGGCCCTCATCATGTGCAGCAGGGGGCGGCTCTTGTTCCTGACGATCCTCAGCATGGCTTCCCCCAGGCGGAACAGGTGGAGAGCACGGTCCTGGGTGCACTTGGCCTCTCCTGGAGACAACAGGGAACTAAGAAGAAGGTCCTCTTCACAGGCACACAGGCCGTTTCACTCACCGGGCTGTTTTATGTCATACCACTTATCAACATGTGGTCTGGCCTACGTTGGAAAAACTACAAGAAAACTTAAACTAAGGATTTCCGAACACAAAAGGGCTGAGCGTACACCAGGGCCAGAGCAGTGTGAGCTAAGGAGACAGAAGGGTGAGGAGGAGAGAGATGGGTGAGGAGGTGCCTGGGCTCTGGACACTGTGGGAGGAGCACAAGAACATGAACAGCCCAGTGGATTATTGTTATTTAAGATATGTTTGACATGGACAAAGCAATGATATTGACAAACCAGATGTTTTAAGTGTAGGCTATAGTACCTTTGCATTATTAAGTGCAGAGCCTTGTGATAGTCCTGCATCGTCCTCTAAAGTCTATAGTTTATTATTAGGGCCACATAATTGGACCTTTTAAGCAATGGTTTTGTTAGTGTCACTTGATACAGAAAAATCGGGGGGGTGGGGGACGCAATGACAGTAGGCCTGAGTGAATGGTGTGCATGCAGCGGCGCAACTACCCACTTTCAGGGGGGTATGCGGACGCAAAGCTGGCGTCGCCAAACCGCTGCTAACCTGCAAAAAAGAGCCACGTTTGCTCTCTCTCTTACAACACTGACCTGCGTTTGGCATTTTATGTTTGATAATGTGTTTATCAAACAAAAAGGAAATGGCCTAGATGGCATGGGGCGCTGTCCCTAGCACCGACTATATTTCAATATTTTTTCTCTCTCTTATTGGCGCCCCGTCCTTTCAGCGCCTCTATGCACGGCATATATTGCGTATGCCCTTTTTGCGCCACTGTGTGCGTGATTGATTGATGGCGGTCAGAGGGACTGTTGGCGCTATTTTGATGCGCCAACGGTCATCATTTAAACATTGTAAATCTCGCAATGTTTAAAGAGTTGAATAATGCAGTATGTGTGTAATAAGTGTCAGAATGCCAGAAAAAAGCACTCTATGAAAGTAGTAGATGTACCGGGCATGGCCAGGGAGTAGTCGCCGCTCTCCGTGACCGAGTCGAAGAGCTGGCTCTGGGACGCTCGCCTCAGCTGCTGCAGGAACCCCACCAGAGCCACCAGGTTGAGCTGACAGGAGGCCTCCTCGAACAGCCTGAGGCACAGGGATAAATGGAGAAGGTGTCACACAGTACGCAGGAAGTCGAGCAGGAGGTTTAAATACATCAGCGGCTCTTTCAAACACTTTAAATGATAAACCATCACAAAAATCCTGCCCCTTTGCCCTTTAAGTGCCCTTCTCACATGCACCTTTTCCCCTAAAAATTAAGTATTATTAATTTAATATTTGCCGTACTAAGCCAATATCAGCTGAAAATACAGTTTTATTGCTCAACAGCTTGGTACGGCTGACGTGCGGCCTGATCAAAATTCATCGGCGCTGACCATGTTCCCTTGTTAGAGAATGGTACAGCCCATCTCAGTCAGACAAAGGAGAACAGAGTAAATTGAGTATTGAATAACTTTTATGTACAAACTAGCGTGACCAGACTATATTATTATTACTGTATTATTATGGGGAATGTAAACAAAAGGGTTTGTCAGTGTTGGGACTGTTCGGACAGCATCAGCAGTAAGCATTAGCAGATCTGTATGTCGCGGTTTAAAATGAGCTCAATTACTGAGTGGGAGCTGAGGAGCACAGGAACTATTTTTCTGTTTTTGATAAGGACAAAACAATGACCATGGACAAACCAGATGCATTATTTATTAGGCTAATCACAAGCCTTATGATAAACTTAATATTATTAGGACCACATCATTGTGCCTTGCATGTTATATTAAATATTAATGGTCTATCACTGTTAGTAGTTACTGGAAAAACAATGTATACACACATGTATCGTTAGTTTTTTCTGGTGGGAGGGGGTGCCGTTTTTGTCTCGGTTGGGCACCTGCCTCTCAAAATGTCTGCGCTCGTCTGACTTGGAGCTTTTGTTTTATGAATGAAGTTTCTAGGCTGAACATTTGTTATTCTCATCTGTTGAGGCAAACGAGTCTGTGCAGTAAAGCTTTTGTTCATGTGTCTCCTTTGGGTTGAGCCGCAGCAGCTGAATCCATTGGCTTTTCACGTTTGGTCAATGTTGAGATTGTTAGTCAGTTTTCTCCTATAACATCTAAAAAAAGACAAGACTCATCCTCTGCGATGCTTATTTTATGATGTTTTGTCGCTAGTGAGACAGAGATTACCCGGAAATAACTAGAACATTGTAGTGTAAAGGCTGTGTCCCCTCGCTTATTCAGGGAACATGTGCAGACAAACAGACTAAACTTTAGGGCCGGTTTTCATTCCACTCTTTAAATCCACTGTATCTCCACTTTAGTCGCTCCTACAGACTCCACACTTTACAGGCACCAACTTAGCCATATTTTGAAGTTGTTTTTTTTTCAGAGGAATTAAATATATAATTGAGTTTTGAACTCAAACAAAAAAGCGGAAGTGTTTTTTAAGATCCCACTTAAAAAACAGCTTATTCAAAACCTTAACAAGATCCAACATCTTTGTAACTAATACAGTAGCGGTCAAAAGTTTAGAGACTAGTTTAATCTTTTATTTCAAGACTTTTTCCATTGTATTGGAGTCTCACTGAAGTCGTTCATTCATGAATGAACTCATATGGAATTTTGTTTTAATTACCGCTTTGCACTTCTGACATTTTCTAACTGAGCTTCACGATGTCGTCACAGAAATAGTTTTGTCTTCACAGACTTTTCATTGAGAAAATGCCTAGAATAATAAATAATTTAAAATATAATTATATATAGTTATTTTTAGAGTTATTTCACCCGTTTCCCATGTGTTTGTTCATTGTTTAACGTCTTGAATGAGAATCACACAATGGAAATAGTGTTGAAGCTAAAGAAAAGCCCATCCATACAAAGTGTGTCCAAGCTTTTGAATGGTACTTTAGATAAACAAAATTTAAACCTGGCAAATAAAAAAAAGACCATGAGCAATAATATATTCTAAATGTCGTTCAGGCCCAGGCATACGGCTGTATTTCTGAAGCTTTGGCCCCAGGCTGTGCCCACTCCATCTGCTGCAAAGATCAGAGCAAACTTATATAAGAGTGGATCTGCGGATAAGCTCTGTGCGTGTTTACTGTGTAGCGTACTGCGTGTAACGGGAGACGATGACTTTATACACTGGGGCCCTGACCAATTCATCACTTCATCGCGACGGCCTGTTGCACCAGCGTTCTCTCAGATGACCTTCTTTTAAGCCACTTGAACAGATAGGAGGCTGACTGACTGCTGCCCTCTTGTGGCTGAACCCAGCATACTGCATTCAAAGGAAAATTGCATAAAATGGGTATGCTATGATATGGGTGCAGGATTTACTAGATGCTGTATGAAACATAGGGAAGGGGCTTTTTTTTAAAATTGAAATTGATTGATTTTTGATGCTGTTGTTAGCGGTATCCTTTTATTCACCCACATCTCCTGACATGTCACCTAGATTTTTAAGGCTCAAACAGGGGAAACCAACCTGATAAGAACTTCATATGGGCACACACAACTATTTTCTAATTTCATGATAATAAAACTTTGTGACGAATTAAAATGAACGAAATAAAACAGGCTATGACTGCTATGGCTGGTGTGCTGAGCTACCGGGCTGCGCAGATCGTTTTCCAATTTGTTGTTCCCTTTTTGATCCAGTATGTCAACAAAGCTTGATGTGTGTGTATTTCATCTATTGCCTTCTACTTTTAGAATGGTTTATTCTCCCAGCTGCAAGTGGAAGGCGGTCTTAGCAAGATATGAGATGCTTAAAAAAACAGACTTTGCGCATTAAGTTGCCTTTTCCTAACAGAGATTGTTTCAGATAACAAAACATACAGTATCAGTATGCAGACTCCCAAGAGCAGGTTTATACACAAGCCACAACTATGCATGATATGTTCATTCAGTGTTTCAAAAGCTGATCCTAAATGTGGCATGAACCCCATATCTCCAGTCCTCACCGGTCGGCCTGTGCGAACACTCCCAGCCCTCACCTGTCGGCCCCTGTGGACACTCCCAGCCCTCACCTGGCGGCCCCTGTGGATACTCCCAGGCCTCACCCTTCGGCTCCTGTGGACACTCCCAGCCCTCACCTGGCGGCCAATGCGGACACTCCCAGCCCTCACCTGGCGGCCTTTGCGGACACTCCCAGCCCTCACCTGTCGGCCCTTGCGGACACTCCCAGGCCTCACCTGTCGGCCTATGCGGACACTCCCAGGCCTCACCTGTTGGCCTATGCGGACACTCCCAGGCCTCACCTGTTGGCCTATGCGGACACTCCCAGGCCTCACCTGTTGGCCTATGCGGACACTCCCAGCCCTCACCTGGCGGCCTATGCGGACACTCCCAGCCCTTACCTGTCGGCCTATGCGGACACTCCCAGCCCTTACCTGGCGGGCCTATGCGGACACTCCCAGCCCTCACCTGGCGGCCTATGCGGACACTCCCAGCCCTTACCTGGCGGGCCTATGCGGACACTCCCAGCTCTCGCCTGTCGGCCTGTGCGGACACTCCCAGCCCTCACCTGGCGGCCTATGCGGACACTCCCAGCTCTCACCTGTCGGCCTATGCGGACACTCCCAGGCCTCACCTGTCGGCCTGTGCGGACACTCCCAGGTCTCACCTGTCGTCCTGTGCGGACACTCCCAGCCCTCACCTGGCGGCCTATGCGGACACTCCCAGCTCTCACCTGTCGGCCTATGCGGACACTCCCAGGCCTCACCTGTCGGCCTGTGCGGACACTCTCAGGTCTCACCTGTCGGCCTGTGCGGACACTCCCAGGTCTCACCTGTCGGCCTGCGTAGACAGCGTGCACACAGCCTTGGCCGCGCTGCTCCCACTCAGCAGACTGCCCCCTCGCAGCTCCAGCCCTCTGCCTCGGACGCCCTCCCGCAGAAGCTCCTGGATGGACAGGGGCTGGATGACGGGCTGGCTGAGGCCCAGCTCGGATGCCTCGGGGGCTGGCTCAGTGCTGGGCTCCAGGCCCTGGTCCACGGTCGAGGTGTGGGGGGCGTGCTGCTGGTGCTGCGTGATGGTTGTGAGGGAGGAAGGCGGCTGGGACGAGCCGTCACTGAAGTGGCTGTGCTCCAGGGAGCTGATGTACTCCGTCACTCTGCACAGCAGGAACAAGCATTTTATTCGTCCATTGTTTGATTTTGCTTCTAAGTGCTCCAGAAATATGAAACATCTTTGTTTTTATCAGAAATTAGAACAGGGAGCTTCTGGTATCCAGCAAAAAATGGTGCTTGCAAGGGTGTCACCCTGATGAAGCCGCAAGCCGACACGCGTTGGTGTTTTTAATGTTTCTGGCCCATTAATAAAGCCTTTTCTACTTTGGCAAAATATGAGTACCTGGACCTAATCTTTCTCTCCACATCTTTATTTTTATGCTGTAATTTTAAGGTGAGACACGGCAGGTGAAAGTAATGATTTTTAACGCAATAGTCGATGTGGAGATTTTTTGTTAGTTTTCCTGCCTAACATCTTAGTTTTCATGTCAGAGTATAAAAATTACAAAACTCGCCCCATACAATGCTATTTTATAATATTTTGTCCATGAGGGATCACATTTTTTTTTTCACTTGTGCAACAAAATATCCACTTTAGTCGCTCCTACAGACTTATTCTTGGACTGCAGTTTTTTTTTCCACTTGATGGGATCAGGTAGGGCAAGGGCGGTATGGCCACTAATACTACTAATAAAAATGTTACTAATATGTCAACAAAATAAAACGTCGCTGAAAATATTGGTAACTTTAGCTATTTCAATGCACAAAATGTTTCTATGAAAACATTAAATGACTGAAAACTTACAATACAATTTTTTTCTCCTATTTATATCAGTAATGTTCAGCAAAAGCTTCAATTTGATATCTGTACATTTATTTATTTATTTTCCCCTGTTCACCTGCCATTTCTCGCCTTAAGCGCAACATGAGCTCAGACCTGAAGATGTGCGTCCAACAGTCGTGGTTGTGGCTGCCCATCTCCAGCCCCACGGTGAGGATGGCCTCCATGCACAGCACATGGGCCGTGTGGAGGCGGACACCAGGAGGACGGCTCATCTGCTCCAAACGCTGCTCCACACGCTGCTTCACTGAACACACACACACCATCTCTATCTTATCTTTATTACGGATCCACATTAGTTATTACTGCAGCAATAACTATACACCACATACATGTACAATAACACACATACATGTACAATAACACACTATCTGATCAGTGACTTGATTTAGATACTCATGGTTAAAGGCCTCTACATACTCCACAAGACGCGAGAACTTTGTTCTTGTTCTTGAGGCAAAAAGAACAAGAACAAAGTTCGTCTGAGCTCTGACATTTCATACTCCACAAGACGTGTTTCTGCCGAACTGCCACGCCCCCTTTTTCCGCAGCCAAAACAAACAAGGAATGACCGAAATAAAACAAGCCATTTGACTTCAAACTATTATAAAATGTATCAGTCACGATATTGAAAACATTTTGAAGATTGACTTCATGTTTAGCCACATCTCACGCTGGTTTATTATGTTAGAAAAAGGTTCACGTTAAAAGCTCACCTCCGTGTCACTCAGTAAAACCATGTTGTTTCATTTCATTTCATTTTATTTATTTCATTCAAAAGTGATGTTGTGCAATCACAATAAAACCGCCAAGCCAACACGGTATGAATGAAACGGAGCAGAGGAGAAGAACAAGTCTTATAATATCTAATAGTTTCACATCTGTGTAGCTCTCAGTACAGGTTTTGTCCATCCAAGAACCTTCACTGAACATGTTGGTGATGTTTCCCGGTGTTTAATGAAAGGGTCTCAGATGTACAAGCTTGGTATTCCTCCGTCCACAAGCCTGAACCACTTTTTTTTTTCTTAATCACTCGCCTCTTTCACGCAGGCAGCGCCAGGCTCTTCTGTTTCCTCTTCGTCCTCGCCCAAAACGTCCGCGTGTTTCTCCCCAGGACTTTGTTGCCATGTGCATGTCCTTGTAATCCTTCAACGAAGTATTTTACTGCCGCGAGCGGTGCCGCAAAACTATCCATGTTGTCTCCGTTTTCCGCACCGGTGTTAAGACGTAAACATTGGATTCTCGCTTCCCGCTTCCGCTAAAATAACCCCGCCCACTAAAAATCCAGCCAATCACAGCCAGAGTTCTCGCAGCCCTGCCGAAATAGTTCTGCTGAGCTGATGCGTCAGCCAGACCTGCCGAACAGGAGCTGCGAGAACAAAATGACGTCATTTTATTCTCGCAGCTCTGGGTGCGAGAACAAAGTTCTCGCGTCTTGTGGAGTATGAATAGGCCTTAAGACATGAGGCAAGCTAGTAACAACCTTGTCCACTAGGTGTCAGTGGAGTACCTTGTGCGATGGCGTCCCCGGTCTCCAGCTGCTCCTTGTCCTCCCGCTCCTCCTGCACACATGAGGCTGCAGCCATCTGGGCCAGGGCTGAGGCACAGTTGGCAGCCACTCCTGACACACATAGAGGGGACAGTCAACGTTACCTGGGTACTGTTCATCAAGAGTTTTATTAAATACATTAACAACTGTCCCGGTATAGCTCATTATTTATGGTGTGTTTTGTTTTCCACATCCCTTTAACTGCACTCTGAGTACCTTCAGGCCAACGCTGAAAAAGAGAATTTGTTCATAATGTTTTGCTCAATGAAATAACGAAGAAATGAAACAGACGTTCTACAGGGAGCCAAGTCAAATCTAATGTTTTTCAATGTAATTTTAATACCACTTATTAGACTCAAAAGGAATTGTGTATGTTCCATTTGCAAACATTCAATCGATCTTCAAAAGTAGACTGGACACAACAGGCAACTTTGCACTAAAACTCTATGAAGGAAATGAGCTGCAATGTCAGTGTCCTTTTATTGTAGACAGCCTAAGGCACCTTTGCAATATCCATGCGTCTAATCAGCATCTTGCTAAGCATATTTGAGAAAAGTGGGTCTACTGTGTTTGTCTGAGGTCTTTGAGTTCACTTCATGAAAAACGAGAGCAAAAACAAAGGTGTTGCGTGTGCATTTCTGTTCAGTGTATAATAATAATAATAATACCTTTCTACTTCAGTCGGCCCTCAGAGTTTTCAGGCCGAGAAGTCGCCTCCCGCCCCATAACTCTGGATGCAGAGTCACTATTCAGAATCCATCTTCCCAAAAGTGAGGGTAAATGTTTTTATCTTTAACACCTATTGTACGTGTTTTAGTTGGAGGGGAAACCGGAGTACCTGGAGGAAGCCTACGCAGACACGAGAACATGCAAACTCCACACAGAAAGGCCCCGTCCAGGTGGGAATCGAACCCGGGACCTTCTGGGTGTGAAGCACGGCCACCGAGACACTGTTGCCCTCATTCTTTTTAACTAATATTTTCCCTATTCCCCCCATTTTTCCCATTTTCTTAACATTGGAGAAGAACTCGATATTGTAAATGTGCTGATCTTCCACACGTTTTTGTTCTGTTTTCTGGTTCTAGACGACAAATATTTTAGTATGGGTATCGATATCGTTCAGGTATCAGTATCGAAAACCAAGAATTGTTTAAGTACCAGTAATTAAAAAAATCTAACGGTACCCAGCCCTACCAAAGAGCCATTTTTAGCTTGTCATTAAAAAAACAGCGCGTCAACCTACTGTTATATTTTTTGTGTTAAAACCACTGAGTCTAAGATGTTCCTTGTTGAAAATTTAACTATTCAGTCCTTCCTTTTCAGTTTATTCTGTTAAGGGACACTCTTTGTGACCTCAGCTGTTGACCGAAGCGCAAACCCCCCCCACGGGACCAGCACCGTCATCTCACACTCGCACATCACTGTACCGAGAGCGCAGCTGAGCGCGGCCGCCCTCCTCAGCCCGTCCAGGCTCAGGCAGATGGCGTCTCTGGCCCGCTGGCTGTGCTCCTCTCTGCCCTCGGTGCCCAGGATGAAGGCCAGGCCCCGGGAGCTGCCCGCCATGCGCCCGGTCAGGGGGGTGGACAGCACCTCCATCAGGTTTCTCCACACGCCGGTCAGGAGGAAGCGCGCGAACACTGAGCCTGAGGGGAAAACAGAGAGGCACTTTCATAGAACCCGGGTTAATTTCTTTGGCCAAACCCCACTGCGTCAGATGTTTCGGAACTTTCCCCGAGATCAGGACTGAACTCAGAAGTTATTCATGTGAAAGTTTTTAATCTTGACTTTCTTCAGTTTAATTAAATCTACTCTTTAAATCTCTCCGGGAGGGGGCCTCAATCACAGAGGTGCAGGGTGGGACCTTACAGGACACGCCTCCAGGGGCCCCACAGTAATGACACTTACTTAAACTCTGAAATGTGAGCAGAGGAAGGTATTAGAGCAGCACTGGTTCTCCAAGTATGGAGTGACTGCTGATGTTTAGGTTTAGGCATAAAACACACATATTGGGCTGGTTAACACATAAACCTTCACTTGGAAACAAATGATTGCTTGATTTTCAGAATAAGGTTATTTATTTCACTGACTCACCACTTCACCATGTGAGAAATAGGTCACTTTGCACATGCAAGACTCAAACACATGAGAACGGCTGGAAGTCGGGACATATTTGGTGTAAATGAACCAAAACTGTAGAAATATTTGTATGACAGAGGAATCACAGTCTAAAGGCATCTTTATCCATCATATTGGGACATGCTGTAAGGCCCCTTGTCTGTAGTATATCAGTCGGCCGATTTTTGGAGAATTCTTCTATTGACCAGTCCAGTTGCACTGTGGAAAAAATATGGACGGCGTAATGCTGCTGCACCTGTCAGATCAATCCCAGGGAAACACTTGGCCCAAACAAACAGGAAGCACAGGACGGCGCATGTGGCATAAAGTGGAGGGGACCTGGTGATTTTACCTGTATATCAGCTACAAAGTTGCGTTAACTCGTCTAAAGGGCAAAGCGAAAACACGCGGGGAGCTGCCAGAGGAGCAGGACGCTCACGGGGAGCAAGAGTTTAAACCTTTGAAGAGGAAAATTATCAATCGCTATTTGGACCATGTGGATTTGTTTTGAAGCTGCAGCGGTGGATTAGCTGGACTTCAAACAGTGAATTGTAAGTTTGATCGACTTTTTTACAAACATGTTATGTGCATGTTAAATTGTTAGCGCTTCACTCCATGATGTTGCTTCTGACATTTTTCAAACATTTCACTTTCGTGCGTCTCCTTTGCAGATGTTTGTGTGTTGTTGTGAGGGGATGCTGTACTGTGACACTAGAAGTGTGGAGTTTGTTTCTGCTGATGAATTAGCTGCAGTTTTCAGTTTGGTCGCCACATCTGTTTACAGACTCGTCCAGGAAAGACCACATTTATTGTTTTTTTCTTTTGAACAAAAAAACCAAACAAATCGAAAATCGAAATCGATCAACATGGGGAAAATAAGCATGATTTTTATTTTTTTTCAAAATCGCCCAGCCCTAGGTTAAATTGAATTATTCAGGTTGTGTGTTTCAAAGTGACATATAGACTGAGGTTTAGTGACACTTGTAGCTAACCAATATTCATCGCAATGTTTCTCTGTTCCCCTGAGGCCTAGGGAAGTCTCTATCATGTTTGCTTCCAGAGATATCGGCTTTTATGGTCACTAGATTGGCCGATAGCCGATATTGTCAAATCCCCAAATATCGGCTCAATATATTGGCCGGCCGATAAATCGATCTCTACTGTAGTCCTTTCATGATTCCATAATAAATAAATCGGCTAATTGCAACACATTTGCTAATGCTAATGCGGGTAATGCTAATGTCCACAGCAGCTTATAAATACACTCACTGAGGAGGCTCTGCACCTTAGTGACCTCCTCTTTCATTGTTTGGAATCAAAACATCAGGTATAGGGCCTTTAAACCACCGTCAAATCACTATTAATCGTATTGGGTCATGCTAAACGGCCATAACATCTGACCTTGGTTCCATAATTCCTTTACATTCAGAACTCTGGAAGAATCAACATTAACCCAGCACGTATTTGGAAAGTGAGGTCCTTAATCCAGCCCTAGTTATTGCCAGTGTAGCCTCCTAGCTTTCAAAAGAGGAATAACATGTTCACATATGGTGAAACGTGTCGGAAACGGAAAAACCATCTCCCTGTAAATATGATCATACAGCTTTCCAGTGATTGACAGGTTTATCCACACTGACCTGCCATGGCCGAGTCGCTGGTGTTCCTGTCCGAGCCCAGAGGAGAGTGCTGCGACGACCTCCTGATCAGCTGACCGCCGATAGCACTGCTGCCCAGCCCATCGATATCTGACAACACAAGACCAGGTCATTAACAAAATATCCTCAAAAGAAAAGGGAGCTGCGTGCATGCATAAGCGGGGCCTCTCGCAGCACGCCATAGTCTGTTCTCCGGCTCCGCGCTCAGGCCTCGATTGTGAATGTCTCACAAACCACTTTCTAACATTCTCGTCTCGTCAGCAAAAACACGGAAACGTCTCGTTATGTTTCAGTCAAGGAGCTATTGTTAACTCATCACCGTTACGTTATCGTCAACTAAATGATTCCCTCATCGCCTTCGTTGACAAAAATGATACGGACCTTGTTGGAAAGATAGTAGGTTTGTAGAATGAGCCCCCTTGTGGCACCTAGTAGTAAATGCACCCTCCAGGTAGACCACGCCGCAGCCTCGGCCTTCATGAGTTCAGTTCTACACGAGGCTTGGCCATCATTTTATATGTGTCTTTCCAATGTGTGAGTATATTTAGATGTATATTTATGTTCCTAACTGTAATATCTGTTTACTGGTGGGCCTAATTAGAGAGTTAGCTAATGCTAATGCAGGTTGTTTCAGGGGGTGTTTTTTAGTTTTGTATCCTAATTATACTTATGTTTATTTGCTATCCTACAGGTGAAACTTGCAAAATTAGAAAATCCTTAAAAAGTGCATTAATTTCTGTAATTCAACTTAAAGAGAGTCGATGCAAGTTGGTCATTTTATGCTCACTACTGCCACCTCAGGTCTTACGCGTAACTGCAATCTTTATATAAACAATTGTACTGTTGAAATCTGCAACAACATAACTGTAAATCATTGATGGGTAAACTCACAGAGTAGTGGGAGTATGTCCATAATATGAGAGACAAAAAAAAAAAATGCAAATTAATTTTATTTAAAGGATCTGTTTCATGCTATTTTAGCCATCCCAAAGTAAAGTATAGGCATGTATATGATATATTGTACCTCTGCCGCTATGGAGCACTATTTTTTGTGAGAAATATAAGTATTTTCTGGGGGTATTTTCCAAACGCGGAAAACAAGACACTTCAATTCAGTTAACTCCGCCCCCTCTCTCCGAGCGGATCTACCCATGCATTATTAGCAGTAAAATAAATAGAAATATCACAGCAATAAGTGAAGTTACTTCACAATACATTTATAAGGAGCTGACATCTGCAACACAGCTTCATAAATGGCTAACACACAAGCTAACACATACGCTAACACACAAGCTAACACACACGCTTATGGCTAACTCCCTGCTCTGTCCTGGCCTCTCTATCACATTGGGGACTCGCGTTGGTTATAAAAGTGAATCCACTTTGATTCTGGTGAAGATTCACCAAACATCCATCAGAGACAGTCACAGAAAAACACTATTTTGGTGATAGTCACTGAATCCAGGAAAGAAATTCCAACTTCTGGTGAGTGTCCTCTTCTTTAGGAAGGTTGAAAAAAGTCCTGCACCTCTCGTAGCCAAACGCACTTTTCTCCGCGACATTATCGTTAGGTAAGAATAAAGAACAGGTGTGTCCAGAGTAGGTTAGAAAGAGCTCCTTCTTCACATCCTTCAGTGCAAACATGACATCTGTTCAGACGCTCAGGGGTGCGTTTGTTTTCAGCCCTGATCAGGAAGCCTTCCTTTTTTTATTTTATTTTTCTAAATAATAATTATTATTTTATTTTATTTAAAGCTGTTTTATAAATTAAAGTTAGGCCGTAAGGCATTACATTACAGAAGTTGTGCTCTTCCTGTTTGACGTTTTTTATGTCAGAGTGTCACAACTCAGTGGTTTTCCAGCAGAGGGCGGAGCAGCTGCTCAGAGAGCAGGATTCAGGAGGATTGCTGAGAACTGCATGAATGAAGCCAAAAAACACTCTGGGGGTATTTTTGATAAGGAAGTAGCATAACAACATGGCTAAAAGCTCCCAAAAGTCGATTTTGCATGATATAGAACCTTTAAACAGGCACACGCACGCTCCGGCTGTGTCTGTGCCTGGGCAACACAGGTATTATAATGTTATGTAAATTTTGCCTGCTGCTGGACACATGCGCTTCAATAATGTTTATCTTACATTTCTACTGTTTGTAATCTCTTACAAATGATCCTGACATGCATTAAAGTATCTTGAATATGGGGTAGGCACTTATAAGCTTTCTTGTTTCGGCCTACTCCCTTTGAGTTATTATTTTCTTTGGTTTCAAGTGACACAAATGTAAATATAATAATGTACATGATTTAAATAATTGCTCAAATAAATCTAATCAAATCAAGCTCGTGCATACAGCACTTTGGACCCGAAGTAACACCTTTCTGAGTGAGTTTTTTAGAGGCAGTTGTGGTGAACAGGTCTGAGCTCATTCTACACATTAGGACATGACTGGAACATGTAGGGGGAGGAAAATACTTAGTTTTAAGATTTTTAAACTCCATATACTCCCTTTAGACTGTGAAGTTAATATATGATAGACTCATTACATGATAAGTGTATAGCCTTTCTTTGTTGTAATTGTGATTATTATGGCTCAGCTTGTAAAAACTCCAAATTAAAGATCTCATCAAATTAGAATATTTTGAAAATGGACTGTAAGCCATAATCATCAGAATTATAACAAATAAAGGCTTGACATATGTCACTTTGCATGTAATGAGTCTATGTCATATGATAGCTTCACATTTTAAGTTGAACAGAAATAAACCTGTAGTAGTTCCTGGATTTTATTGTCTCGTAGATGAGATAAAAAACTGTTACACGTCAGAAATGGAAAAAGTTGTTAAGACCAACATAGAAAATTAAAATAGCCCTTACTGCTAATATGAAGACCAGAGCCGCTGTGAGCTTTAAATAAAAAGGGGAAGCCAGTACCCATGAGCATGGTGATGAGCGGCGGGCAGTGGTCCTCCGGTGAGCCGTAGTAGCCCGCCTCGCCCAGTAGGTTGCGCTCTAACACCTGCTGATAGAGCTCCTCGATCCAGGCCTGGGACAGCACCACCAGCACCCCACTGGACTGGATCCCCCGCACAAACTCTTTCTGCGCAAAACACAGGCGTTCACAGAGTTTAGGACGGAGGTGAACGTCAGGAGGAACGTTTCCCATAAGAGACACAGAAACACAGAAGAATCGACGCTGCGGGGAACAGGGAAAAATGTATTTAGAGAAATCAGCTTGAAGCTTCTGCCGAACATCACTGACACAAATGAATAAAAAAATGGTAAAAATTGCCAATATTTTCTGCGGCGAAATGTAAATAATGGATAGACCCAGATTTAAATGCATAGTTTTATTTTGTTGACACATAAGAAACAAAGACTTTTTCAGAATGGATTTTGGATCTTGTTTAGTTTTTGAATAAGCTAGTCATACATTAATTAAACTGTAAATAGTTTGACATTGACTCCATACTTGGTGGTGGTAAGCTAGGTACTGCATGTAGCTTCCCCTGGGGGTACGTCGCGGAGTCTGGTTGGAGGAAAAATGCTCTTGTACATAACATCACCACTGGCCATGAGTGTTTCTCCACCCCACGTACTTCCCACTTAAATGTGCTGAGTCTGGAGTGGGAAGATCTCAAAGTGCGCTCCTACTAAGCACAAAATGTTCCGCCATAGTCTGCGTTTAGAAACACAAGATCAGGCCCATAGTGTCTTATCCTTATGGACACATTGTTTCAAAAAATATATAAAACATGTAAAATATCAATGCTTGGCACCAAAAAGGATGTTCTTAAAGGGGCTAGATGCAAGTTAGCCACTTTATACTCACTACTGCCACCTCAGGTCATATGAGTAACTGCACCTTCTATATTAAGCTCGTGCATGACGGCACTTCGGACCCGAATTAACACCTTTTTGAGTAATAGTGCAGGATTTTAGAGGCAGTCCCAGTGGTCTAGGCTCATTCTACACATAAGGACATGGCTGGAACATGTGAGGGGATGAAAATACTTAGTTTTAACATTTTTAAACTCCGTATAGTCCCTTTAAGTCTCAATTATGCAGATGTACTGTAGGTCTGTGATGAACATAGGTGAAATAAATGACGATCAAAAACTTGTGAAAAGTCACATCTGGACATTTCATAAATATTTTATTTTTTTGTCCGATGGGGGATGTGGTGTTGCGCAGCGAAGCTGTAAAGCAGACCTCTCTCTCTCGCTCTCTGGAGCGCGTTTGACAAAGCAGAGTGGCTTGCCATGGACAGATCGAAACAGTTGAGATTTTAACATTTCTCGGAGTTTTTAAATGGTTGAAATCAGTCCAAGGACGGCTGAGAAACATCCTGTTAAAGTCTTCAATCCAGAACACACGCCATAAAAAACGATCGCACGCGGTGTTTCAAAACGTGTCAACAATGTTGATATTTAAAATTGATTTGAAACTGAGATTTTTAGGCATTTGTCTCTTCCCATAACGTTAGTGTCTGTAGAGTTAATCAGAAAGGAGAGTGTTTCATAAAAGACGTTTTTAGAAAGAAAACAGTGATTTTGATCAAAACTAGCCTCTGTTTAGCTTAGATTTCTCAAGAACCGAGGCACGTAGAATTATGAATGTTTTCACCTACGGAGAGCTTAGAGTCTCACCTTTCAAACGAGCCATAGCATGTGTCCCTAGCTATAACATAAAATATGCTGTGGTGCAACAAATATCATGAAAAATGGTCTGGATCGCTGGCACTCTCCAGCTAAACCCCCAAAACAGCGTGGCACTCAATGTGTTAATAAAGTTATAGAAACTTTTTTTTTTGGTAAATCTGAGCTGACATAAGAGAAATCTGCTGTGCATATTGGCATCAGCCAATAAAAATCGGAGAAAAACCCATATCGGTCGCCCTGTAATGCTTTAGTACCACATGGTGTAAGTATCAAACCCTTGACGTTGTCCTCGCTGTGGGCAGTAGCGCCCGTGTGTGTAGCACTGACCAGGCTGGGCGTGGGGCTGAGCGTCCTCCTCCTGTAGTGGTCCGCACACAGCAGCTTCAGGTTGAGCAGCAGAGCGTAGTAGGACACCAGGTACAGTCCGTCTGCGTTCATGAGCGACTGGCAGCTCAGAGAGTCTCCCGCCTCCAGGCCCGGGGAGTGGATCCCTCCTGCAACAACACCAGGTCTGTGTGATCTGAGACTCATGCAGAAACAACCTCATTAGTGCTGATCTAAGACAGCTCTTTGGTGGGGCGGCTGAGGGACTGTGGGACGTGTCCTGGTGTCTTTCACTTTTAACAATGTGCTATTTTAATCGCTATTGTTTCCCTAAGTGCTGATTTTGTGTCAATGACATCTCAATAAAAGTTTGGTGATGCAAAGCCAAAGTCAGTTTGATGTTTGAACCAAATAGAGTATTACATTATCTACACTATCGTTCAAAGGTTTGGGGTCATTCAGACAATTCTATGTTTTACATGAAATTTCACATAATGATTTATCAAGTCAAAAATACTGAACAAAAGACCAGGGCTTGACAAAAGCACCCGCCAACCCGCCAAATGCGAGTAGATGAGACGCCGTCTCCCTCACTAGCCACCTTGCTAACTGTCCTCATACGTTAGGATCGAGCGCCGCTTCTCCTTTTTATTCCTATGAATGCTACAACAGTTGGCTAACTAGATGCTAACGTTAGACAAATGTTTCTCCACACTAGTTCACAAGTTTGCTTCAGTGCTGCAGTGGTTTTTAAATTTTTATCATTCGCTGCGCTCTTCCACCGGGGGCGCCATTGCCGTCTTCATCTCATATCCAAATTGGGAGCTCTCTGTACATCTTCGAATTCACATGCTGTAATTACCACTTGGAGCGGTGTTCCAAGGCATTTGTCAGAGTGGGAGGTGGCTAACTGACTAGTTACCAGCACATTCTAGAGCGTGAGCACAACCTGTAAGACATGTTTGCTAAATTGTGATCAGAGAGCCGCATTATTCTGCATCAGAAGTGGCCTGGGGGGGTTTTCCACAGCAATTTCATTAGGCCAGTCGAGCGTGCGGTTTAATCTGATCTGTAATTTGACTGAGCGCAGGTAAACACTCCCACAGGCTGGCAACTCGTACTGATGGATTATGGGATATGCCTCGGGGGAAAACACTGCATTAAAAGTCCAGACGGAGACGGATGCAGTGACTACACCTGCACTGTACAACCGTAGTGTATCGAGACTACTTTACACCATTACTGCTATTTGAACATGTTAAAACATACCTGTTTCCCAAAATATAAAGTACTTTTGAAATCTATTGCTGTCCTCTTTTATGTTACTAGCAACAAGTAAGTGAAGTAAGTAATATGCAAACACCCTTAAAAGGTAATGCAATATTGTAATTGTAATGCAAAGGAAATAGCTTTTCTATTGTACACTGAACATATACATAACACAACATTTTTGTTTTTGCTCCCATGAGTTTGACCTCACATTTTCAATAAACACAATAGACCAATTTCTCTCAAATTTCACAAATCTGTCTAAATCTGTGTTAGTGAGCACTTCTCCTTTAAAGCAGTACTAAGTAACTAAACTTAATAAATCCTTTCCGTAGTCCTTCTGAGGGTAATACAAATGTTAATGGGATGATTGGGGGTCTTTCATCGCCCCCTGGTGTCTCTGGCCAGAAAACCACGATTGCAACTTGACTGTCACCGGGTCGGAGTCACCAATACACTAATGGAATCACAAAGAAGAAGCTAACAGGCTAACGGGCAAAGCTAACATTGTGTAATTGGATGTACAACATCCCTCTGTCCCTTTGTCTTTTCTGTCAGCATAGTATTTACTCTCCAAGACAATTAATGAGAAAAAAAAAACGCAACATGCTACGACACCTGCAGTGGTGCTTATGGCCTCTAGGGGCACGAGTTACTTAGTACTGCTTTAACAATAGTGTGACACATGTATGCTGATGAGGTGCCTAAAGGCTCATTTATGCTCCCATTTCGTATGTAAATAGATCCGTGCGTTCCACGCGTTTTACTGTCACTGCATTTATGCTTCCATGCATTCCTAAAGGCCAACATGTGTTGTCAAATGCTACCACCAGAGGGCACTGGAAGTGCGTCTGAAAATAATAAACAGAAGAAAAAAAGGAAATGATATGGCACGTTAGGTACCATATTTACTCGGCTCCATAATGTGCTGGGGCCGACTGCCGGCGAAGGTTGATGACGCTAGCTAGCAGTCTGATTGGTTGTTTTAAACTTAAGTGTATGTCTTAGCTAATTTAACAGCTATTTTGATTGTATAATTCTTTACCAGAGTAATTTGGTTCTTAACCACCAATTTACATAGTTGTTTAACTATAACGGTATATAATGAAATATATATAATAAATATATATTTTTGTTGTAGAATAAATATAAGAAATATATATTTTTGTTCTAGTATCTGACCTAGGCCTACATTATGTTATTGAACGTAATTATTTTTCTTACAAATATTATTTTATATTATCAATTTAAGAGAACCAATTAAATTAAAGGGGGGGGTATTACGCAAAATCGACTTTTTCAAGCTTTACATTATGTTATTAAGTCATTCCCTCATTAAAACCATGCCTGAAGTGTTGCCTTGGCACATTCACGTATTTTCGAGTAATCTGTAGAAACTCTGATGGCGGCCATTTTAGGGATAAAACGCCTGATTCCTTCAGGAAACGCCCTCGACCTCCAGGATACGCCTCCGACCTTTCGTCACCAGCCGAGTAACCAACCACTGTCCCTCAGCAGAACCCCCTCCCCGCAGTGTCTAGCCCTAAGATGTAAACAGAGTCATCATGGAGGATTAGCTTCATGTGTTGTGAACCGGAGCCACAGCAGACTTTTACAAAGACACACATCAGTGTTTCTGTTACCTAAACACCCAGGATTAAAACCGGTGACAAGAACACTTATTTCAGTGTCTGGTTCTGCGCTGGGCCTTGATGATGCACAGAGCCTCCGGAGAAAGCTAATGCTAAGCTAAACCTCGAGTCATCACGTGAAAACGAGAAATATGCACAAATAAAGTCAATAAAACCACCACACACATAAAGAACCGTTTAACAATGATCACACACGGAGCCAGGCTTGTTGATTTGGAAGTTTATTGCTCACATTTCATCTACAATGGGTCATAGCCGAGTGGTTTTCTCCCGGAGTTAACAAGCTAGCCGCGACAAGCTAACGGGAAAATTCACTGAATACAAGCAGCATATTATGCATTGAAAACGTCACTAAAACAGGCAACTGCTTGAAGCAGCCTTTATGATGATCACACACTGAGCCGGGCTTGTTGATTTTGTAGTTTATTGCTCACATTTCATCTACAGTGAGTCGTAGCCGAGTGGTTTTCTCCCGGAGCTAAGGCACTATTAGCCGCAACAAGCTAACAACCTTCACCTTCACAACATTCATTACAAACAGGCAGCATATTATGCACAAATAACGTCAATAAAGCAGGCAACTACTTGAAGCAGCCTTTACGATGATCACACAATGAGCCTGGCTTTACACATTTGTGGTTTATTGCAGACTTTTCATCAACAATGAGCTGTAGTCGATTATAACAAGCTAACGGGTAACCTCGAAAAACCATTGTCCACCTGCACAGATAATGTCCGTCTTTTGAGTCGTATGGGCTCCTGCAGATCCTGGTGTAGTCCATGGGGGTATAGTTAGAGATCCATAGGGCATGGCAGATGCAAAGAGATAGCCTCCAAACAGCAGTTATTTTTCAGGCAAGAGCCCCTTCCAAGCGTCCGGTGTGGAAGGTTCGTCTCCAAATAATATCCTGTGTGGCCATTGTTCACAAAGTGATAAACAGTAGGTCCTTTCCAACAATAAAAATTAAAATGCACCGATCGTAGTTTCAATACTGTTGAGACAACGAGCGCAGTGTTGTTGTGATGCCACAGACAGCGTGTGGAGGGGGCGTGTCGCAAAGGGTCAGAGGTTTTTAAAGAGACAGGGGCCTATTTCAAGTCATTTGCTACCGCCATTTTGAAAGAGCAATTTTATACAAGGCAGTTATTCTAATATACTGCATTGACAGACCAACGGAAGGTTTCGTCATCATTGTAGTGTGATATAGACTGGTGCTATGTGGCTGAAAAAAGCATAATACCCCCTCTTTAAACAAGCACATTAAAACAAAACAAAAACAAGCCTGTCACACTCACTACACACAGAGTAGGATGTTGGCACTTCTCCACTAACCAACACTGGGCGGAAGGCGTGGCCACACTGACAGGTTTATTGCTTATGTCATTGTGGCCACCCCTGGGAAGAACAACATCCCAATAAGAGACGCATCATGCACATCGGGAGATTGCAACTTGACTGCCACCAGACTGGAGCAACCAATACACACTAATAGAATCACGAATAAGAACAGGCTGACGGGCAACGCTAACTGTGGGCTAGCGTCACTTTTAATGGTATTTACAGCCAAGTTTGAGTGAAAATCTCCATTTTGTAATTGAATGTACAATATCACTCTGTCCCTTTGTCTTTTCTTTTTTTGAACTTCAAGTTTATTTAAATGAACTATGAATCTTATGTCTAAATACAACTTTGACAGAGGGTTTCACATTCACATTTTCAAATAATGTAGTTTTGCGGTCAACTGTTCCATTATGTAGACTTGTTTAAGTCTCTGTGTCCATTCTGTCGTTGTTGGAGGAGAAGGTTTCCTCCAATTAACAGTGATCATCTTCTGCGCGATCAGCAAAAGGATGCGGAGTATGTACTGTTGGTCTTTATCATGGATATTTTCAGGTATAGTTCTAAGAAGAAAGAACATTGGGTCCTTTGGGATCTTGACAGTCAAGATATTTTCTATCGCCTGTTGAATGTCCTGCCAATACTTAAAAAGCACCGGGCAGTCCCAGAGTATGTGTGTGTGATCAGCCACTTTGCCACAACATAACGGTGACATGTTTTTATAAAATTTAGAGATTATTAGAGGGGTTCTGAAATATCTAATTTTAATTTTCAAGTCAAATTCTTTCCATAATGCTATTGATACCTTTTTGGTTGATCCCACACATATCCTTCCATGCTCCATCATTAATAATAATCCCATCAGCATTTTGTACATGTGGGAGTCCCTTTGTCTTTTCTGTCAGTGTAGTATTTACTCTCAGGTCAATTAATAAGTAAAAAAATCCCAACTTGCTACGACACCTGCAGTTGCGCTTATAGCCTCTAGGGGCAGGAGTACTGCTTTAATAGCTGTTAAATTAGCTCGGACATACACTTCCGCGCTAGGGAGAAAAACAACCAATCAGACTGCGAGCTAACGTCATCAGTCTTCGGTGGTAGTAGACCCGAGCACATTTTGCAGCTGAGTAAATATAGTGCCTACAGCACCACCCGCCATGCTTTTAACACAACATTTACTGAAGAAGAGACAAGAGTGTATAGCAATATGAACTAACTTGCCTATGACTTTTCTCCATTTCTTATTTGATTTTATTTCTTTATTTAACATGGACACATAGCAAAACAATTTTCAAATTTTGTCCACAGGGGGCTTTTTTTTAGTTACTGTAAAAATAAAACCACACTTCACAACATATCCAAACAAGTTTAGTTAAGTTTAGTTAAGCCATTCTCCTCTAGTGTAGTATTTACAGAGTATGTTTCAACGTGTTGTCAATGATTATGTACCAGTATTTTGTCCAACTTCTTCAATATTGATTTAGTTTTGTTTTGCTAGTCCCAAAGGAATCCAATGGGACAGGATGCTGTTATCCACAGTATTAAAGTAAAACAAAACTAGCACTAGGCCCAAAAAATCATGATACCACAAAGTTCCATACATTTAGTTTAATCTACCCTACACGATGCAAGACGACACGGCATATTCCATGTTCTTACCTGCCTGGAGGCCAGAGCAGAAGGTAGAGGAGAAGTTCTGCAGGCTCTGGTCCACCTCTGCGGCCGCGGCGAGCCCCAGCAGGCGGGGCAGCAGGCCGCTCAGGGACTGCAGGAAGAGGCGCGCGCTTTGCTGGTCGGCTTCCTGGTTCCGCAGCAGTTTGAGGGAAAGCGCGGCGGTGCGGAGGGAGCGGTGTCCGGGACAGTCCCGTGGGGTCTGTTCCTCATCAGCCAGAGACACGTTATCTGATCCGATGTCAGAGACGTCTGAGCGGCCGGAATCTTTCTCTGCAGCCATGGAGTACTGGTCACAAGAGTCCAGCTCAGTGCGGGACAGGTCCTGCTCCTCAATACTGAGAACACAAGAGGAAACAGCGTTACACGAGAGGACAGAGTGTAACAAGACAGGACAGAGTGTTACAAGACAGGACAGAGTGTTACAAGAGAGGACAAAGTGTTACAAGAGAGGACAGAGTGTAACAAGACAGGACAGAGTGTTACAAGAGAGGACAAAGTGTAACAAGAGAGGACAGAGCATTACAAGAGAGAAGAGAAAGTGTTACAAGAGAGGACAGAGTATAACAAGAGAGGAAAGTGTTACAAGACAGGACAAAGTGTTACAAGAGAGGACAGAGTGTAACAAGACAGGACAGAGTGTTACAAGACAGGACAGAGTGTTACAAGAGAGGACAGAGAGTTACACAAGAGGAGACAGCGTTACACGAGATGAGACAGCATTACACGAGAGGAGACAGCGTTACACGAGAGGAGAGAAAGTGTTACAAGAGAGGACAGAGTGTTACAAGAGAGAAGAGAAAGTGTTACAAGAGAGGACAGAGTGTTACAAGAGAGAAGAGAAAGTGTTACAAGAGAGGACACAGTGCTACAAGAGAGGAGACAGCGTTACAAAAGACAGATTTACAAGTGAGGAGAAAGACCGCTAAAATTCATAAATTCATAAAAGTGAATATAAATGTAAAGGTGCTTTCAAGTAGAAGAGACAATACTTTTTACAATGTTTTGTGTTAAGGGTACGTAGTTTGTACCTGAAGTTGCTCTCACTGTATCTGGCTGACCCTGTCCCGTGGTGTGAGCGGGCTCTGGACTCCACAGACAGAAAGTTGGTGATGTCAGGATAGACCAAGCCATGGCTTCTCTGCAGCACATCTGGAGGGACCACCACCCCCACAGGCCTCTCCCCCTCCATCCCTCTGTCCTCCCCTGTTCTGTTGAGATCCAGCCGAGGGGTCGGGTCCCTCCTGGTCTCCTCATCCTGACTCAGGCAGGACACTGGGGATGGGATACGGACCTAAGGAGGAAATGATAGAAGACCATTAAGTTTATCAGAAGAAAGAAAACATCAATATCTTTAAGTTTTCAACATCCTGCAGACAATCTGCAAACATTTGGATCAATATAGTATAATAAAAGAGTTTTCTTAAAAATATCATCTTTGCAAACTCTCCTGGGTGAACTCGCATATTTGCACAAGTGTCTTCGAAGAATAAGTGGAGGATGTTTTTGTTTTTGTTGCGTAAAGTCATTTGCCGGGTAAAAAAGGTTGGAGGCACCTGTCTTAGAGCACGAGTAACCCCGGGATTCCACATCATCCGCCTGTGCGCTCAGCTCCACTCCGCTCCGGCCCGACTCCGAACGGCTGCGACATCAACGCCCACTGTCTCCACTTCAGTCCGCCCCGGTCCTCTCCGCCAGTGCTCCAGCTCCACGAGGAGCACGCACAAAGCAACGACTTTGAGAAATAAAACTCCCAATAAAATAATAAACAACTATTTATGAGCATGCGAGCTATACCGCGTTGAAGCATGAAGCCTGTGCCCCCCTCATGCGCGAGGGAGAGAGAGGCAGAAAAAAAAGTTACGTGAATGAAAGCAACAGAAGCTTAATCGGGTCGTGTGATTGTTTTTGTGATATCAAACTCCCCAGAGGGAATTATGGAGGTCACTTTGTGTGAAATAGTGACATTTTCGTTAAAACAAAGCTCGGAGGGTCTTTACTTTGAAAATACGGATATTGTTGTCGTTCTCTTTCCCGTTTGGTGCGGTCTGAACTGTGGAGCTTGATCCGGCTGGAGTTGACGGGGCGCAGACGGACCTGAAAATAGGGTTGATCCGTATTTTTATCGTGGCGAGGCGGAGTGGCGGAGATGCGACGTAGGCCCCTCGGAGCGGAGTGGACGATGTGGAATGTTTCTGAACGTTCAACATAGAGAAGCACGGAGAATGTGGAATCTGGGGGTTAGGGAAGTGTGCGTGGAAAAGTAGAGGGTGGTTCAATCTAATGTTGCATTATTCAACAAATCTTTTCCCACCCTTAAAGGTGCATTATGCAACTTTTCATGTGGAAAAAAAAGGTTCATATTTGTGCATATTGGACCTTGTAGTGACCCAGCGGCTGCATGGCATCTTAACTTTCTATCACAGTGATCTCTACAACGCTCCAGGACTAAGCGCTTTTGCTTTCTGCCCTGGTAGCCCCTATGATGCTTCAGGATTGATCCTGGAGCGTCCTAGAGACCACTGTGATGGAAAGTAAAGGCACCATGCTGACCACTCATGCAGCCACTGGGTCACTAAAAGTTGAAATACACACAAATATCAACTTTTTTTTCACATGAAAAGTAGCATAATGTACCTTTAAATCAAAATAATTGTTTCTGCCCGTACCCCTCCCCTGGTCTGTACCTCCTCCCCACACTCCTCAGGAGTGGTGTTCTCCAGCGCCCCCGGCAGGTCCAGTGTGGTATGACCGGTCTCTGTGGTGATGCTGATGCTGATGTCAGGACTGGGCTCCGAGCTGGGGTGCCAGGGGTGTGGTTGGGCCGACAGCACATGTCTCTGCCAGCGGAAGTCGGCCTCGTTGATCTCCATGGACTCTCGTGTGGACTCTGTTCCCTCTCTGAGGTCGTCCAGGCGCCGCAGGAGGAGCCGCGCCTGAACACAGCATTTACGCCGATGAAACATACCTTCATTTAGATAGAAAGTAGCTGCTTTTGCACCGTCGGAACCTTTTGTAGTTCTTAGTGCTGTTTCAGTACTAAGGACTAGAACTGGGGCTGGGATACGTTCAGATGGACTGTTTCAGCTCCTGCTCTGGGTGTAGCACTTTCCAGTCAGACCAGGATCTAATATGTTCTTATAGCCACCCTGTGTATTTATTTCATACTTAACACTTTTCTTATGAAAAAAGACACAGGTCTGGCTATAAGAAGACGCTCTTTGAAGACGTAATCAACTAAATTGGATCGACCAGGAACTCTTTGGTTACAATACATCTAAAACACCACCCAATCCCTAATTTAAAGCCAGCTAAACAAACTCTCTTTCATGTTTGATATGGAGCTTCTTTGCTTTGTGCATCATGAACAGAAGCAGGAAAACTGTAAATTGTCGCATCAAATCAAATTGAACTGGACACATTCTCACGGTGGTGTAGGGAAAACTGTCTGGATTTAAATGTATCCAAGACCAAAGACATGACCATCAACTTCCAGCATGGCCACTCCAGCTCTCCCTCACTCACTGTCAACAACGAAATAATTGAAAAGGTTCATTCATACAAATACCTGGGTTCCATAATCGACCATAAACTCACATTCAAACTCAATGCTGAACACATTTTTTCTCAACAACATCTCTTTTTTCTCCGTAAACTC
Organism: Gobius niger; assembly: GCF_951799975.1. Classification (NCBI taxonomy): domain Eukaryota; kingdom Metazoa; phylum Chordata; class Actinopteri; order Gobiiformes; family Gobiidae; genus Gobius; species Gobius niger. The sequence continues at coordinate 5,182,311 of NC_136858.1, read as the reverse complement.
CGCAAACTCCAAGTCCACCCATCCATTCTCGCCTCTTTCTACAAATGTTTCATTAAATCCATCCTTACATTCAACATCACTGTCTGGTTTGGTTCACTCACTCTCACCCACCGCAACATGCTCAATAAAATAATCTAAATCAGCAATAAAATCATCAGTCAGGAGCAGGACTCACTCAGTAGCATCTATGACTAGAGAGTTCTGAGGGAAGGAACCCAGATCTCCACAGACTCCTCACATACTCTACACTCTCACTACGACCTGTTGCCGTCAGGGCGCAGGTTCGGGTCCCTCCTCTGGGGACAAAGCGGGCGACCTCCACTTTCCTCCCTACCTCCATCCGCCTGCTGAATGACTGTGTGGACCCTGGTCTATCAAAGGCCCACTACTGTTTCTAATGTATTTATTATTGCACATGTTGATTGTGTTGTATGTCTGTGGATGTACTGTTTTTATCGGGCGCGTACTAGCACTTCATCTGCAAATGAAGTTCCTAGTGGATAAATAAAGTGAATTTGATTTGATTGCTAGTTGCGGTTGACGTGAACCGTACCTGCTCCGGCTGGATGCCCTTGCCCTGGGACAGCTCCTCCAGTGCTCCCAGCAGAGCGCAGGCGCAGGACACTGAGGAGTAGCAGGCCTCCATACCCCCCCTCAAACAGGCCTCACTCATCCCGTCCATCACCCTGAAACACAGGGTAACAAGTGTGATACCGACACCCCCTCCACGCCCCCCCTTGCCCTCTGGTCTGAGCCTCACAGCTTCAGCAGGTCCAGGTGGGACTTCCTCTTGGAGAAGGACCTCTTCCTGGTTTCCGGCTCCACCACACATGGCCCGGCCAGATCGAACAGACGCTGAGGACTGCCCAAAATCTGCAGACACCAGAAAAACATTACAAGTTAATCAGGTACCCAGCACCAAAGTACATCTCTGACATGCTAGTGTTGTATGAACCCTCTCAGCTCTTTGAACCTCAGGTCCTCAGCGGGTCTCCTGCTGGACCCAGAGTCTTGATCCAATCCCAGAGCATTTTAACATAGGTATCGAAAAACAGTATTGTTCAGGTATCGGTATCGTTAAAGCACTGGTATTGTAAAAAAATTTTAACAGTCCCCAGCCCTAGTCTGGAGCGTTGAATGGCCCACCTCCTTCATGATGCGGATGGCCTCAGTGCGGTGCTGGGGCGGCGGGTACAGCAGGATCCTGTGGTAGAGCGACTGCAGCACAGGCTTCATGGACTCCACGCAGCTGACCAGGCGCACCAGCTCGGCCGCGATGTAGCACACGGTGCGCACCACCGGCGCCGCGATGGAGGGGGCGCTGGAGGAGCAGCCCGACCCCCTGCCCTGGTCCGAGACGGCGGCCATAGACGAGTCCAGCTCCAGGCCCACTGAGGAGAGGAGAGGAGAGGAGAGGAGAGGAGAGGAGAGGAGAGGAGAGGAGAGGAGAGGAGAGGAGAGGAGAGGAGAGGAGAGGAGAGGAGAGGAGAGGGAGGTGTCATCAGCTGTTTACATTCACTGTTAGTTTGGAGTCTGCAGGAGCTGATAAAGTAGTTTCCTATACACATGCATAACATACATGTATATCTGTTTGAAGTTTTCACGCAGTGGTCAAAGTTGAGATTTTGACATCGTCTTCTCCTGAACATCACAGTTTTAATGTCAGAGTAAAAAATAGACCAAACTCTCCCTTTACGGTGCTTATTTGAAACTGTTTTGTTCAGAAGTAACGACAACATCGTATTCATACACAAATATTGACGTCACTTAAAGAGTGGGAGGGGCAGTGATGACGCTGTACTCCAAATATAGTCATTTCCTTTGTGGGAGACAGGAGGAATATACACAGGGTGCATGTGCAGACGTTGCTAAACCTTAGAGCCGGTTTTCTCCAAAATTCCAGTTACCTAAAGTGAGCTTTTCTCTCTCTAGCGCCCCCATGTGGCCGTGATGAGAGGTGATGGTTTTGTCATTGACAGGATTCCCCATTATGGCCACGAGAGATGGACACAACTGCTTCCTGTGTGGGAACAAACGGAACAAATGTTAAATATTCCTATTCCTACGACTTTCACTTTCCAGTCGAGCGCATCGTGATGAAAGTGATGAAATATTAGTATTGCGTACTCCAGGCATGTTTTTCACGAGGGAGCAACGTAATAACATTGGAAAACAGCACTGTCCCTTTGAATTGTGGGTGGACGTACGTGTCACAGTGTGCTCTTACCACACGAGGTCGGTGAAGCCTCTGGACAGGTGCATTGTGGGAGGGCAGCTGCTGAGCATGGACAGGACACACTCCAGGTAGAGCAGCTGCAGCAGCGGGTTCACACTGAGCACAGGATTAGTCAACGTTACAGCTTGTTGCCCTTTTGCTCTCCACTAAATTAAAGTCACACTGTGGAACATTCACCCAATAACTGCCATAACAGTCAATCGTTATTCTTTAAGTTAAAGGTATAGCCTTATGGAACGTTTCATGCAACAGCAAAAAAAAGAAAATGCTTCATATTTGACCTTTAACTGACCCTATGGCTGTATGACTGTATGAGTGGCAGAGGTGGGAAGTAACAAAGTACTTGTACTTAATTACTGTACTTAAGTCGATTTCTCAGTCGATCTGTACTTTACTAGAGTATTTATTTCTAATTGTATCATATTTTTAATGACATTCCATAGTCGACTGTTTTTACTTTTTTACTCTAGTAGATTTTTGTTGAAGTACTTTTGTGCTTTTACGTAAAGGGACTAGGTGGAAGTTGTCATATTTATACTCACTACTGCCACCTCAGGTCATAAGCGTTACTGCAGGTTCTATATTAAGCTTGTGCAAGACGGCACATCGGGCCCATAGTACCAACTTTCTGAGTGACAGTGCAGGATTTGAGAGGCAGCTGTGGTGAACAGGTCTGAGCTCATTCTACACATTAGGACATGGCTGAACATGTAATACATCATTTTAGCATTTGCAAACTCTGTATAGTCCCTTTAAGTAAACTTCTATCATTTCTCTCAACATTTCCATTGATCCAACGGCAGAATGTGACACTCATTGTTTGTGATCGGTTTACTCCTTCTAAGTCTCGTATCTCTTTCAGGATCAGGTCATTTCTTCGAACGTTGTGTTGTTTAGCCGTATTAGCTTTGTTTCCTCCATTCATTCCCAGGGTTCAGTGTTAGCATTCACTGCATCACTGTCCCATGTTCAATGGTGGTGTTAAAAAGTACAGAAATACTGTTTTAAAGTGGGAAACAAATGTTTTATTTGATATAAATTGAACTGAATTGTTGTGTTTGTCAAGAGGAAAATCCATGAAGAAATGGAGCTAAAATCTACTAAACTGGAAGAACGCTTAATAAACTGCAAAAACATTCCTTTCTTGCTTTATTCTCTTGCCAGATCTGACATTATCAAAGAGTTATGAAAAACCTCAAAACAGATCAAAACAGTATCAAGGAAAAAAGTGTTGTTTCCCATTTGATGACATTGCACTGGGTTAGACGGGCCGGACACAAGATATTAATATGGACATGCCCTATGTAGAGTTCTATTAAAGATCTTTGGGGTTAGCATGGTCCATTTTTGAAGTATTTATGGGCTGGTGAACCACTCCTCTCCATGTTTCTTTATTTAGTAGAAAGATGTATTCATAATTCAGCGTCTGCTAAAGTAATGGTGGAGAAAAGGGACAAAGTTCAGTTTTTTCTATTCTTTGTTTTCCCTCTGGCTGCTTCGAACAGGACCATATATGGGCAATTCCAAAGAGAGCGTCTGCAGTATCTATTAGGGCTGGTCACGATCCGATGCGTATCACGATACTCAGGGGCCGATCCGATACGTATCTCCATTCAATAAGTAACTATGATAAGTAATATGTTTATCTTAAAATGTGTAAAAAGAAAACAGTCATGTGTCCACAGTTTAGAAACCAAAGTCCATTTGACATTTATTGAAGTGATGAGATTGTAAGAAAGTGCTGTTACTGGAAAACAATCGAGTTTAAGATAAAAATATCCAATATTTTATCCCAGCCCTTATCGCAGCACATTGATCCTGGAGTTCCTAAAGGCCAGCGTGATGGAAAACAAAGGCGCCATGGTAACCACTTATACAACCACTGGGTCACTAAAAGGTTCTATAAACGCTGCTATGTTGTCATCAATTAATCAATCAGAAAGAATCACATTTAACCCAGCGTTTATTGGGTTCATGTTTGACATTTCTCTGTATTTCCTAATACTGTGAGGCCTGCAGCAGCTTGACTTCACTTGTCTCTGAATGCTCTTTCTAAATATTGTCCAAACATAATAAGAAATACAGTGCCTCTCGAAAGTATTCATACACCTTGAACTTTTGCGCATTTTGTCATGTTTACAACCCTAAACAAAAGATTTTATTTAGATTTTTTAACTGAACGTTCACACACAAGTAACAGACAACTGTGAAGTGAAAGCAAAATGATACATGATTCCGTTATTTTTCAAAAAATAGAAAAGTGAAAAGTGGGGCGTGCATAAGTATTCATACAGCATTTTCTGAGTGCATTAAATTGCCTTTATAACATTCATAATGACTCCAGAATGTTCACACCTTGGCCTAACCATTAAATAGAGGCCACCTGTGTGTGATCTACTCTCAGTATAATTTCAGCTGTTCTTTTAGGCCCTCAGAGCTGTGGTCGGAGTGTATCGGTCACTAAACAGCATAATGAAGGCCAAGGAGCAAACCAGAAAGGTCAGGGATAAAGTTGTGGAGAAGTTTAAAGGAGCGCTAAGTTACACAAAGATTTCCCAAGATTTAAACTTTGGTCAGATGAGACAAAAATTGAACTTTTTGGCCCAAATGCAAAACGTTATGTATGGGGCAAACCTGACACTGCTCATCGTCCTGAGTGCACCATCCCCAGTGTCAAATATACGGGGGGGGGCATCATGCTGTGGGGCTGCTTTTCCTCAGCGGGGACTGGGGAGATTGTAAGAATAGTTGGGAACATGGATGGAGTCAAATATGGGGACATTTTGGAGGAAAACCTGCTGGAGTCAGAAAGAGAACTGAGGCTGGGGCGGAGATTCACCTTCCAGCAGGACAATGACCCGAAACACAAAGATAAATCTACAATGGAATGGTTCAATAAAAACATATTAATGTGTTAGAATGGCCCAGTCAAAGTCCTGACCTAAATCCTATTGAAAATCTGTGGAATAATCTGAAAACTGCTGTTCACAAACGTTCTCCTTCTTATTTGACAGAGCTTGGGTTGTTTTGTAAAGAGGAATGGGCTAAAATGTCAGTCTCTACATGTGCAAATCTTGTAGAGTCAGACCCCAAGACTTGCTGCTGTTATTGAAGCAAAAGGGGGTCCCACAAAGTGTTCATTCATGCTGTATGAATACTTATGCACGCCCCACTTTTCACTTTTCTATTTTTTGAAAAATAACAGAATCATGTATCATTTTGCTTTCACTTCACAGTTGTCTGTTACTTGTGTGTGAACGTTCAGTAAAAAAATCAAAATAAAATCTTGATGTTTAGGGTTGTAAACATGACAAAATGTGCAAAAGTTCAAGGTGTATGAATACTTACGAGAGGCACTGTAAGTTCTGACTGTGACAGTAAAAATGAGCCTAACTATTGATTGATTTGATCCATCATTCAGAGCGTCTCCTCTAAGGCAGTGGTGGGTCACATGCACAGGCGGGTCATGGAGAGGTACCTGTCCACAGACTCCAGCTTCTCACAGAAGACCGTCAGCACCGTCACCACGTCCTCACACAGGGCCTGGCTGGTGGGCGACACGTCTGCAACGACCGGGAGAACTTATTAGAGTGGACAGTGAGGTGCGGTCAGGGCAGGGCAGGGAGGAAGAAAAACTAAAGAAAAAAATACAACACACTTTTCTATGATGATGATTTTAATCAGTCTCAGGGTTAAAAACGGCCAAATACTGTATCAATTGTCGATATCGTGTAAAGATGGCGGAGCTGCAGCGAGTCTCTGGTGTCCCACACTCACTGACCTCTGACCTTTCCTAAAACGCATTTGTAAATGGTTTTCTATTGTCAGGATAAAGAATCTGGCACAAGAACGACACGTTTAGCTGCTTTATTTGACTTTAAACTTGAAAGACCAGAAGTGGGACCTGCCTCCAACGATACGAGGGCGGCACTGCGTCTGCGCTACACATTTAGACAAACAATGTGCACTACAAGTGAAAACCTGTCAAGTTTTATTTCTCTGCACAGTTTAGCAGGCGTTTCAGACACAAAGGGATGTTTAAAAGTGAAAACTTTACTGACTAGACCGGCCTTTTATGGATGAAATGCTGTAGACGAGTCCATACCATGTAAATGTCTGAGCCCTGTGAGTGGGGTACGAGTCCCGGCCACGCACATCTTTGCATTTTTATTCTTGCAATATTCAGTAGTGAGCATTTTATGTTGAAAATTCACTTTTTATTGGAAAATGCTATTGTTATTTCAAAGTAAGTAACATTTACACAATGACCAAAGACTGTTGGTTCCATTTTCCAGCAGTTTAGTTGACTTTATATTTGAGTCTATACAACCTGTCCATCACCTGCAACAAACCTCACCACACGCCTCTGATAATAGAGCAGGTAAAGAACACGAGCTTCCAAAGACACACTAAACACTGTTAAAGGTCTTTTCTTGTTTTCACCAACAGTCGACCTCAGCCCATTACAAGCTAGGACACCACAATAAGAAATAAAATATCATGAATATATTTGGTGATTATGTTTTGACAAAAACATGGAGGAAATTGATTTAAGGTTATTTCACTTGTGACCATGCATCCCCCCCGTTTCTCCTCCGGCAAGATGTAGACTTTTAATCACCTGTGCACGGCGTGTTGTTGTTGGCTCCGTGCTAAGGAACTAGCTTACGTAGGCTTCGCTACAACTTCACGGAGTTGATCCAAGAAGCAAAGCCCGAATCTTTCCTCACCAAAAAAGATCCACTCAAGCAATACAGAAGCTGTATTTTCAGAATGTGTGAATGCAAGAAGAGGACAGGAAAGGGAGAGAGTTCAGCTCCCACACAATCTGGCGGATAAAGCTCACTATTTCTTTTATACAATGTTTTATCCATTGTCACTAAATCATTGTAACACATTAATCATAGGCCAAAGTACACCATTATGCTACGAGAAAAGAACCTGGCTAACGTGGCGAGTGTGAGCAGAAGGTACTGACCAATTTACCCCCAAATAAAGTATTGTTAGTCATGAAATGGTCTGAATTGAACTCTGCTGAAATGGATATCATGTGTAGGAGTGAGCACCTTTCCTCTGCAGTGGTGGAGCGGTCACCTCTTCTCCGTCTGCTCCCTGAGGACCAGAAAAGTCAATCATTTGTATTAGATAAATAAAAAATCATTTCTACTTTTCCGTTTACAGCTGCTTGACATAAAGGAGTTCATTGAGTCCACAAAGCACAGATTCCAGAGTAAATGGGAGTCAGTATAGACTTTGAATGACCTTTAGCTGTAAAGTGTAATTCTTTGGTTTCCGCTGCCGTTGCACCGGTGTTCATTTCGAGTATTTTGTTACAATAAGTCATATTTTTGCTGACTAAAATCTGACTTAAAGTAAAGTTGTTTATGAGGCTAAACTATGACGAAATTGTCCAAATATTTTCACTGATTTAAATATGACAAAGTGAAAAGAAGAGACTAAAATAAAAACTTCCAATGACAGTTTGAAAGAGCCTCAGATCATTGAAATTCTCTGCCAAAAGACCAGCTCAGAGCTTTGTTCATGTGGTGATGAACATGAAGGAGAGGAGCTTCAGCGTACATGAGCGTGCACGTCTTTGACAAATCTGTTCGTAATCTGTGACGCTCCAAGAAAAAATAAGAACAAAATATTTAAACACTTTACTCAAAGCCTATGGTTTAATTCTTATATTTTATATTTTTATTACCAATCAGTTTGGAAGAATAAGGTGATGATTAAATAAAGAAGAAAGCTCAGCGGTTTAAAATGTGCACAAAACTTCATTTCCTCAATGTGACCTCCCCTTGCTACTTTCTCTCGCCTCTCCTCGCGTCTGTGCAGCGTTTCTGAAAAGTGCGGACTGTGTGCGACAGGTACAAACCTAGTGTGGCGGTGCGTAATGTTTCACGTTCAGTTCGATTTCTATAAATACCACCTTTGGCGCAGAACAGTTCGTACGGAAGGTTTGGGCCTCCTTTTGTCCGTACGTGAGCTTTATATCTGTATCAGCTGCACTTTATTAACTCTGAGTGATCTTCTTGAATGCCAACTGTAACAAGTGAATTTCTCCTTTGTGAGATCAATAAAGGATTATCTTATCTTATCTTATCTTATCTTATGAATGAGGCCCCAGGACATGTCCTGGTTTGGGGAGTGTAGGTGTGTGTGTGGATACCTCCTGCCTGTGGCGCAGCTGCAGGGTGAGGTCTCCCAGGATCTGGCTGAGGGTGGCTCTGACCGCGGTGTTGATGCTCCTCTGGTGACCGCTCGCCTCATAGGTCTCCATACACACCTGTGTTAGCACAACACTGTCAGAAACACACAGGACCCATCTCCAGATCGTAAGGGCACTTGGCAAAGGGATTCTGCTGCACTTGCACATCTTCTAATTTGGAGAAAACTCAAAATGAAAGCACATGATAGAAACTGATTTCTATGGTGATGTTAGGCGTATACAATTTCATTCCAGGCAGTAAAATCAATAGAATTTGGGTTAAAAAAAAGAGTTGTGTTCATAAAAAAGCACAATCGAGTCCTACACACTCAGCCTTTATGGAGTCTGGGTAATGCAGTATAAATCCATGTAATGAAGGTCCCTGTGCAGTGTAGTACGAGTGGGACAGAAGAGCAGTGCCCTGGCTCTTGTTTATGAGATGGCAGCGATAACGGTGCAGACGGTGGCCTGGAGGCACAAAGCGCACTGCTTTTATGAGCTGCTAATGGACTGCGTATATCGCCGCTGCCAGATCTGATGAGCAGCTAAAGGGTAAAGCTATGTTGTACCAGCTGCACATGCCATTTTCAATTTAGAGATGTCAACGTTTGGTCGTCGCTGACGTAAATATGAGAGAAAACGCACATTGCAAGTTTTCTTTTATTTCACGTTTTCAAACAGACTCCAAAGTGAACTGTAGGCGTGGAACCCCTAGGAGTCTGACAAGCACGCACATACCCAAGACTGGAGACCTGAGATGGAATATAAACATAAAAACTTTTAGACATGTTAAGTCGTTTTCTCTTGTGTGAAGAGACAAGAGACATCACAAGCAGCTGGTTAAAAAATAAATACACAGGTGACTCTGTTTGAAATGATTGCAAAAAAAAGTGTAGAATTGCACAATATATGGACAAATCATTGTTGTCACTCTATTAGGTGACGCGATATCCGCAATGTACTGCAAAATCACTGAGGTACTCCATTTGCTCAGTTTTTCTAACGCAGCCAACAAAATGAATGGGAATTTCAAAATGTGTTTTACGTGCCACAATTTTATTATCTTATTGGCTCTTGGTCTTTTGCCGATGAAGAAAATCGTCCCTCCATCAAAAGCCTTGATGTTTCAGCAGCGGGAGGTTTTGTTTTGCCACTGCACTGGTAGCACACGGGACATTGCAGCGAGGGAGACAAAGCCACTGCAGCCTCTCTCTCCTCCACAGCCTGGGGCAGGGCCTGTCCATGGGCAGACCTGCTGACTGGTCTTAAAAGTTACCGGTGTAGGTACAGAGAGTCAGAATGAGGAAGTTGTAACTTCAGATAAGTCAGACATGTTAGAGATTACAAGCATGAGCAGCTGGTGCACTCGGCTCCTGCACATTTAGCAAGCTAGCTAACTTAACAAAAACATAAGAAGAGAACTGACCTGGTAGTGCCTGAGCAGGACACACAACTGATACAGTCCACCTGACTGTGCTGTTTGCCTTTGAGGGAGTACAAGGTTGTTTTTCCCAAATTCACATGAGGCCTTGATAGTTGTAGCGTCTCCTTTTTGAGTATTTTAAATATATTCCTCCACTGCACATTGCAAAACATTTACTTCTCCCTCGTTCTGATGCGTGGTAAACTCTACATCCTGAACGTTGCTTAAGGCTCAGGGCTTTTGCCAAAGGTTCATTTCTGCGGCATCAGTCGTCACATTTCATCACAAAGAGAGGTCACAGCCCACAGACTGAACTCTTACCTGAGCGATGCGAAGGATGGAGTCTCCGTTGAGGTCAAAGTTCGGGGAGTATGTGATACACAGGAGGACCTGTGGAAATTATGCAAAACTGAAATTACTATTTTGTATTTGGAGTGTCTTTTATTGGTTTGTCGAAAGGTGTTAATGCTAACGTTTCAGGACAAGATCGCGAATACAAGCGGCCGAAATGAGCTTCCATCGCAGGGTGGCTGGGCGCACCCTTCAAGATCGGGTGAGGAGCTCGGAGTAGAGTCGCTGCTCCACGTCGAAAGGAGCAGCTGAGGTGGCTCGGGTATCTGTTCCGGATGCCTCCTGGTCGCCTCCCGCGGGAGGTGTTCCAGGCATGTCCTAGTGGGACAAGACCTCGTGGAAGACCCAGGACACGCTGGAGGTACTATGTCTCCGACCTGGCCTGGGTCGCCTCGGGGTCCCCCTAGAACAGCTGGAGGAGGTGTGTGTGGATCGGGAAGTCTGGGCATCTCTGCTGAGACTGCTGCCCCCGCGACCCGGCCCCGGATAAAGCGGAAGAAAATGGATGGATGGGCTAACGTTTCATTGGTATTCAAATCTGAGATTATGACATCCTAATAGCACGTTGTTGGTCTTCAACATCATATCAAATGCATCCCTTAGTTATTCTTCCTTATTCTATTGCTTGGCTATAGAAGAACACCTGCATCATCAAGGCTTCAAGGCGTTAGATGTCTCATGACGGGCTAAAAGTTAAAGCAGTTTAATGCAAAAGACGAGTGGTGTGTATTAAGACGTAGTTTTGGTGAACAGATAAAACAACATTTTGATCACAGCTCCATTATTTATGCAGCTATCTACTTTGGACAGCTGACCACTGCCAGTTCTCACCTTCATGACCTCCACCTGCAGGTCTTCATGCAGACAAGGCGTGACCCGGACCGCCTCCAACATCTGAGAGAGGAGCTGCTTCTCCAACATCTCCACCTCCAGACCCAGGCCTGCCACCAGCCGGTCATCACACAGCAGCTTCTGAGGAGCGAGCAGAGGACATCAGGAGAAGCTTTTCTACCACACAGTGCCCTCAGTGATTCCAGTTTCAAACATGAGCGGTCAGTCCTAAGCCCGCTGACAAGGGGGATGTGTTCACCTGCATGCCGGCGAGCGCGGTCTGGCCCAGCTTGGTGTTCTTCGACTCCAGGGCCATCTGCAGAGGCCGCAGACAGCGCTCCCTGTGGACAACAACACAAACAGCATGACAGCAGGAGCTCCATGACTACAGGCTGAAGGTTGGCGGCTCGAATCCCGGTTCTCACAGGTGCAGACTCTCATTGTGTCCTCTGTAAAGACACTCCACGACCTCGTCGATGTGTGAATGTAGCTTCAGTAAAAAGCTGCATGGCCTGGCACAACGACACCGAAAGCTACTGAGCAGTTGTCACATTTAGCTTCATCTTACAACAGCAGTTTCCACCAAAGCAGTGTTCTAATTGAGACGGGCATTATTTACCTCCAGAGCTCATGGACGGACCCGCAGGTCTTCCTTTATGTGAATATTTAACCAAACAAACACAGAGCTGAAGATGCTACCATGCAGAAGAGATGAGGTACTGGAATCTGGAAACAGTGCTAACAAAACTATGTGGAACAAGGTAAAATGAAAGAATGTGAAGCCGTTACCCTAACATTGGCCAGTGCAAACCGTCTTTTGCCCTTGGACAAGACTGATAGTGAGAATCCGATTGCGGGGCAACAAACAACAGTTCTAATGTAGCGATTCTCAACGTGAACCACATTTAATCTATCATAGCATACTCAAAATCAGTTTATGGTCCTCATGGAGTTCTGATGATTCAATGTAAGAACAACCAACACATATTGTGAGTGCGTTTCTGAAGAGGAACCTAAATGACAACATTGGCAAAAGAAAAACGTAAAGTCAAATATAGGACCTTAAACACTAGACTCAAGAGGAAAGGTCTCTCTGAGCAGATGTTTGCCCACCATTCTCTCTCTCCACAGCAGCGTTACAGTCCGGCAGTTCTCTCAACAGCCTGTGGAACATTTCCTCCGCCTCTTCCTTGTTATAACTCTAATTATTTGTGGATGAATGACTCACTGTGTTCTGCTGCTGATAAGAACCAACCGACTGGACCTGTGCCACTCAGGCTCTCCTGTACTGGCACTGCACAGGCACAGGAACATGGGAGTCTAGATGTACTTTGTTTTATGTACTTTTTCTATATGTTTTTTCTAAACTCATTCTTGAGTTTACTCTACCGACCTCATACGTTTAAAGGTCGAGTGTGTAGGATGCACTCATGCACGTTTGACTACAGGCCATTCCTCAATTGAAAGCTAAGAACCTCCAGAGTTCCGTACTGTACAGTATGTTATATATTGAGAATGTATTACTTTCTATACAATGAGCATTCCGGAACAGTAGGTGGCGCTGTGCAGATGTGCTGTCAATGCAGCGGACTCACAACAAGGAAGAAGGTTTGTACCCGTCATGTTGCCGTACAGGAGCTGCATGTTTTTAAAGCTGTAACGTTAAGATTCACCATCACAAGCTTGTTCAAGCTAGCAGTTTGGCTGGGTTTTAGAGCCAGCTCCTATGGCAACAATAAATATAGCAAAAGAAAAAACCTCTGGGTACTTCCCGTTTCGATACAATTCACAATACATGGCTCACGATAACCTCGCTATATGCCGATACTGCAATGATCAATATATTGCACAAAATAGTGATACAAAATGACAATATATCACGATCATAAAGAAACACGTGCAGCATTTCAGCATGGTTACTTTCTAAACAACTTCATGCTACATAAATTACATGGTTAACTCTGGTTTTCATGTTCATTGCTCCCTTTTCTCTTACATAAATAAGTGAAAATGGGCCCATTCTGTCTCAGTGGCATCACTCACTACATTAACCATCCAATCTTATTAAAATCAATAACAGTTATACGTGTTTGGTCCAAACTGTTGCAGGGCTGTTCTGACTGACTTCATTAATATGCATGACATCATCAAACGTATCTGCAGACACAGACGGCATCTATGGAATTGCCCATATGGTCATGTTCAAACACAGAAGGGGATAAAACTTTCTTTCATTTCTTCACCATTACTTAAACAAATGTTGAATAATGAAAAATATTTTTCTTCTAAATAGAGATGCAGAGACACAGAGAGGAGCAAAGAGCTTTTACAGCCCATAGGCTAATGGTGCGTTCCAGGTGAATAAACTCGTATGTAAACAAACTGGCTAATGCTACAACAGTTAGCTCATCAGATGCTAACGCTACATGAATGTTTCTTCACAAACACAGAATTCAAAATATGCAAAATAACAAGATATTGAAGCTTATGACCAAAAGAAACATTCATTTCACTGGTGCAGTGGTTTTGTTACACTTTTATCATTAGCTGCTCCTCCACTGGGGGGCCATATTATTGTCTTCATCTTGCATCCGAACTTGGAACAGTCTGAACATCTCCAACTTTACAAGTTGTAATGACCTCTTCGAGCTACGTTCAAAGTGGCAGAAAGGTCATTTATGTGTGTGATAAACATGTTTCTAGCTAAAAATGGCTAAAAAGAGCCAAAAATGACCATGAGAGGTTTTCTACCCCCTTGGCTAGGCCACACCTATGAATGACATAGGTGTTGTATCTCTATGTCTATATCGGAATAAGAAGTATTGGTATTGAATTGTGCCGCATAGAACCATGAGGTCCCATGTCGTTGGTCCAACAGCCCATTAGTCCGACGCCTCATTATTCCGAAATGTACCATTGAGCAGAGGAGCCATTAGTCTGAAATGTTTAACCCAGTGTGTTGTGGATTAGAGAGCCATATACAACCACTGGCCCTAACCATAAGGTCAGTGGACTCTTGCCTGAACCTAATTTTGGGAAGGAAAATTTCAGTTTTACATATACATTTTGAGACCCACGGACCCCGAACAACGACATATCACAAAATCCATATATCGTCACACCCCAATGCAGCGTGTGTTGTGACAAGCCTGTGTTCAATAATCTTCAATGAAGGTTCTTGAGTTGTCTTCTGTTCTCTGTAGTTGAAGCGTCGAACGTTTCGCCTCTCATCCAAAAGGCTTTGTCAGCACACTAAGGTTCAGTTCAACACTAAACTTATTTGTACTTTTAATACTTTGATAATTTTCTTTCGTACTTTCACTGAGGTAAAACATGTGACGGGCCTTTCCTTGTGTTGGAGTAAAGTGCCCTCGCTCTCAGAGTTGGCTCGGTGCCCGTTTAGAAGAGACTGAAAAATGACTTTGAGAGCGTCCTGGCCGAGCTCTGCCCACTGCGTTAGAAAGACAATAGCTTCAATAATGCCACTAATAAAAGCTCCTCTCACGTCCGATTTACATGGACTGATTTACCACACTCTCCTTGGCCTCCTGCAGGGTGTCACTGAAACATAACTGAGGTGATGTTAAGGCTCTAACCAATTTCTCCGGTTTGGCGACAGAGCAGGGACGTTGACTTGGAGTGGTTGAATATTCATTACAGTCACGTGCCAGTTCTTCCAGCACATTCATTTCTATCCACATTTTAACAACTTCCAGACTGTGAAGCAAGGTGGTCCTGCTACATCTCCCCCCTGATCCACAACTGACACCTGGTCCTGATGCCACGTGTGAATAAAAACAAAGGTCAGTAAAACCAAAGAGTTGCCTCTAACCAAACTCCTACTAAAAAGGAATACTAACATTGCAATAATGTGCAGTCATGTCATTTCTAGAGACTTTTGAGGACAGTAGAAAGAGGAAGAGCAAAACAAAGCAGCACTGTTGCTTCCACTCTAAAGGCTAAAGGCTTATCTAACTCAGCAAGCAGCTGTGAGCCCAGGCAAAGCTCCCACCAGGGACAATAAAGTTTAATTTAATCTTATCTCGTGTATTTTTTCAGTTTGCTGCGCGGGTCCAGACACAAACGTTTATACAGTCTGCCTGCCCTCCTGACGATGATCCGGACCGGCCACTTTTACCAAAAATCTATAACAAAAAACGCAATCGCGAGTAGGGCGGGGCTTAAGCTCCATAAGGGCGCCGCCATGTTTATTTCCCAGAATTCCTGTCCATATTCCGTCTCCAAGGTTTTGTCTCCGAAAAAAAGTACATGCAGAAAGTTGCCCAAACTGGCCAAACACGAGCTTCAAATGAAACGCGCTGCTCCGAGTGCTTTAGCCTCTGTGTGCGGTACGTTTTTTTTTTTACTTTGGTGCTGTACCATTTGTTTTCATTTGCTTTCACGTATTGTGAGCCCAGAGGTACATATTATTATAAACCAGCTTTGAAAGCATTGCCAATTTTATTCTAAGGTTATAAATACTGTCTAATAACGATCATTAGGCTATTTCATTTCAAAACCAACTAATTATTTTTTAGATTGCATTTGCACCGTGATGTACCAAACCGAACCGTGAGAGCTGAACCCCTAATATTTATCCATAAATATTCCACTGTCTCCTGAATTCTATTTCCTGAGTTTAGTGAACATATTGTAGATGTAGTCGCTCATTCTGCTGGTGCTCTGGACAACGGGCTCACTCCTTTAAGCAGCTAAAGTGAGTAGGTAACTTTGCACTAGACTATACAGTCATTACAGTGGTTCTGGGATTGCAGAGGCTCAGAGCTTTGTCTGGTCAAAGGGTCAGGTCATGAGTACAAATCATCAAATATAAGAAAGGAGTACGGATTCATAAAACACTATCTTTAGCATTCATTCTTTTATACATTTGTAGTGGCCACAGTTTTTGGAATGGGTTGGGAACCACTGGGCTACTTAGTGCGGGTCTACAGCTGAGTGACGGGTTATATGGACTATAGTGGACATTTCTTTGTAATAACTCATAATCTCAGAATATCAAAATGTGGAGACTAGCAAGTTTCAGCTAGAAAATAAATAAATAAATAGCTTACCGCAGCTTGGAGGGCGGGACTCTGCCTGTTCCATTCTGCAGCTCCAGGGTTTCTGTGAAGACAAACCAAAAGTATTGCTTAATGCAGGATTATCCAGTTTACACTGAAGGGATTGATTTATGGCTTTTGTTGGTTTAGTTTATTTATTGATTTGAAAAGTAAACATTCTGCTCAAAAGGAGTGGGCTAAAGCAAGAAGTTAATGAGTGCCCACCCCCTAACTCTCCCGAGATAGACTAATATGGGTTTTTCTAAAGCGGATGCCGATTTTGGAGGGGGTTTTGATTGGCCGATGCCGAATGCACCACTGATATTTTTGGCCGATTAAAAAAGAATGTGTTGTCAATAATCCTGTCTCGGTATCGTTTTCGGTTCAATGTATCAGCCATCCTTGACACTGCGTTCCACATTATTATGAAAATGACAAAACATGACTCCGCCCCCTCCTTACTGACGTCACAGCCTTGTTGGGACATTGTGGCCATTCACCAACCATCCACTACTCCATCCATCTGACTATCCAGGGTTACACGGCCTCATCAGTGAACAAGACTGTTTGAAAATGAGTCCTCATGTATTTCTGAGCCACTGCAGCCGTTTCTGCTTCAGCTTCAATTTACCGTTTAGGGGAGGCCGGATAGAAGGTTTATGCACAACTGCAGCCTCTGGAGGGTCCTACACCTTGATGTTCGGGAGACTCCAGAGGCACCAGCAGCTTCAAATACCTGTTTGCTGCTTTGTAGCAACTGTTCTCTTAATTTGATGTATTGTCTGGCAGAAACCGTCCATATTGTGCCTTTATCTGCACAAACCCGAGTGTGCTCTGAATCATCCACAAATCTCTTATCAGTATGATGAATACATTTCATCTTTCATGAAATATCGAAGGTTTTCATGCCTAGTCCAAGGCATTGAACTATTTCACGCTTTTCATCAGCAGAGAGATCCTTTTTCTTTCCCATATTGCTTGAAAATGATGATCTGCTTAATAAAGTGGAACACCCTTTTTCAGTAGTTTTTCCCTTAACTGGGCTCAACCTGAAAACTAATCATCCCAGGTCTCTGAGATTAATGTCAGTGATTCATAGAGCCCCAAGACACGATACCATCCATGAGTTTCATTTATTTATTTATTATTTACCTCTGACACAAAAATACAATTTGCATAATAATTTGGAACGCAGTGTATGTCTTCTTCTTGATATAGGGGCATACCACAGGGCTCTATACTGGGACCTTTGCTGTTTAGTCTTTTTATAAATGATTTGCCACTAATCTGTCCCGGTGTAAATTGCCAACTTTATGCGGACAATGCTGTTTTTTTATGAATCTGCCAAGTGACCAGAACAGTCAGTGGAGGTTCTGCCCGCATGTGAGGTCAGTCTGTGGCTCAATCAAAACAGTTGGTGATAAATTTAACTAAAAGTATGTCAATGTGGGGTTTTTTTTTATTACGAAACTAGACACTCTAATACACCTCATGTGTGATTTTATGTAGCTCTGTGATGAATAGAACGACAATATGACAATAGATGACAATCAAAAACTTGTGAAAAGTCACATCTGGACATTTCATTTGTATTTTCTTTTTTTTGTCGTTTCTTTTCTTTTTTTGTAGTCTGAGGGGGCGTGGTGTTGCGTAGAACAGCTGTAAAGCCGACACTTCTCTGGAGCGTGTTTGACAAAGCTTTCCCATGGAAAGATCGAAGCAGTTGAGATTTTAACAATTCTCTGAGTTTGTAAATGGTTAAAATCAGTCCAAGGACGACTGAGAAACATCCTGTTAAAGTCTTCAATCTGAGAACCAGGCTGTTTAAATGCACACGAAAAATAAAGCGATCGATCTGCAGCAACACGCAGTGTTTCAAAACAACAAAGTTGTCGTTGAAACGGAGATATTTAGGCACTTGCCTCTTCCCATGACGTTAGTGCCTGTAGTAGGGATGTCACGGTAACCGGTGTAGCGGTAAACCCCGGTAAAAATTTTGACGGTGAAAATTACCGTCTTGTTTTGTGTTTTTATTATTATCTCGGTGAATAACCGCACCCGCGGTGTAGGCACGGTGAGCCTCACCAGCCACCGTCTCATCTGCTGCAGTTTCCGCGGCTATTGTCAAATATAAAGCTACAGGCATCACAAAACTTAGATCAGTTTGGTGCTCAGTCTCCTGCACAGTTGCGCGCTGTGTCGGCGTAGCTTTGTTGTGCAGATGCATTAGCCGCTCCCACTAGCTATGAAGTAAAAGCAGTAAAAGTTCACTTGTCGTAATATAAAGCCTTATAACTTTCACCTCAGCGTCAGCACGATGTCTCATGCGGTTCATCGACCTCAGTGGTGCGTCTGTTAGAGCGGGGTTAGTTTAATATAATAGATCCATGGGTTAGCGAGTAGACGAGCCTACAGTCCGCCGGCGGATGCGGGCGGCTGTAGCGCTGCTCAGGTGAAGTGAGGGAGCGAGAGGGCGAGCGTGGGGCAGCGGGGCTCACTCAGCCTGGAGCTGGAGGCTCCTACGGCTGAAGCCACGGGGAAATGGCATAATTGTATGTTATAGCAAGTAAGTTAGCGTTTTAGCTGAAATGCTGATGTGGGACTTTGGGTTGAAGGAGAATGTAACGAGTCGCCTCATAGTGCGGCTGCAGCGCCACCGCCAGTACATAAACATGTCCGGATACCTCCGCACGATGGCACAATGCGTTACGGGGCTTCCGGTGGCAGATTGCAATAGATTCACTCTCGCCGCAGTTTTATGAATTTAATAATGATGGTAATTTCCCAAATCTGCAAAGCGAAAGCTCACTGGAAGGACAACAACAATGTTCCTGATATAGACGGTTTATCTTTGTTTCTGACACTATAAATAGTATCCAATCCAATCCACTTTATTTATATAGCACATTTAAACAACAAAACGTTTCCAAAGTGCTGCACATGCAACAAGTAGTACATAGTACATGTAATACCCTCGAAACGATCAACAACACATCGTTAGAGTTCCTTTACTTTGATGTGAAAAGGCTTTGTCTGTATTTTTTTATGTAACAAGCGCAGTTAAACTTTTTTGAAACGATTTCAGTTTGTGTAGGACTATCAATGCTTTCTGAACATATTAACACACATTTAAAAAAAATACCGCGATAATACCGAAAACCGTGATAATTTTGGTCACAATAACCGTGAGGTAAAATTTTCATACCGTGACAGCCCTAGCCTGTAGAGGAGAGAGGAGTTCATCAGGAAGGAGAGTGTTTCATAAACCCCCTGTTATCTCCTTTTCTAGAAATAAAATCTGTGATTTTGATCCAAACTAGCCTCTGTTTAGCTTAGAGGCGCGTAGAATTAAACTGTTTTCACCTACGGAGAGATTAGAGTCTCGTAGTATGTGTCCATAGCTATAACATAGAATATGTGCTACAAATATCATGAAAAATGGTCTGGATTCTAGGCACCCTACAGCTAAATTCCAAAAACAGCGCGGCCTCAGTGTCTTAAAAAAATTATACCATGGTCTAGGTGAATACTGGATTCTGATTGGCTGGTGGGGGCTAACAAGCGTGCATTATTTTGGTACAACACGTAGTCCGTGGGGAAATACTCCGCTGTGGGCATCGCCATAGCAACGCATGACACAGCTGAATCAGATAAATGCGTAATTAGTGACTGACAGGAACGTATGAGATGGATTTTGTTTAATTTCAACGTTTTTGGCCAAAACATAACGTTTGATAAATGGGAAGTAGAGCAGAGTAAGCAGCTAGGTTAGCTACTGTTAATAAAATATGAGCTTTCAATTTCTATTGAAAACGGTTAAGGCACTATTCATAATTTTCAGGCGTACATAAAATGATCCCTGCATTTAAGCATATTTGGCTGGATTAGTAAAGTCATGCATAAAAGTTTCAGTTCACTTCAGGTTAAACAGCGTAAAAGTGAAATAACTCCTGCCCACGAGTGCCGCATATCGGTGTTTACTTCCACGGAAAAGTGTTTCCGGGTTAGTCCTGTTGTGTTGTGATTCTGTGCTGATGTTGTTTGTTTGAGCCTGACTGAGATCCTCGTAATAGCTGCGGAGAATGACTCGCTCTGAGACCAGCCTTCAGTGACCGGCTAATAACCCACACAAAATAGTCCCGGTGGTCTGGCATATTTAGTGAGTTTAGTAAATGAAAAAAATGCGACTAAACTGACTTCGCTGCGCGTCGTGGTGTTCTTGACTCCGCGTCGTGCATTATAACCGTCTAATGCACGGCTCCTCGTTGTTTAATCCTTACGTGATTGACTAATTAAGTTGCACACAAAAAAATCGGTATCAGAATTTAAATACCTTGGAATGGTCCTCGGCTCTCCATTAAAATTTCAAATCTCAAAAACTATACAAAACCCCCTAAATTGTTTCAAACTTATTAGACGCTACATTCCAAACTTCTGTAGACTACATGCACTATGATATTCTCACATATATCGTACTGCATGACAGCCTGGGCCCAGGCCGCTCGCTCAGCCACAAAACACAACAGGTCATTGTACAATCAAACTATCACGATTATGGAGAAAAAGCCAATCCACATCATCACTGCAATGTTCTTCAGAAGTGTAAACTGCTTCCTGAAAACTTTCAAATGTCTCAATATTCTAGCACTAGAGTCACTCATTTCATTTATACAGAGACTAAACAATAACAGAGTCACAGAGGCTCCATCCATAACAACTGTACAGTTCCTCAAAGCAAGACTGCAATTGGTCAGTCTGTCTTTACGTATAAAAGGAACCGGACATGGAACTCACTGACCACTGAACTAAAGACCATATGTCTAAAATCTTGACTTCTCGGGCCAAGTCTTGGCTGATATCAAAACAGAACGGTACCCATTTTTTGTAAATAGCAGAGTTTGTGTGAATTAATGATTTGTACGGTGTTTCATGCTATGTTGAATAATGATGTCCCTGTCAAAATAAATAAATATTCAAATGTATTTGCAGTAATCGCGGGGAGCATTAAACGGCACATTTGATTGCAGTGAATGATGTCACCGATCACAGAATGCCTCAGTTATGGACAGTACCTGATGGTCATGCGTGCTGCGTTCACTGACCGTGCCTTTGCGGTGTTCTCTACATCAGCAAATACAGAGCTGCCACCGAGGACAGAGTGTGTGCTCATGGCCGGGTCAGATAATGCCTTTGTTTCATATCAGATTACTGGAGCGGGACGGGTCACGGGCGGAGGCTCAGACGCTTCACCTTTATGGGAGTTTTTTTTGGTGTGTTTGAAAGAAGTGACTGCAGAACTAAAACACAACAGAGAAAATCACCGTCACTGCTCCTTTAAGGCGAGACGCGGCAGTTTTTCATGAGTTTGCCTGGCGCGGTTTGCGTTCACAACTCGTTCAATCAAACCATCATTCTAAATGCAGAGCTACTCTGCAGCCTGTGGGGGCGCTGTATCAAAAACTTCTACAGGAAAACAAGAAACACGCTTCTCTTATTGGTTCGATTAAACTCCACTTCCGGTTCTGTCTTTTGTTTACAAAATGGAGCGGGATCAGACTGTGGATGTGTTGTTTTTTCTTTCCGCACTTTTTAATATGACAGTGACTCTAACTACGCTGAGAACAAACTGATCTGTTTACGGACGAAATGGGAGATAAATGAGCTGATACTCATCATGAGATGAGATGTTGCCAGGCGAGGCAAAACCAGGACTAAACCGGGACTAAAGCAGGACTAAACCGGGATTAAAGCAGGACTAAAGCAGGACTAAAGTAGGACTAAACCGGGACTAAAGCAGGACTAAACCGGGATTAAAGCAGGACTAAAGCAGGACTAAAGTAGGACTAAACCGGGACTAAAGCAGGATTAAAGCAGGACTAAACCGGGACTAAAGCAGGATTAAAGCAGGACTAAAGCAGGAATGAACCGGGACTAAAGCAGGATTAAAGCAGGACTAAACCGGGACTAAAGCAGGATTAAAGCAGGACTAAAGTTGGAATAAACCGGGACTAAAGCAGTACTAAAGCAGGACTAAAGCAGTACTGGCGGACCCCGGAGATATGTTTTCTTCACATGACTGCGAAGGCTCCAGGCAGAGACATTGAAAACTATGACGACTGTCCGAGGGAAACAGACGGAGCGAGGTCGTAAACATGATCTGATCAGGGCTTTGCTCTCTGGCCTCTGGTGCTGCTTTTGTCAGTGGTTTGTGTTACTCGTTTGTTTTGGTTGTATCAGACGCACAACGTCCTATGACTTTCTCTTCCTGGTTTTGTTCCACTCTCTGGCTCAGTTGCGTTCACGAACCAAATGATCCATTTCAGAGTTCGTTGGAACCGGACCGAGACCCACGTTTTCAGCCGGACCAGGGTTTGTTTCTTTGCCCCGGATCAGAGTCTGTTTGCGCGTCACCTCAAACAAACAGGGCTATCCGAGCAAGAGGGGGTTAGAATTGACCTTATTTCAGAAAAAGGGGTACAAAGCACATGACAACGTGTAAATGATGAATAATATGTTGTATGTTAAAAAAAAGGTTCAAAATCTTAAATTTCGTTATCGTATCGTATCATAAATTATTTGTGTGCAATATATCGATTATTGCAGTATTGGCGTTTCCTAAGGTTATCGTTATCGTGAGTGAGCCGTGTATTGCACATTGTAGCAAATCGTGAGGTGCCCAGAGGTGCCCCCCACGCATATTCATTCACAAGTACTCATGCCTGATTACAAAGCATCCAACCTAAAAGACAAATTTTTTCCACAAAACGATAAATGTAAACCTGGCTCTGTCCATCGTTTACATTTCATCATTGAAAGTATCAGCAATTTTGGCCATTGCTCTGCATAAAATGTCTTATTTTTAACTTAGTAACAACAGCAGAACTTTCAAACTGACATCTTTTGCCCTATTCACCTGCAGCGTCTCCCACTTAATAAGGAAAAGTGAGTGACGGCGCCTCCAGACATGTAGGTGCGTCTGTCCCGTCAGTTCCCAGTGCGTTTCCTCTGCAGAGGTCAGGCACACCATCCTGTCCGGTCAGTTATTCTAATGTCATTAGGTCATCTCCTGTCCTAAGAGAAACAGCAGCAACAGGGCGAGACGTGGCACTGTCTGACTCATCCACAGACCATCGCACTAACCTGACCCTCCAGATGCACTGTAACCATACTTGGTTTTCAATACTGATACCTGAACGAGACTTTTTCCTATAAACAGAACAATAATGTGTGGAAGATCTGCACATTTACTATCAGGTTCATCTCCAATGTCAAGAAATGTGTGGAAAAATGGGGAACAACTTGGGGGAAATTGTGGCAAAAAATAAGGAAACATTGTGCAAAAGAAAAATGGAGAAAACATTTCGCAAAAACAGGGGGTAAAAACATGGTAAAAATATTAGTAATAAAAAATGAGCAGAAAAGAAAGTGGAAAAATTGGAAAATGAGAAAAGATTGGGCGAAACAAGTTGAAAAAATAGGGACAAAATTTAAAAGAAATGGGAATGGGAAAAAATGGGGGAAGAAAATGGGAGGAAAAGGTAAATTATTTGAGGTGAAACAACCAGGTAATTTACTTCAAAGCTGCCCCTGGACCAACAGCATCAAAACTCGGATCTAAAGATGCTTCCTGCTTTTGATACTTTAGTTTAGACGATTTTTTTCCCAAATACCAGACTGTCCTTTAAAAGGTCCTATATCATGCAAAATGGACTTTATTAGCCATGTTGTAAATGCTACTTCCTGATCAAGAACATCCCCAGAGTGTTTTTTGACTTCATTCACGCAGTTCTCGGCAATCCTCCTGAATCCTGATCCTGGAAAACCACTGACTTGTGACACTCTGACGTCAGAAAGGAACAGAAGTGCTCGACCTCTGTTATGTCATGCCTTACGGCCTGATTTTAATTTGTAAAGCAGCTTTTTCATTATTTCGGTCACACCGTCAATGGTTGTATGAAAGAAAATGGAACAAAAAGAGCTGGATGTGTCAAACAAACTAACAAACAAACACACCCCTGAGCGTCCAAACAGGGAAGCTGTGAAGAAGGAGCTCTTTCTAACCTACTCTGGACACATCTGTTCTTTTTTTCTTACCGAACGATAATGTCATGGCGAAAAAGCACGTTGGGCTACGAGAGGACAGAACTTTATTCAACCTTCCTAAAGAAGAGGCCACTCGCCAGGACTTGGAATTTCAGCCAAAATAGTGTTTGTCTGTGGCCGTCACTTCTCTGATGGATGTTTGGTGAACCTCGGCCTGAACCAAATGGATTAAACTCTTATAACCAGCGATGATGAAGCAGCCAGGACAGAGCGGTGAGTCAATCAAAACGAGCATTAGCACGTGTGTTAGCGCGTGTGTTAGCGCGTGTGTTAGCGCGTGTGTTAGAGCGTGTGTTAGAGCGTGTGTTAGAGCGTGTGTTAGAGCGTGTGTTAGAGCGTGTGTTAGAGCGTGTGTTAGCCATTTATGAAGCTGTGTTGCAGATGTCAACTCCTTATTGCTGCTCCTTATTTGTTTTCCTGCTAATTTTGCATGGGTGGATTAGCTCGGAGAGAGGGGGTGGAGTTAACTGAATCGAAGCGTCTTGTCTTCCGGGTTTGAAAAATACCTCCAAAAAATACTTTTTTCATCAGATTTTCATTCATCAGAAAAAATAGTACTCCATAGTGGTAGAGGTGCAATAGATCATATAAATGCCTATACTTTACTTTGGAATAGCTAAAATAGCATGATACAGATCCTTTACCTGTCTCCAGCCCTATACTCGCTATTGTAGGAAATAAAAGTTAAATTGATCTAATTCACGCGACCTGTAAATAGGCAAATCCATCATTGTGCAGTTATTATTATGATAATTGTGTTTTTGACTGTTTCACTGTTATGAATGTGTATCAGCCATTTCTATATCAAATTCAAACAACATGTCAAACACTTAGGGTCGGACCGGAGGTAGGTGTCACACTTTCATTTTGTAAAGTCCACTGCATGCATTGAATGAAAGTTTAAACCCTTGGCTTGATATAGGTCTTGCCTACGTGTGGAAAAAAATGTCATTATTTGTAATGAATAAGCGTGAGAAACCGTTGGTGCAGCACAATGTTGTAGTTACTTCCTGGATATCTCCGGCTAAAACGTCATAAAATAAGCATCATAAAGGGTACGTTTCTGTTCTGTACTCTGATGTGTGAAGTTGATAATGTCAACAGTTTGACAGACGAGACAAGCTCTACATAGATGAAAACAGTTTAATTCTATTTGCCTCGGTTCCTGAGAAATCTAAGCTAAACAGAGGCTAGTTTGGATCAAAGTCACAGATTTTATTTCTAGATTCTGAAATATTGCGTGTTTTATGAAACACTCTCCTTTCAGATTAACTCCTCTCCTCCACAGGCACTAACGTTATGGGAAGAGGCAAATGCCTAAATATAAGTACATTTTCAACAATAACATTGTTGACACGTTTTGAAACACCGCGTGTTATTATGTGTGTTATGTAAGGATTAAACAACGAGGAGCCGTGCATTCGACGGTTATAATGCAGTTATAACGCGGAGTCAAGAACACCACGACGCGCAGCGGAGTGGTGTTACTCCGCGAAGTGCATTATAACCGTCGAATGCACGGCTCCGAGTTGTTTAATCCGCTTATACCATGGTCCCACAAACATAACATTTATAATAAGTATTTGTTTCATTTACTAAAGTCACTAAATACACCAGACCACCGGGACTATTTTATGTGGGATATTAGCCGGTCGCTGAAGGCTCGTCTCAGAGCGAGTCATTCTCCGCAGCTATTACGAGGATCTCAGTCAGGCGCAACGAAACAACATCAGCACACGCTGCATCGCCAGAATCACAACACAACAGGACTAACCCGGCACTTTTCCGTGGAAGTAAACACCGATGTGCGGCACTCGTGGGCAAGAGTTATTTCACTTTTACGCTGTTTAACCTGAAGCTAGCTAGCTAGCTCAACGAGCTCAACTGTTTATGGAAACAGCTGCGGTGGAGTCGTTCACACCTGGCCCCACAAACTGAAACTTTTATGATTGACTTTACTAATCCAGACAAATATGTTTAAATGCAGGATCATTTTATGTACGCCTGAAAATCATGAATAGTGCCTTAACCGTTTTCAATAGAAATGGAAAGCTCATATTTTATTAACAGTAGGCTAACCTAGCTGCTCACTCTCCTCTACTTCCCATTTATCAAACATTTTGTTTTGGCCAAAAACGTTGAAATTAAACAAAATCCATCTCATACGTTCCTGTCAGTCACTAATTACGTGTTTATCTGATTCAACTGTGTCATGCGTTGCTATGGCGATGCCCACAGTGGAGTGATATCCCAGTGATTTAACTACCGGACTACGTGTGCGGTTATACGAAAATAATGCACGCTTGTTAGCACCCACCAGCCAATCAGAATCGAGTATTCACCCAGACCATGGTATAATGCTTTTTATGGCGTGAGCATTTAAACAGCCTGGTTCTCGAGTTGAAGACTTTAACAGGATGTTTCTCAGTCGTCCTTGGACCGATTTTGACCATTTAAAAAACTCAGAGAAACGTTAAAATCTCAACTGTTTCGATCTTTCCAAGGGAAGTGTCACGTTTACAACTGTTCGCTACGCAACACCACGCCCCCGACTAAAAAAAGTTTTTTATTATCATTTATTTCACTTCGTTCATCACAGAGCTACCAAAATCACACGCCAAGTGTATTAGAGTGTCTAGTTTCGCAATTTAAAAAACTGCAAAAACGAGTTTTTACACAAAATAAATTGTAACCTGGCTCTATCCGTTCTTCAGATTTTCACAAAGGACTAAACCATGATTAAAACTGGACTAAAAGCAGGACTAAAATTGGACTAAACCAGGTCTAAACCCTATTCACCCATAACAAACATCTCCATATATCCGTAGTTGGTCCTCAGTCTCAGTCCCTGTGTAAATGTGCCAGTCCTTGGCCCTGGATGAACCCAGTTTGGTCAGAGCGGTGCAGACGTGATGATGTGGCAGGTGCAGGTTCTCCTCTGTGTCATCTCTATCAGCTACAACTTGCAAAACACCAGCAACAGCCTGCTCCGTCTAAATGTCAGCCTCTACTGACCAGGGACTAAACCAGGACAAAAACTGGACCACATAGGGCTAAAAGAGCTTTAAACCCAGTTTAAAACCAGGACTAAACCAGGACTAATGGAGAACAAGGCCAGCACCAGATTGAACCCAGCTGTAGCTCTAAATCAGGACTAAACCGGAGCTAAACCAGAGCCACACTGCACCACCAGCGCAGACCTCGGTGATGTTAAACGCGGTCGTAAACCGAGTGCTAATGTCATCACCGGGGCCGTTGTTTATCCCCCGGTCCCGTGCCTTTCCCGCTGCCCACTCAGATGTCCACACTCACCGCAGGCGCACACGCACGCATCCCGGATCGCCTTGTGCTTGTGCCCTGACGCCTCTTTCTGCAGCTTCCGTAGGATTTCCTCCATGGTTTCACAAACGAATCCACAGTGCTCGCTTGGTCTCGCTTCGATTATTATCCCTTTTTTTGTGGTTATTAAAGGGCCAGCGGCGATGACAGCATCCCTACGCCGTCTGCCGAAGGAGATGATTCATTCCCGGTGATGTCAGAACGGCCTCCGAACGCGTCAAAAAAAGAGGAATCCCGTGCGTAAAAATGGGCTTCCTTGGCGACAGAGCCTAGCACGCACCGCGCCGTTTAACCCATAAAGCTAAAAATGCGATAAAACTCTTGATTCTACTCGTATTCGGTCATCCATTGAGTCGGAGAGCGGTCCACACCTGCGCGTCTCCGGGTTGCCACGTACGGTAGGGTGTATTCCAGGAAGGAGGCGCGCACAGTGTGGGAGAGTGCAGCGAGAGCGTTGTAGCAGGATTTCCGCAAACCTGGCAACACAGTATTTACACAGGGTGGCAGTAGGGAGGGGGCTAAACCGCGGAGAGGATCAGGAGCAGGATTTCCTCAGCGTTAAAGGCGACAGGTGAACGGGCACAACGGAGGGGGGGACACGGGTTTCAAAATAAAATAGGCGTTTGGACGTTTAGTTTACATTTTCAGATATCAGTCTTTTGTTCTAGATCACTGACAGGAATATGAGTAAAGTAGCCTACAAGTTGCAACGTTTCTGTAGTTTAAATTGAGATTTTTACATTTTCAACATCCAAGTGGTATGATAGAGCCAGGTTTTAATGTGTGGATTTGAGTTTGTTAATATATTAGTTACAAAGAGGGGATTTGAACATCTAAGTTTCAGTTTTGAATAACCCATTTATAATTACCCAAGACTGGAACGTTTGGTGATTGTCGGGGCTACTAAAGTGAAGATGTTGCAAGAGTGGAATGGATTAGTGTTGTAGGGGGTGTTCTGTGTGCCATATGGACAACATACATGTCAGTATTTGTAAATGGATATGTGTGTAAAGAGGGTTTTTTTTTCACAATAAAAGCACTACAATACTTGCCTGGCTCTGCCATGCTATTCCCTGTCCATTCAACGCAGGGAGTTAGTCTGGTCACAGAGTAATTGGAGCAGTTTGAACGGGTGGGACTAACGTGCACAGATTATCAGCGAAATAAAGTAGTCAGTAATTAGTGGACGTGACGACAGAGAGTCCAATTCACAAAATATGAAGTGAATATAAACGGACGAGAATGCAGAGGCGAAATCCTCGACTGTTTTATCCATGATTAGTCTTTGCTAAAAACTTCTGCACGTGTCACTGTTGATAGAACTACTAAATAGTCAATGCCAATAGGTAGAGAGATAAATACTGTAGATAGATAAATACTTTATTGTCAGATGTATCTGAAATGTGTTTTACAGTTCAGCTGCTCCGTATCAACACAAAATACAGACAAGACATGAGACAATTCACAAAGACATTATAAACAATTGTCCACTCGCCATAACACTTTATTTATGACTTAAGCTCCTCATTTAGTTTCAGGATGGACTGATGAACAAAGGAGTTCTTCAATCTAACCTTATTGAAGTGTGGCACACGGTGCCGCCGCCCTGATGGCAACAGCACATATTCAGGGTTCAGAACATGGCTGGGGTCAGAGGTGATGTTCTTAGCCAGCTGCAATGTGTTGTTATGGTACAGTCCATCCAGGGGCTGTCCTACAATCTTTGGCGGTGACAGAGAGACAGCTGTACCACACAGCGCTACAGTACTGCAGTACACTCAGGTACTACAGTACTGCAGGACACTGAGAATCACAGAAGTGAAGAACAGAAGCAACACCTGACGAGACGCTCGGAAAGGCCGCAGGCGACGTCTTACTCTGTGACGGTCGTGATGTCCAGACCCACCTTCTTTCGTGCAGAAAAGAAGTGGGTGCTTTTTCTTTTTTTTCCACAATAAAAGCATTATATCATGACCAAAATGGGGATTTTCACAATAAAATCAGTATAAAACAACTAAAGAGGGGTTTTCACAATAAAAGCACAATAATAAGATGAAGCATGGATTTTCATGATGAAAGCATATTACAACTAAACAGAGATTTTCACAATAAAAGCACTGTAGGAGCCATTTATGATTTGTCGCTGCTACTTAACCCCCTGCCTCTATATGGCACGGTGTCTCTTTTTCCTCCCTGGGCCTATATAAGGCGTGGTCTTATGTAACCAGGTGCTGCTTAATTGGGGACAATTCTTTTTGACCGTGTCACATGTGGATGTGGATATTGGGTTTTTGAGCCAAATAAGTAAGTTTATAGAAGTGGAACACGTGTCTGGGAACCTTTCATTTTAGCCACAGTGTCAGTGTGCGTGGTGTATACTGCCATTACATTAGTCGAGTAGAAACTCAATCCTGGAAGATTTGGATTGGACTGTTGGACTTGGAGCTCAGAACTGCTGCAGTTGTGTGGTTACAAGCTGCATTCCATCAGCTCGTTTGGACAATCACATGCTGAACTTTGGGAAGTAGCTGAGTTTGAGCAGTGCACTTGGCCGGACAGCTGTGTAGCTAAACTACCTGAACTACACACTGGTTGATCCAACATGTTGGATAACATGGAAAAGACTAGAATGTACTTCAATGCAGCATCAGAGTTAAAACCCTCTATTATTCAAGCTACGGTGCACGAATGTACAGAGACTCTCAGGTGTCTTCATGAACGATTTAAAGGGTTTACAAATGAAACCGAGAAACTGTGGAACTCTCTTTCTGACCATGAAAGGGACTTAATGGCACTTCAACAACACAAAACTTAAAAGTTTTTAAGTGGAATAAAGTTATGACTGGACTTCAAAGATGACGCCGACAATGAGGATTTTATTTGTGAACCAGATGAAGATGTGATATCTGAAATGTTGGACAAAGAAAACGGAGATGATTGGTCCTCTACAACACCTGATGATCTAGTAAGTCTTGATGCGCAAGACACTTCTGAGCCCTATGAGGAAAACAAGCCCATCCCTCTGAGCACACTTCCATCTGACTGTACGCCCCTGGTGGAACCAAGGAACGAAACAGGGGCCGGTGTCCGAGTTTATCTTACTGGCAGATCAACTTACTGACAGCGAGCATGACGGCCAGCTGTGTCTCCTCTACACCTGATTGTCAAATGCAATCACTGACAGGTCGGCATGACTGCATGTCGTAGTTTCAATGCACGGATGTAAATAATGTAGCTTTTACATTTGAGCATCTTTCTTTTTTTTTATCTGTAGGCTATGTGTCCTCACAGCTAAAAGCTCTGGGTTCAATTTCCAGCTACCTTTTATTTGTGGAGTTTACATGTTCTCCGTATCTGAAGACATTCTTAATCTCAGTGGGACTATCCTGGTTAAATGTAAAGGTCATTGGTTTTACAGACTTTGATTATTCCCATCAAAATGGGTAGACTACCTCTGATCCAAAAGATATGATTTAGCCGTGTCTGAAATGAGCACTGTCATTAAACTCTAGAACTACGACCATTGACATAACTGTCACTGGTGAACACAGAGGTGACGTAGAAAGTTAGGTGGGTGATCTTGGAATTGGAGAGTCGGAAGTTCGAATCCTGTAGGTGCACACCTTTATGTCTTCGGGCTGGTGTATGAGAGAGTGGAAAAGCAAATGGTTCCTTGCTGTAAAGAGCTTTGAGTGACCATTTCATTTGCCCATTAAAAATTGCACTGTTTTCATCAGAGACGCATCATAAATGGATTCAAAATATTACTAGATTGACTTGACATTATCTCGCCAACCGCAATGAGGCAAATTGAAGTACAGGGAGGATGATAAGTTTATTGACAGATCGATGTAGCATAAATCACCAGACAATGCATAAACATTTCATATGAGTGAACAAGAACAAGTGAGACAGGTTTGGTAGATCAACTTGTGGAACGTTCCATTAGGCTGATGTGCTGTCCTCAAAAGCTCCACATTGCTAGCGCAGCAGCGATGCTCTTTATAGCCTACTGATAGAAAAAATAAATGTAAAAAAAAGACGCTCAAATGGGGCAAAAGCTACATTATTTACATCCGTGCATTGAAACTACGACATGCAGTCACGCCGACCTGTCAGTGATTGCATTTGACAACGTAGAGGAGACACAGCTGGCTGTCATGCTCGCTGTCAGTAAGTTGATCTGCCAGTAAGATAAACTGACACCGGCAAGTGGATCACAGACCAAAAGGAGTCTGTATTCTTTGACGGCAACTGCATCCATGGAACCAGGACGAATAGGGCAAACATGACGGCCTCCCAGGACAAAACGGCACATGTTGAGCTCTGAGAGATCAAGAAAGAGTTTTTGTGTTGGGCAAAAACCAAGCAGAAACTGTTTTCTTTCATAAAAAGAGAACACAATTTAAGAGAAAGCGATGGAAGGTTACTTGATTTTTGGACAATGCACAGATTGATTAAAGGGCTGTAAAACATAGATATGGAATATGACATGAGAAACGTAAAAGTGAACATATATGGAATTGTTTTTGATTATATTGAAACACTTTTGATTTGATATATTGAGACATGCATTTTTTGCTAGAAAGTCACAGTGTCAGTATGCGTGGTGTATACTGCCAGTACAAGCACTATAAAACAAGGCCTGTGATGAACGGTGCATCATTCCTACAGTGAAACACGGAGGTGGATCACTGATGTTTTGGGGATGTGTGAGCTTCAGGGAACTTGGTTAAAACTGACTTCAGGATGAATGCAGCATCTTATTAAAGCATAGCCTACTGGAGGGAAAGTGTCACACATCAGCCTGGACTCACTTGGTGTTGACCTTCAGAGCCTTGCATGGCCAGGCTCCCTCCTACATTAGACTTAGACTTGTTGTGTCCTTATACCCGCTCTCGGAGGCTGAGGTCTCAGGATCTGAACCTTCTCATGGTCCCTCGTACTCGTTTCAAGACCAGAGGAGATTGCTCCTTCCAGGTGGTCGCGCCGACGCTCTGGAACGATCTTCCACTTTCCTTGATTGTGTTGACGTCTTTTAGAGCAAACTGAAAACCTACTTGTTTCAGAAAGCGTTTTAAATTCCAGTGGAATAAGGGTTGTTTTATGACCACATTTTGTGACTGTAAATGTAAATGTACTTTGTATTTCTATTTTGTATTTTTGTGAAGCACTTTGTGACCTTTGTCTGTGAAAGGTGCTATATAAATAAACATTACTTACTTACTTACTTACTTGGACATTTCAACATGACAACGATCCAAAGCACAAGACCATGTCGACCTCTCATTGGCTACAACAGAATAAAGCGAAGGTCCCGTTAGTGTCCATCTCAGTCTCCTGACCTCAGTTTCATTGAACCATTGAACTCAAACGTGCAGTTCATGCAAGACAGCCCAGAAATGTACAGGAAATGGAGGCTTTTGGCCAAAAAGAATGGGCAGCTTTACCATCCGAAGAAATAAAGAGGCCAATCCACATCTACCACAAAAGAATCCAAGCTGTCATTGATGTTAAAGGGTCATTTTGGTACTTTCTTTTTTCATATGATTTTAAAAGAGTAAACTCGGTTGTTCCACCATAAATGGCTTCACACAGCCACTAACTATGAGTGAAAACAATGTTTTGTGTTGAAAATGGACAAAAAATACAAAATTTTGTCAAGGTATGTAAACTTCTGAGCGCAAATGTATGTGAAGATTCCGTTCATCCCTTCACCATCCTGTGTTCATGGTCAAACTGCAGGTCTCTCGTTGGCTTAGAATATTTTTTTTTATGTAACATGTGACATTTCTGACAAACAGTTCTTCACAGCCAAACCATTAAGGCAGAAACACGTCCACTAAAATATCACAAAACCTTTTTGACCTTGTGAGCTAGACTCAAATGACAGGGAGCGTTCTGATGTCCCTTGAGTAACTAAAGGCCTAGGGAGGAATTTCACTTTGGGTTATTAATCATGGAATAAAGTTGTATGACATGCATTTAAAGGTTCAAATGAAGCCGCTGTCAGCATTAGTCTCAGACGGCAGGAAAGCATCAAATTAACCTCTTAACTCCCGCCTGAACGGAGAGGATCTTTTTCCTCACGTCATCAGATTTTTTTCCCATCATTTTTTTGTTGGGTATTCAACTCATTTTTGTAACTTTTTTGTCATTTTTTGTCACATTTTTGTCATTTTTTCGTCAATTTTTATCACGTTTTTGTCACATTTTTGGTCATTTTTTGGTCATTTTTTTGGTCATTTTTTTGTATTTTTTTGTCACATTTTGCATTTTTTGTCAAATTTTGTCACATTTTTTTTGTCATTTTTTGTCACTTTTTTTTCATTTTTTCGTCAATTTTTTAAATCAATTTTTTGTCATTTTTGAACACATTCTTTACATTTTTTGTGACATTTTTTTCCACTCTTTCATCAATTTTTCGTCATTTTTTTGTCAATGTTTTCTCACTTTTTTGTCACATTTCCATCATTATTTTCGTCTCAGTTTTGTTGCTATTTTCACACCTTTTTTCCAGAAGCTTTTGGATTGGGGTAAAGCCAAACTGGAGAAAATGTGCTCAGTTCAGGTGGGAGTTAAGGAATTAAGGAAAAAGTGTGAACTTGTTAAAGAACCTATAGAAGTTATGCCTCAGTAAAAAAGATGATATGTGAAAGCAAATACGAGGACCTGTTGGGTGGCTCTGAGACACAATGGACATCGTGTTGGACTTCTCGGCTTTCATAATGTAAAGACATTCAAAGGTTGTGGGTTTGAGTCCCACCAGTCATTGTTTATATGGTTCAAACATTAAAAATGTGCATCTACATTCTGAGCTTTTAAGCCACCACATGTGTACATTGAAAGATCAGAGTGTGTTTTTTACGGAAACTTCAGTTATGATTATAAAATGTATATTGTGATTTCAGATTATGTGGACTACTGCCTCCACAACCCGGCCCTGGATAAAGCAGAACAAACTGGATAGATGGATTTCTGAATACGTTATCTAACGGGAGCATGCAAAACATAAATAAAATTGGCCCAATCACAGACCCTGTGGCACCCCAACTGGTCTACATTAACAAATTGGTACCTATCAGATAAGTAAGATTTAAACCAGGAGAGGGCTGTTCTCCTGGTGACTGTCACATTCTAACCTCTGCAGGAGAATATTGTGGTCGATTGTGTCAAAGGCTGCGCTGAGGTCTAAAAGAACCAGGATTGAAGCTAGTCCAGTGTCAGCTGCTGACAACAGGTCGTTGGTAACTTTGGTGGTAAGTTCTGTACCCTGTCTGAAATCTTTCAAATAAACTGTTGTCTTGTAGGTGACAAAGGCAAAGCTGCTTAACCACTACTTTTTTAAGATAGTTTGAAATGAAAGGCAGATTAGACATAGGCCTATAGTTGGCTAAAACATCAGGATCGAGGTTTTTTCAAAAGTGGTTTGATAACAGCATATTTAAAAGGCTTTGGCACCGAACCATTTTCAAAAGATGAGTTAATTATTTTCAATATAGTATCTTTGACTTTGGGAATAATTTCTTGCCTGCTGGACTTTGAGAGAGTGGTGCACATGTTCATCACAGCGCGCCTGGGCTATTGTAATTCCCTTTATTTTGGAATAGACCAGGCCGCCCTAAAACAGCAAAATGTAGCAGCATGGCTGTTGACAGATACAAAACATTTTCAACACGTCCTGGCATCACTGTCCTGGCTTCCACTCCCATACCGATTTCGATAAAAAGTACTGCTTATGATTTTTAAATGTCTTTATGGGCTGGCTCCCCTTTATTTGACTGCTCATGGTCCTGTAAGATCCACAAGGTCCTCCTCTCAGTTGCTCCTTGACGTTCCCAGGTCCAGTTTGAAGAGCAGAGGAGACCACAGTCTGCCTCTGTGGGTCAGAGCCACTGGAGAACTGTAAATCTCCTTCAGACGAACCTTTTCTCACTGGCTTTTTAACATGAGTTGTGCTGAACACCTATTACTTATTATTGTTTTAATATTTATTTTTACTGTGTTTTTTTCTTGTCAATTGCATTGTAAATGTGCTATGGAAATAAAGTTGACATTGACATTGCCAATAATGACCTGTAATGGCAATGACCTCATAGGATTCAATGGAGCACTATTTTTGTATATTCTGCTTTTAATATTCCAAGAACTTTAGATTTCATTAAGACACAACAGTAGAGCTTTGTTTTTACTCCTTGAATCAGTCAAAGAGTTGCAGTTTAGACTCTTGTACAGATAAAAGCGTATGTTGTGTGACAATCCTGATCGTCCCAACACTTGTTATCTGGAAATCAAAAGAGCACGTCATCAAACACAAAGGACTCAACTTATTATTTCACATTTATTCTGCAGCAGCACACAAACCGGAGAGTCTTTAAGTGCACGGTTCTGCTGTCCTCCATGATTGTTGGGCTCTCCTTTGCACCACCCAGTGTAGAGCGTCTTGTTGCTGCTCTTTGCGAGAATGACAGAGACATGGAAACAGTACAGTGGCTCTACTTTGTTGAAACAAATGAACACGTACAGTCTGTGCATCCGAATAACCGATCCATGCTCTTCGTCCTTCTGCTGGGGACTTCACAAACTCATCCTCTTCAGGACTGCGAATGGAGGCGAGGCTTCCACCCAAAAGCAAACAGTGTTTCTAAGAGAGACGGATGGAGACTCAGAGAGAACGCTGTCTATTTCAGTTCCAAAAGAACCAGTTGGACTTATTATCAACTTACATTTTGGAACATAAAGGAAAAAGCAAATGTTGAATATTGCCCAGTTTAAAGTCGATTCTTCCGCTAAAATACAAAGCAGGGGTGGTTTATAATTGTAGCCAGAGCCTGTCTGTCAATATTCTTGGCATTATTTGGGCCGTTACATGAATGTGTGACCTGCATTAGGAGATAAAAGAGGGAGACCAAGTGTTCATCAGAGAGAAACAAATAAAGTAGAAACAAAACAGCATCTGGCCAAGTTTTAGGGTGAAAACCTTGACATCTTTCTTCTAAAAGGCTTTGGCAGTTCTTAAGTGAAACTTGTAGGAGAGCTATGGAGCTCACAGTCTCGCCTACCTCAGGGTTCCAGAACTCTAGCTCCTGGACATTGAAGAATCACTTGACTGTATTTGTGGGTTTCTTTCCTGTAAATGATCCTCGCTCTGGTCAAAACAGACAAACACAGACAATACTGCCGTAATGCTCTGTAGTCCTCACCACCATCACTGCTCTGTTCACAGTTCAACTTGATATCATATTGCTCACCACTGTTCCCTCTTAAAGGCAATATAAAACCACTAAAGGCTCATGAGTCAGGTTAAATTTGACCGTATGGCCCACACCTAATTCTGAAGGTAAATGTTGATAATCATCCACATTCACAGTAATAGCTCCCTGGTGTGTTCACGCACACGCCGTTTTTAACAGATGGTCGGGTCAGCCCATTCATTTACCTCTGTGATAAGTAGAAAATGTTACAAATAGTGCCATGACCTTGACAGTATCATCAGTTTGAGATGACATTTTTACAATGAAAAACTGAAACAAGGTTTTTAATGTGACACAATATTTCAATAGCAAGTTCACACATAGGAATGAGTCACTTTGAAAAGAATGACTTTGGACTGAATGAATCTGTGCTTCTAGTCACTTGATCAACACTAGTTATTACTGTGCACACCTGAGGGAAGGGGGCATGGTTATGTTGTCACTGGAAGAGAAGTGGTTCATGTGAAAAAGTGTCAGTTCAGCTCCAAAACTCCAGAATGGAGTGATTTAATGCCCACAAGGAAATGAATATGAAATCAGTCATTCTGTTGATATAAGTCGTTCTGTAACTAGGGAAGGGCAAAGTTACACTTCATGAAACTCCAAAGCTCAAACGCCGGAGCTTCGAATCACAGTTTGAAACAATCACTCCACAGTGACATCTAGTGGACATTGCAACCAGACTATTTTTAAGAAGTGGCGGCGCGGTGGTGCAGTGGTTAGCGCTCGTGCTTCACAGCTAGAAGGTCCGGGTTGGATTCCCACCTGGACGGAGCCTTTCTGTGTGGAGTTTGCATGTTCTCACATGTGTGTAACTTATCACATTTCTGCCTAAATGTGGTCTAATATTTATTGAAATCATAGACTGAGTAAACAGTGTCTCCTTACATTGTATCATATTTCTATTGGCCATCACATGTAAACATGTGACAGGGAGGAATAAGTAAGTACACCCTTAGATTCAATGCTGGTTGACCCTCCTTTGGCAGCAATAACTTCATCCAGAAACGTTTCCTGTAGTTGTAGATTAGAAGTTCACAACCATCAGGACGAATCTTGGACAATTCTTCTTTACAAAACTGTTTCAGTTCAGCAGATTCCTGGGATGTCTGGTGGGAATGGTTTTCTTGAGGTCATGCCACAGCATCTCAAAGGGTTTAGGTCAGGACTTTGACTGGGCCATTCCAGAACGCGTATTTTATTCTTCTGAAACCGTTCTGAAGTGGATTTGCTTTTGTGCTTTGAGTCATTGTCTTGTTGCAGCTCCATCCTCTGTTGAGCTTCAGCTGTTGGACAGATGGCTTCAGGTTTTTCTGCAAAATATCTTAATACACCTGTGAACTACTTTTTCTATTGATGATAGCAGGTTGTCCAGGCCCAACTTTGGGTTCATCAGTTCACATAATATTTTGCCAGCAGTGGAGCATCCAAGTGCTCTTTCACAAACTTCAAACGTGTAGAAATGATTTTTGAGACAGCAGTGGCTTCCTCTGCGGCGTCTACCCATACTTTTAAGTATTGTTTGTGTCCACAGAGATGTTGGCCTGTGCCACTGTTTTCTGTAAGTCTTTAGCTGACACTCTAGGGTTCTTTTTTACCTCATTAAGTATTCTGCGCTGTGCTCTTGGAGTCATCTTTACAGGACGGCCACTCCTTGGAAGTGTTGGAACTGTCTCCTTTTCTCCTTTTCCAGCTTTATACAAATCAAACATTCTTGATTGTAGGTTCAGAGAGCTCTTTTGAGCGGGGCATGGTGCACACCAGACATTGCTTCTCAGCATTCTTAACTAAGTGTGTTTTCCAGTGATAAGGGCAGCTTTAAGCCACACCTCAGTGACTAGACTTCAGGTTGGCTCACACCTGACTCTAAATGTCTACATTACATTGTCTAATTAGCTCTTGGACGATCCTCAGCCAGGATGTGTACTCACTTATTCCACCCTCTCCTGTGAATGTTTACATACTATTGCCAACAAAAACATGATCAAATGTAAATGTTTGGGTGGTAGGCCTATTAGTTTAAGCAGACACTGTTCACTCATTCTCGTGATTTTCATAAATATCAGACCACATTTTATGACCAATTTAGGCAAATATGTAATTCCACGGTGTACTCACTTTTTCCTCCCACTGCAAAAAATCAGAAGTGAGTTGGCTTGTACCTGAGCAGTTGAAGCCGTCCCCGGAGAAGCCATCTTTACAGACGCAGCGGTACGAGCCTTCGGTGTTGATACAGTCTGCCTTTATGCTAACAAGTCAGTCCCAAGGGAGCCTTTATCCACATCTGTGACAAAACATCCAATGTCCTCACTTTTGTTTTTTGTGTTATTTTGAAAACGTACAAATAAATTAAAAAGTAAATAAATAAAAACATATATATACATACACATGTATACATTTATTCTTAACAAATGAGGCTCGGAATAAGCCCTGGTATATTTCAGCCACATATCATGGATTTAACATGATTATTTCTCATCATTTCCAAAACTCCATTGTATTAAACATGTGCTGCCGCTGGGTGGCGCTGATGCTCCATGGTCACAGGAGAGACAACAGAGAGGCGAGGTTCAGAGACAATCACAGAGCAGTTGTTGATTTTGTGACAGCAATGAGGATTCAAGTAAGTCCAAACATGCAAACAGAGGTGCGAGGTCATAGAGATGCAGAAAATGCGCACGAGCAGGGGCTGTTTGGAGATAAACATGATTTATAATAGATTTCTAAGGTGACTCTCCTCCTCTATCAGCCCTCTCCTGTGCCCCCTCTCCCCTGTCTCCGCTCAAGTGTCCCGGGTCAGTGTGGAGCTGCAGGAGCGCAGACCCTTAAAGCAGGGCTTATATATAAACGCTCGCGCTGCAGTCTGCCTCTCTCTCTCTGGGTGAGCGCGTGGAGGAGCTGTCAGACGGCTCGTGCTAAACAGACTGAAACCACTTTATAGGTCGTATATTTTGGGAGCGTGCCCGCGGCGCGCCACGTGCGTCATGACGAGGTGTCTGTAAATAGGCTCTGAATCCACGGAACGCGTGTCAGTGGGTCACAGTCCTGAGTCAGTGGCGCATCTGTGCGTTCTGCGCCCATGGATAAAAAGGCTCCGCGCGCGGCACAATGGTCGTCCTGGGAGCGAGTAACGGAACGTTCGGTGGCGGAAACATGAGGTCGTTTATGATCGAGGAGCGCGCGGGCGGCGGGGACTACGCGGGCTCCACGAGGATCATCTCCGAGGCGCTCGCGCCGCGGCTGCTGAAGATCGCGCAGGACGCGGCGGAGGCGGCAGTGGCGGTCACCGCTCCGGGCACGGCCAGTCCGCTGCTCATCATGGAGAGCAACGGCACGCGCTGCGGCGAGCACATCCTGAGCTACGGCCGCGTGGAGAAGGTGCTGATCGGCGGAGTGCTCATGATGCTCACGCTGTCCACGATCTGCGGGAACTTGCTGGTTGTCATCTCCGTGTGCTTCGTCAAGAAGCTGCGCCAGCCCTCCAACTACCTGATCGTGTCTCTGGCTATTGCCGACCTGTCCGTGGCGATCGCCGTCATGCCCTTCGTGTCCATCACGGACCTGATCGGTGGACAGTG
This sequence comes from Gobius niger, assembly GCF_951799975.1. Lineage (NCBI taxonomy): Eukaryota > Metazoa > Chordata > Actinopteri > Gobiiformes > Gobiidae > Gobius > Gobius niger. Next base: position 5,141,922 of record NC_136858.1, on the reverse strand, counting down.
GGTCTTTGGACAATTCTTCTGTAACGTCTTCATCGCCATGGACGTCATGTGCTGCACGGCGTCCATCATGACGCTGTGTGTCATCAGCATCGACAGGTGAGACCTTTACCCCTTTGTCCGAACAGCAAGACCCATGTGCGCTTTTACGCACGGGCTTCGGAGCCGGGTGTCTTTACGCACGGGCTTTCTGAGCCATTTTCTTTGCTCTTTCTGGTCGCGTGTTCTCACTCATGTCCGAGGTGGCACTTCAGGGACACGGGGAGGTGTCAGAAAGCAGCTCCGGTCTGAGTCAGTCTGAGTCGAGGCGTTTTGGCAAATCCGTGACCTTTAGCGCAGCGCTCAATGACACCTGCTGTTCTGCGCACTTGGACAGGAGACAGGATAAAACACTGACGCTAATGGGGTCAGAACAATCTTCTCGTGCGCTATGAGGCTCACAGCAGAGCCCTTTTTTGCCAATAATGTGCTTGGTCTAAACTTTTTAGGCAGCAAAAGAGATTCCAGCTGTGAGGGCTCTCTCTCTTCCTGTCAGTGTTGATTTTCTCCCGTGGTGAACAGCTCGAACATTGTCCACAGTGAATGGATGTGACAGCGGAGCCAGGTGAGGCCAAACACTCAGACCGCATAAGGGGTCCCTGTCACGGAGGGACAGACATGAGAAAGGAAACTCGGGTTAAATGAAGATCAGCGCTAAAGTGTTGCTTTGTCCAAAGATCACGCACATACAGATACAAACAGGTTTCAATATTGTTTCAATATATACTTTTTTTTAAATGCCTCAAATCAATGTATTTATCATTTCTAAGAAAGATGGAAAAACTAGAATGAAGCCGAGGAGTCACATTTGGATATTTGACAAATTGGGTGAAATAATGGTGTAAAAAATACTGAAAATATCATCAAAACATGCAGTTGAATGTGCTCTGTAACACACTTTTGTTTTTTTCATGAATGTAGGCATGAAAGATTTTTGATTTTTAATGCATTGACACAACTGTAATGCTTTTCAGTGACATTTAAGGCCAGTGATTTTTGCACAATTCCTTTAATGAATTGGAAACTCTGAAACACTGGAGGATGATTTACCTCGAACTTTATTAAAAAGTGGTACATTATGTTAATGGATGGGAGGGAGGGGTCTTACGGTCTCCAGAGCTGAGGATTTGTCAGTTTTGTGGGATAGTTTTATTCATGCTGCTCTCAGTGAAGGAAACCCAAGCCCTGAACGTTCTGCTACGGAAATGTCGGACGCTAATGCGAATTACTCTTAACCCCAGCCTTAATGGTTTTCTCCAGTTCAGCTTTACCCAAATCTAAAAGGCTACAGCCTATAGGCCTCATTTGAAAGAAAACCCTACAGGGACGGACCTAGAAAAAAAATCACGGGGTGCAAGCAGGGTCAGGTATAATTTCTGGGGTGGCAACACATTTTACAAATGGGGTTTCTAACTCAGATGAAATTTTAACTTTTGAGAAATAAATAAATAAAAATCGTCATTGTGGGAGTCACCGGCGATGGCACTCCTTATTTAGCTATACAGTTGTTATATTTCTTTGTCCTGTCAATAAATATAATGACCTGAGTGAGCCTCTGTAGGCACCCAAGTGGCTTCTAGAGCTGATGTGAGACATCACATTGGTTATACAGGCCAAAAAAAAAATATTATATGAGTCAGGCTTTGAAGATCTGGATTGCGACTAGTCCTTGAAATAATGCATTTATAAAGTGCCAGGTTGACGACGACACTAATTTAGACAGTTCCAGACAAGGACAAAACCTGGCTGACATCTATGGGGTGGCAAGACCTTTACTGGGAGTGGCAGCTGCCACCCCGTGCCACCCCTCTAGATCCGCCCCTAGAATACTAACCTACAAACTCATCTAAATAGACCTTTTTCCTCATGTTGTCACTTTTTTTAAACTTTTTTTCTCATCGTTTTTTTGTTGAGTTTTTGCCACATTTTCCCCCCACATTTTCATCACATTTTGTCAGCTTTCTGTTGCTCTTTGTGGCTTTTTTTGTTTCATTTTGGTCGTCACATTTTCATCCTTGGTTTTGTCTCATTTTTGTTGTCACTATTTGGACACCTTTTTCAAGAAACTTTTAGATTTGGGTAAAGCCAAACTGGAGAAAATGTGCTTGGTTTGACACATTTGTCTAATTCAAATCATTTTCGAACATGTTTGTATTACATATCAGTGGTCTCTAAATGACAAGGTGAGCTGCTTTTGCACATAATAAGATCTCATTGAGGCTAATAACTAAACGCTAATATTGGCAAAATCCCCTCTTAGAACAGCCGTATGATGTTGTGAAATATTAAATCTGTATGACCTGTTTGTAGTGAGGGCTGTCCACTCTCTCATGGCCAATCAGAGGCAGAATGACGCTGGAAGAAGGACGGATTATATGAATCGCTGGAGATACTGAGGTGTGAAAGAGGCTAAATCCCAATATTTGTATTTGTAATATATTATTTCCACAAATGGACACTCAGCATTTCTGATAAACTCTGTTGTCAGCCCTTATACCAATCCTCTGTCTGATGCCTCTGCTTCTACATTTGAGGACTTTTTATGCTTTTTTGTTGACTGTGATGCCTGTGAGAGCATTGAGCAGCTGTAGCAGTAGCATAGACGATGCTGTTACGGCCTCGCACTCTGCTGTGTTTGACCACTTTGAACCTGTTTCTCTTTCGTTACTCAGTGATACAGTCACACATAATATGAGTACAAAGAGTTGCCCCTTGGACATTTTTCCCACAAAGTTGCTGAAGGAGGTGTTTTCTGCTGTTGGACCTTCTCTTTTGGTTTTAATTAACACTTGTCTTAGCTCAGGATATGCCCCCAATTCTTTTAAACATGCTGTTGTGAAACCCCTTTAAAAAGAGCACATCTTGATGCTAATTCTTTTATCCAGTTTTAGACCTGTTTCTAATTTGTCTTTTATTTCAAAGGTCCAAGAGAAAATTGTTTCTATTCAATTACAATTGTTCTTAGAAACCAACTCTGTTCTTGAGAAATTTCTATCTGGGTTCAGATCAATCCACAGCACTGAGTGTGCACTGATGAAGGTGAATAATGTCATTGCCCTGGCTGTTGATCCTAAATGCCCCGTTGTCTTAGTGCTGCTAGACTTAACAGCGGCATTTGATACAGTGGATCATTTAACCCTTTTGTCTCGCTTAAAGGAATAGGCCACCGTTTTTACATACTGAGATATGTTCTTACCTAGCCTTAGCCGAGTTAATATATACCCGTCTGGTCTTTGTCCGTGCGCTCTGTCACGCAAACGGAGCACATACGCAGCCTCTCCCACATGTCATATAGCTCCAAAAAAGCTCACGATAGAAGCTACCAAGCTCTTCCACGTGTTCCCTATTTAAATACAGTTTTCATGCAAAGTATATTTACACAGAAATGTAGCATGTCGATTTTATAAGCAGATAAAAAGGGGTACTATATTGTGAGGCGTAATGATACGAGGAGCAAAACGTCCGCGCAGTAACTCCTAAAGACTTCCCCCGCTCACTTCCGTCAATAGAAGTCGCGTGACTTGTAGAGAGCTAGCAGGGAACAGTTGAAGAAGCGTGGATAACTTGTGAACAATGCCTTTTACGTGCATCGTGCCGGGCTGTGATAAAGAAAGTATATAGTGTAGTAGGGTTGTGCCGATGGACGATATCATCTTCCATCGTGATGGATGAGCAACATAACGATGGAGAGCCACCATCGTCATGCCACGCCCCCTCCTGTCAAAAACACGCACTGGTCTTCTGTGGGCCTTGTAAACCTACAAACTTTGCAGGGATTGCACTGTAAATTAAATCACGGATGTAACTAATATGCGCGCTAGTGTCAGTACCTGCCAGAAGCCACGATGTGTTAGCCGTAATTATTAAAGTAAAGACGCAGCTGCTCTGTTTCTTACGCGCGGAGCTCTCTCTCTCTCTCTGCAGCTCAGAGTTTAACAGTGCGTGGTTTTGCTTTGCTGCGTGCGGAAACATAAACCGTTTTAAAATGAGATAGCTCTCACATCGGTGCTAGCTGAGTGCGCGGACTATTCTCAGGAAGGTCCAAGAGAGGAGAGAGAGAGGAGAGAAAGAGGCGGTGCAAGAGCTACGAGGTTACGAGCACAGACCGAGCGGCTTCAAAAATGTAGCTACGACGCAAACTTCTAAATATTGTCCCGTTCAGCCACTGTTTCTTAAACATTACGTTAAAACTGAGCAAATGCAAATAATAAGCTCCGATTTACATTTGTATTAGTGTGAGAAGGGCCTTGGAGTTGACGCTCTGAATAAGTCGTTCTCCTCTCAGACTTTACGCACGAGTTTTAACACATTTCTTTTGCAAAAGTCGTGTTCCATGACTCTGTTCAGATCATGTTTAGTTTAGATCCATTTATCCTGCAATCTCACATTTCCCTAACATACATAGTAATATGCAGCTTATATATACAGGCTATGTAAATGTCTTTAAATGCTTATAATGAGAAATGGACGATATCATCGTCCATCACGATGGTTCACTGTAAACATCGTCAACGACCAATTAAGGGGACATCGCCCAACCCTATAGTATAGTAATGTTTCACAGATTTCCAACTCACCCCGGACGACGACACAGGACTCAGGACCTCGACCATGAGGTAGGAATGCGAGAGCACTTTCCGAAAATATATTTTCTGCTTGTTGTAAAAGGCTCTCTACAAGTCACGCAGCTTCTATTGACGGAAGTGAGCGGGGGAAGTCTTTAGGAGTTACTGCGCGGACGCTGTGCTCCTCGTATCATTACGCCTCACAATATAGTACCCCTTTTTATCTGCTTATAAAATCGACATGTTACATTTCTGTGTAAATATACTTTGCATGAAAACACTTCACGTAACTTTATTTAAATAGGGAACACGTGGAAGAGCTTGGTAGCTTCTATCGTGAGCTTTTTTGGAGCTATATGACATGTGGGAGAGGCTGCGTATGTGCTCCGTTTGCGTGACAGAGCGCACGGACAAAGACCAGACGGGTATATATTAACTCGGCTAAGGTTAGGTAAGAACATATCTCAGTATGTAAAAACGGTGGCCTATTCCTTTAAGTAATGATCAGCATCCGTGGTTCTGCACTCAAGTGGTTTGAGTCCTACCTGACCAATAGGACTTTTTCTGTCATGATCGGTGATCCATCCTCTTCTGTCGCCTCTTTGTTTTGTGGAGTGCCCCAGGGCTCTATTTTGGGCCCTGTGTTGTTTTCACTTTGTATGTTGCCACTGGGGTCAGTCATTGCTCGACACAATTTAGCGTTTCACTGTGACATAGGTGATTTGCAGCTCTATTTACCAGTGTTTCCAAACAAAGGAGGTGCTCTTCAAGCCCTGACAGACTGTATTGCAGATAGGGGGAAATGTCCTGCACTTGAATGAGGATAAAACTGAGTTCATTGTACTCAAAGGTAAAAGTGTCTGTGAAGAACCTCTGGGTTTTTTACAATAGCAGTTTTAAATTTGATAAGCAGATCAACAGTGCGGTCAGAGCAACTTTTTATCAACTACATCTTTAACCAAGGCAAAACCTTTTTTAATTCGCACCAACCTTGACAGGACTATTCTTGCTTTTATCAATTCACGAATAGACTACTGCAGCGCACTTTATGTTGGTGTTCCCAGTCATCTCTCAGCTGCCTCCAACTGTTGCAAAATGCGGCAGCACGTCGGCACATCACCCCAGTCCTTTACTCCCTCCACTGGCTCCCAGTGTCTTTTAGGATTGATTTTAAAATGTTGCTTTTTGTTTTTAAAGCCCTCAACGGCCACAAACCAGTGCCTGCTGGAAGTCCCAAGAGCCAAGTACAAAGACCGAGCCCAGACTCTGGAACAAGCTGCCCCCGACATGCACCATCACTGACTTTGGCATTTTTATTTTGGTCACCTTGAGTGTTGTAAAGGGCTTTATAAATAGATAATGATTGATTGATTAATTGATTGATTGATTGATTGATTGATTGATTGATTGATTGATTGATTGATTGATTGATTGATTGATTGATTGATTGATTGATTGATTGATTGATTGATTGATTGATTGATTGATAATATTACTAAGGTAGCTTTGTGAAATAACATATTTCTACATAACATTGTAGGAATTAGTAAAATTATACACCCCGTAAAATGTCTTGTTAATTGGATCCTGATGGCATACATATTTATAAAAGTATGTTGTATGTAAATCTAGTTAACCTGTAGAAGCAGTATCGCTTTTGCGCCCCAAGTGGACGCTCGTCGTTCAGTATGTGTGGTAGAAGTCTTGCAAGCAAGACAAGTGGTACTTTGAATGATGCACTGTAAAGAACGTGACCGATAAGAGATGTCTGCTGTTGTCTGTAGACAATAAACCAGCTGAAAATCAACAAGTTGCTTCTTCTTTGATGACAAGTGTAACAACATTTATGCAACTCTTTATCGAGGAAAAACATTTCATATTAATGTGTATTTGACTGAGATGGTGGCTGAGTGGTTAGCGCTCTTGCCTCACAGCTAAAAGTTGTCCAGATTCGACCTCATGGCCGGGGCCTTTTTGTGTGGAGTTTGCATGTTCTCCCCATGTCTCTTCAGGTTTCTTCTGGGTTCTACTGTTTCCCCTACCACTAAAAACATGCTGGTCAGGTTGGCCCAGGACCAACACAACATCTGATCTATGCAATTTCATTGTACAATTGTATAATGACAAATAAAGTTCTTCATTCACCTTTCAGTGACCCATGCCTCCGTGATGGAAAGCAAAAAGCCACTTGTCAACATGTTTTTTTCCCATAAAAAGTTGTGCGGCCAGACCAGTTGTAGCCTGGCGTTAGCCATCTGTAAACTCCGGTCAATTTTAATTTCCCTACATGTACGTCTGGGACTGATCTCAGTGACCGTGTTACCATTCAGCGAGCGGGGGAGGCGGGGCTTGTAGGTGACGTCAAGCATTTGCGCAGCATTTGCGCAGCATTTGCGCAGCATTTGCGCAGCATTTGCGCAGCATTTGCGCAGCATTTGCTGGTTGTAGTTTGGCAATGGCGGCGGAAACGAAAGTAATGGAAGCTCTTCAATCCAATCTGGCTCGGCTCCCAAATATCCAGAAATTAAAATTAAAGCCTTGGAATGTGCAAAGAATGCTCCCAAGACCTATGATAGAGTTATGATAGTTATGATAGTGTTATGATAGAGTTATGATCGTATGATAAAGTTATGATAGAGTCATGATAGAGTTATGATAGAGTTATGATAGAGTCACGATAGAGTTACGATAGAGTTATGATAGAGTTATGATAGAGTTATGATAGTGTTATGATAGTTATGATAGTGTTATGATAGTTATGATAGTGTTATGATAGAGTTATGATAGAGTTATGATAGTGTTATGATAGGGTTATGATAGTGTTATGATAGAGTCATGATAGAGTTATGATAGAGTTATGATAGAGTTATGATAGAGTTATGATAGTGTTATGATAGGGTTATGATAGTGTTATGATAGTTATGATAGTGTTATGATAGAGTTATGATAGAGTTATGATAGAGTTATGATAGAGTTATGATAGTGTTATGATAGGGTTATGATAGTGTTATGATAGAGTCATGATAGAGTTATGATAGAGTTATGATAGAGTTATGATAGAGTTATGATAGTGTTATGATAGAGTTATGATAGTGTTATGATAGGGTTATGATAGTGTTATGATAGAGCTATGATAGGGTTATGATAGGGTTATGATAGTGTTATGATAGTTATGATAGTGTTATGATAGAGTTATGATAGTGTTATGATAGAGTTATGATAGAGTTATGATAGAGTTATGATAGTGTTATGATAGAGTTATGATAGAGTCATGATAGAGTCATGATAGTGTTATGATAGAGTCATGATAGAGTTATGATAGAGTTATGATAGAGTCATGATAGAGTTATGATAGTGTTATGATAGAGTCATGATAGAGTTATGATAGTGTTACGATAGTGTTACGAAAGAGTTACGATAGAGTTACGATAGAGTTATGATAGATACAGACGGCATCTCGTCATAGAAGGGGGCGTGGCCTCGCCGAGGAGGAAAATAGAATCTTTTGAGAAACAATTTTCCACTCTTTTTAGCCATTTTCTGGTGGAATATCAACTTATTTATCACGTAAATAAAGTCAAGTGTAAATCGGGCCCATATGGATATTTTCTCACAGCAGATTGTGCAGTAGAAGTGAATAAACAGCAGTTGTAGCAAGCGCTAGCTAACCGTTAGCGTTAGCCCGATGCTAACATGTAGCATCAAGTTAGCATTCTCCGTTATTCATGTATTTATGGGCTGTTGAACCACTTTGCTCCTCCCCATGTCTTTGTATCATTATTTAGTAGAAACTATATTCATATTTCAGCGTTTGTTAAAGTAGTTTTTGAATAATTAGAGAACATTTTCATGTTTTCAAAATTGTTTTCCCCCTTAACTGTTTTCAAAAATGACCATATATGGACGATTCCAGAGATGCCGTCTGTATCTATAGAGTTATGATAGAGTCATGATAGAGTTATGATAGTGTTACGATAATGTTACGATAGAGTTACGATAGAGTTATGATAGAGTTATGATAGAGCTATGATAGAGTTATGATAGAGCTATGATAGAGCTATGATAGAGTTATGATAGAGCTATGATAGAGTTATGATATAGTTATGATAGAGTTATGATAGAGTTATGATAGAGCTATGATAGAGCTATGATAGCTGCTTCACTCAGTCGGGCGCATTACCTACGTCACGACCAAACGCTAGCGAAAATCAGATCCAATAGTTTCTGGAGAAGTCCAGACCCGTGTACGAAACGCAATGAGTATGAGGGTTAGGGTAGAATCATGCAAGACCAGTTGAGAACCACTGGCCTAAATGTATTGTTGCCTACTTTTCCAAACATCAATCCAACCACTGACCTGACTGCTCTCTCCGCAGGTACCTGGGCATCACCAAGCCTCTGACGTACCCGGTGCGGCAGAACGGCTGCTGCATGGCAAAGATGATCGCGTCGGTGTGGCTCCTGTCGGCCTCCATCACACTGCCGCCTCTGTTTGGCTGGGCGCAGAACGTCAACGACGGCCGGGTCTGTCTCATCAGCCAGGACTTCGGCTACACCGTCTACTCCACCGCCGTGGCCTTCTACATCCCCATGTCCGTCATGCTCATCATGTACTACCGCATCTACCGCGCAGCCAAGCTGAGCGCGGCCAAGCACACCATCACCGGCTTCCCCCGGGACAGCAACTCGGCGGTGTCCCGCAGCGGCGGCAGTAAAGCGGGCAACGAGTCCGGAGAGATGGCCAGCGGAACCGAGGAGGAACGGCGAGACGGACCGGAGGAAGAGGAGGAGAGCTTGGATTGCGTCTCGGCCGCCTTGAAGCTCCAGCGCGAGGTCGAGGAGGAATGCAGCAGCCGCGTGTCCCGCCTCCTGAAGAGCGGGGAGCACCACCAGAGGCGCAAACGGAAGAACCAGTCCATATTCAAGCGCGAGCAGAAAGCGGCGGCCACCCTGGGGATCGTGGTGGGGGCGTTTGCGTTCTGCTGGCTGCCCTTCTTCATCGTGTCCACCGCCCGGCCCTTCGTGTGCGGGGTGGAGTGCAGCTGCGTGCCCCTGTGGCTGGAGAGGACGCTGCTGTGGCTGGGTTACGCCAACTCGCTCATCAACCCGTTCATCTATGCCTTCTTTAACCGCGACCTGAGGACCACCTACAGCAACCTCCTGCGGTGCCGCTACCGCAACATCAACCGGAAGCTGTCGGCGGCCGGCATGCACGAGGCGCTCAAGCTGGTGGAAAAGCCCGAGTCGGATGTTTGAAGCTTGGACACTGACTGAGGTCCTTGGAGTACTATTAAGTTAGTGGGACAATTACGCAAGGTCTTTGGGAAAAGGCTTTTGGGACGGTCACAAGGTTTCAAGACTGGTCATGTGGGAGGAGGCTATGCTGAACAATGGCCTGGTGGTTAGGTTTGGCTGTTTTGGCCTTAGAATTGAATTTGAGTCCAGATTTCTATGGTTTGCTGGATGTCTCTCCCTGCTTTTGCACTCTCCTGTCGGGGGAAGGTTCACTTATGCTCGCATTTTGTAAAACTGATCCATATGCTCCAAGCGTAGCTACCGTCTCCACGGCACATTTCTAATCTCTGACTTGTGTTATCAAAATTTACCACCAGAGGGCGCTGGTAGAGCGTCCAAAGATTTTGGGAGAAGAATGGCACATGCCAAAACAATATATATAACTATGTTTTTTGCAACCAAATTACTTGAAAAAAAAAAACAGGCAAGAAAATGAATAAGTGGTGAATTGGTTTGTAATTAGTTTGAATATTATTTTTAAAGTTTAACAGTTTTTCTTGTTCTTGTTCATGTTAAAGGAATAGGCCACCGTTTTTACATACTAAGATATGTTCTTACCTCACTTTAGACGTGTTAATATATCCCCGTCTGGTCTTTGTCCGTGCGCTCTGCCAGGCTAACGGAGCACATACGCAGCCTCTCCCACATGTCACATAGCTCCGAAAAAGCTCACGATAGAAGCTACCAAGCTCTTCCACGTGTTCCCTATTTAAATAAAGTTATGTGAAGTGTTTTCATGCGAAGTATATTTACACAGAAATGTAGCATGTCGATTTTATAAGCAAATGAAAAGGGGGACTATATTGTGAGGCGTAATGATACGAGGAGCAAAACGTCCGCGCAGTAACTCCTAAAGACTTCCCCCCGCTCACTTCCGTCAATAACCTTTAGGAGTTACTGCGCGGACGTTTTACTCCTCGTATCATTACGCCTTACAATATAGTCCCCCTTTTTATCTGCTTATAAAATCGACACGTTACATTTCTGTGTAAATATACTTCGCATGAAAACACTTCACGTAACTTTATTTAAATAGGGAACACGTGGAAGAGCTTGGTAGCTTCTATCGTGAGCTTTTTTGGAGCTATGTGACATGTGGGAGAGGCTGCGTATGTGCTCCGTTTGCCTGGCAGAGCGCACGGACAAAGACCAGACGGGGATATATTAACTCGACTAAAGTGAGGTAAGAACATATTTTAGTATGTAAAAACGGTGGCCTATTCCTTTAAGTTGTGCGCAATAGTGGGCCCAATGGTTGAAACGTTTACTGCTCTGTTTGATTTGCACATCCTCTGGAACAACAGACGGACCAGAACACGCACAAGATAAATGAACCTTAAGGCCAATGAGCCAAAAGAATAAATATAGACATGCATGATTAAATAAATGATGCACACTTAGGTTAGCGATCAAAGATGGATCAAATGATTATGACCAATTACTAATAATGCTAACAATAATAAGCAAAGATTAAAAAAATATATATTTCTCCCCCCCCCCCCCATCCGAGATATTCTCCCATTACTTTTGATCTCAAAAGTTAGTTAAAAAATGAGAAGAAATTACAATAATGGGGTAAGTAGAGTCTACCTTTAGTTTACATGAGTTTTTGAGTAGAATGGACAATCACAACATGGCAGCCACAGCCGGACACAATCTTTTTTTTTTGTCCCAGGATGGAAAAGGTGACATTTGCATATGGACTCCCTGATTAGTCGGATTCACGCTCACACCTGAGAGACACCTTTTGTAAACTCCACTATCCTTAGGGTTAGAGCAAAGGTAAGGTTGGGGTTAGTTTGTAGAATTTCGCTCTCCTTAAGGTGAGGGTCAGTCATACGGTTCGTTTGGATTAGTTTAAACTAGCTTTGTCTTGTCGAGGTGACGTCATGGTTGGAGCTCCGCTTATCATTGGCTGGTAATGTTGGAGATTGGCCAATCAGGGGGCGACTGGCCTTTCCCATCCTGAGGAAGAAAAGAAAAATCACGAGCTGGACATGAGTTCCACTGGACTATTGTGGCAATGCCCTTTCTAGAGTTTTATTATAGATCTGTGTGAGGGACATGTACCATAGGCAGATTTATTTATTTATTATAATGAAGTATCTGTTTCTTACATGAGTAAAAATAAAACCTTTTTTCACTGTAAACATTTAAGTGGCGAACATATAAAATAGATGTGATATTTCCAACTGGAGAATGGCATGGAAATACAGATGAAACTCGAAAAATTAGAATGTCATTAAGAAGCGCATTCATTTCTGTTATTCAATTTAAACTGTGAAACTAATCATTACATGCATAGTGACATATGTCAAGCCTTTATTTGTTATAGTTTTGATCATTATGGCTCAGCTTGTAAAAAACCCAAATTAAAAATCTCCTAAAATTAGAAAATGGACTGTAAGTCATAATCATCAAAATTATAATTTATGGCATCACTGAAAGTTAATCTGACTTTTAATCAGACGGCTGAGCCTGTCGTGTTGGTCCCACATTGAATTTACATTTGATAGAAGCAGCACCAGAATCTCTGATACATGGAGTGTGTTTATAAGGGCTCTAAATTGCCTCCAATAACAGGAGCTCTTCGGACTCGTTTTTTTTTTTACCATTAAAGGGATATTTCAGGATTTTTGACATAGGGCCTCATTTCCTAGTTATCCAGAGTGTTGCTGATTTCTGGAGATTTTTTTTTGGTAATTCAAGCAGTTCTTATATTTGAAGAGTTTTGTGGCGCTAGGCTAATGCAAGGCTAACGTATTTCTATGGTATCAGCTAGCCTGCATTAAAAACAGTCTGACCCGCTCCACAGTGCACCTGAGGCAAATCACTTATAACACCAGACTAACCATATAAATGTCTGTGTCGATAGAATAATTTTAACCATTTTGCATTTAAAATAACTTATATTTGAGCAGCATCAGCTTCGTGGTTGTATAAGCTAGGCAGCGGCGGAGTGATCTGCTAGAAAATAGTCCCTCAAAATGCGATCATTCATGTGATGCACTCCAAAAATTGTTCTATCAACACAGACATTTATATGTCCCATTTCTGGCGAATGCGCCCTGCATGCACAAGAAATGGGAAGTTTCTTAAAACCGGCAAATAGTGTATACATGAAGTTATATCCCGGTTACTGAGGGAATATCCCAGCCTGAAAATCTGCGTTTCTCAAAATGGGGAAACAGCTATTTTGGGTTTTTTATAATCGTGAAACTGCGTTTATATGATCAAAGACAAAACCGGAATATTAAAAACTCCCGCTAATAACCGGGAAATTGGAGCCTTTGTAAACGCACTCATGGAGTGTCACGCTCCAGTTTGTTGTCCCTCAAATGAAAACGTGTCCATCCTTTAATGTTGCCGGTTCTTGGCCGACCTGCTACAGTTTCACAAACCAATGTCTCAAGATTTACTTTCCACTTGACCACTGCTTGGGGGTTGCGGTCTGGACTCGTGTGAAAATGGCGCCTCGGTCTACGGGAACTGCTCGTTCACAGCATTCAAAAGCTGCTTTCACGAACACAAACTGAACTGTTGTCAATGACAGATGACTTTTTCATAAAACTTGACTGAGAAAATGGCTTTTCCTTGTATCTAAAAAACATATGTGGGACATTTCATTCGGCGCATCTACTGCTGTTGACTAATTGAAGCCCTGGAGAATGGCTTGGCGACATCAAAGTTTGTCGGATCTCAACTTTAAAGGACTCTTGACGGCGGCTTGTGTACTTCTCTTGCACAAGCGGGATGCCCAAGTACAAAAAGACTGTATAATGTAAATCTTGTACTGTTTATAGCTGAGGTTTTATGTGTACTGCACCGAGTATTTCTAACTTTTGGAGAACTGTTTTTTGTGACTTTGTGTCAAACGTGCCAAGATTCCGGTCCCTCCCTCCCCCACGGCATAAACTTTTATCCGTCTAATCCTCTCTGAGACAAGGCAGCTCACTAATAAACAAGATGAAATGGTTTTGTGCTCCCAGGTTGCTGCAGGAGTTATTTGCAGATGAAGTAGAAATCAATAGACATCTGGGGCAGCACAGAAAAATGTGTTTGTGCCTTTTTGGGGGGGGGGTGTAATTGTTGTAAAACTCCATGTTTCCACAGGGGAGTTTTGGTGAGGTGTGGCTGAGGATAAATAAGGGTGGAATTCAACTATGGAACAATGAGTGAGGCCCAGAGGGTTCAGATCTCCCTTTTGGTGGTACTGGAAACTGGAGACGTTCTGTACTGTCATTTTTGAGGATCTGTTCAAGTATTTTTGTAATTGCTTTAACTCCACCACGTTTGAAAGAGAAATGTAACACTTTTTCATGTGTGTAAAGTCTCCAAAGTACATTGGAAAACATCGTATCACTCGCCGCGCACGCCATCTCTATTGTTTTGGAAGAGTGTGGTGAGGGCTTCCGCCACCTGGGGGAATGAAGTCCCGCCTCTCGGTGCATGATTGGGCCAATGTGGGTAAAATAGTGAAATGATAGGCTGCGAGGAGCTGTCCAGATGCTTCTTCTTTTGAACAGAAAGGAGGAGTGTCTGGCAGGCCAGGCAACTCCAGTAGGTGGTGCTGTGCAGATGTCCTGTCAATGCCACTCACTCACGAGAAGGAATCGTAGTGAAGCTTAAATCGTCGACTGGACTGGGCTTGGTTGAGTTGAGGATGTTTCACTGAATGTGACACTGGACCCGGACTGGATTCTGACCACAGGAGCGAAGAAGACGCTTCTGTGAACAGAAGCTTCTCAACCAAACTCAGTCCAGTCGACGATTTAAAGGGGTGGTATTATGCAAAATTGACTTTTTCAAGCTTTACATCATGTCATTATGTCATTCCCTCATTAAAAACATGCCTGAAGTGTTGCCTTGGCACATTCACGTATTTTTGAGTAATCTATAAAAACTCTGATGGCAGCCATTTTAGGGACAGGTTTGCCTGAGTCCTCCTAGGAACGCCCCCACCTCCTGGAGACGCCTCCGAGCTTTCGTCACCAGCCCAGTAACCAACCACTGCTCCTCAGCAGAACCCCCTCCCCACTGATGCCACAGACAGTGTGTGGAAGGGGCTTGTCGGAAAGGGTCAGAGGTTCTTAAAGAGACAGAGGCCTATTTCAAGACATTCACTACAGCCATTTTGAGAGAGCAATTTTATACAAGGCAGTTATTCTAATTTACTGCATTTACAGACCAACAGAAGGTTTCGTCATCATTGTAATGTGCTATAGACTGGTGCTATGTAATTGAAAAACGCATAATACCCCCTCTTTAAGAACCTATCTCACCGGCCTGGAGACCAGTTAGAGATAGTTGGAGACTCGAGTTGCCACTGGTCACAGAGATGTCTCGGAAACGTCCCCTGGAGATAAGGCACGTCTCCTGGTAGTCTAAATGAAAACAAAGTCTCAGTGTGGTCTCCGAGAGGTCTGACAGGTCTCAGAGACATTGCAGGGACGTCACAGTCTCACAGGTTGAGGACAACAAATAGTGTTTGCAACACAATTGCTTGAGACCGCACAGACCTCTCAGAGACATCGGAGACTCCGCTGAAATCGAACCTGTTGGTTTTCACTGAGACTACCTGGAGACTCGCCTTATTGCCAGCGGATGTCTCAAAGATCAGCAGCAACTCGAGTGTCCAACTCGTCGCCAGGCCGCAATGTGTGCCAGTCACGGCAGTCTCCGCAACGTCTCTTCAACTCTCTCCGGCTTAAGCTTCACTACGATGAATACTGGTGTTCGTACAGATGCTAATTCAGCTGCGATTGTCATGGTTTTGAAGTCACAGTTATTATTCTTAGCGCTTTCTAAGCATAATTCATTGTGCCAAAATGAAGGTCTTAAATGTCATGCCCATTGTGTCCATTTTTTGATTAAACAATTTAATTTAAATGTAAGGGCTCTATACCTGATTTATTTTGCTTGCAAACTATGAAAGTGGGAGCAAGTAAATTAAAATGTCAGTTGTGGTCTCTTAACATCCCATTCTTAACACATTGAGTGCCACGCTGTTTGGGGGATTTAGCTGTAGAGCGCCAACAATCCAGACCATGCTATGGACACGTGCTATGGCTCATTTGAAAGGTGAGACTCTAAGCTCTCCGTAGGGGAAAACAGTTTAATTCTACGTGCCTCGGTTCCTGAGAAATCTAAGCTAAACAGAGGCTAGTTTTGATCAAAATCACAGATAACGCGTCTTTTATGAGCAGTGTTGGGTGTAACATGATACACAGAGAGAGAAGAGAAACGCGTTAACTACCGACAATTTAGTAACGGAATGCCGTTTATTTTTCGATCCACCACGTTACCTTTTATTTCCCATGGGCAGATGTGACCGTGACAGTCGATCATCTGCAGAGCTGCTCGCGCTCGCACACTGTGTCCTCCAACACTTTATCAACACAGCAAAGCAGAGTTTTCAACGAGCGTGTTCTCATTGTGGATGTACTTACATTATTTTGAACTTGCTGGAGAAAAGGCAGCGCTGGAGGTGAAGCTAAAGAGGAAAACCACCATGATGCTAGCAAAACAACACGTAGCTATTGGCAACATCGGCCCCTCAATGTAAACAACAAACTGGCAGCCAGTTGTGTTTGAGGAAAGCAGTCCAATCTAAAGCCAGCAGAGTGAGTCTGTTGTGTGTTAATTATGACCAATTCAGTGCACTTTGTAAAGCATAAGCGCTCCTTTATAGACGGTCTTTTTGAAAAACGGGCGCAGTTTCCAACAGAGTCAAATTGTTCACGAACGAAGCTAAGCTTTTATAAGCTCATTATTGTTGCCTTTAGCTGCCTTTAGTCACATATAAAATAAAGCTCAGAAGTGACTGTATTGTGCTGATTTAAGTACTGGTTCTGTCTATGTGAGCTGCTTCTTTGGCGACTCTCTGAAATGGAACATTCCTCATCAGAAAACAATGATTGATAAATGAAGGTTATATAGAGATGTTTATTATGGGTAACTCATGAGTCTCTAACGCGATACCTTCATAATAAAGTAGGAGTAATGAGCAAACTAACGAGTTACTTTTAAAAGTAACGTTACCCAACACGATTATGAAACACTCTCCTTTCTGATGAACTCCTCTCTCTACAGGCACTAACGTTATGGAAGAGGCAAATGCCTAAATATCTCTGTTTCAACAACAACATTGTTGACACGTTTTGAAACACCGCGTGTCATCGATCGCTTTCGCTAATGATCATGTGAGCATTTAAAGAGCCTGGCTCTGGATTGAAGACTTTAACAGGATGTTTCTCAGCCGTCCTTGAACCGATTTTAACCATATAAAATCTCAGAGAAATGTTAAAATCTCAACTGTTTTGATTTTCCATGTCGGGTTTACAGCTGTTCGCTATGCAACACCACCACCACCACTCTCAGACTAAAAAAAGAAAAGAAACGCTATAATATATATATATATATAATAATAATGATAATATAATATATAATGTCCAGATCGTGACTTTTCACAAGTTTTTGATCGTCATTTATTTCACTTCTATTCATCACAGAGCTACCAAAATCACAAATATAGTGTATTAGAGTGTCTACTTTCGTTTTTTTTTTTTTTTTTTGGCACTCAATGTGTTAACAGGGATGACTTTATAAGTGTGTTTGTGCAGGGTCACATTTCAGGGTCACAGGAGTGCTAGAAAACAAAACGCAACTTCAGGAAAATGAAATGAATGCTTTGTAATTAGATGCATTTTTTTTTTACTACAATTATCTAGTAATTCCCCTACTACAACTACAATAAAACAGGTATAGGCTTTAAAAGTTTAAATCTTCCTTCATTCCTTGGTTTCACAAAATATATACAAATGTTTGCAGTAATGAATTCATACATTTGTTTCCTTTTCGGCTTTAAAACAATCTATATTAGCTCATTAAAATGGCATTAAAAACAATTATAATTTGACTTACATTTTCAGGACAGACGTTTCAACAAAACATTGTTAACTGAACTATTTAAAATATTGTCAACATTGCACTCGCACAGAACAAAAAATATAAACTATATAAACACTTTTGTTTTTGCTCCAAATGTTTCATACGCTGAACTCAAAGACTTTTTCGATAAACACAACAGACTATTTCCCTCAAATATTGTTCACAAATGTGTCTAAACTAGGTTGTCTACAATAAAAGGACAAGGTGTGGCCTCTACAGTTGATTGTGGCCTGTGAATGTTGGTCCACTCCTATTCAATGGCTGTGCAAAGTACTCAACGTCATACAAGGGGGCGTGGCAGAGGGGGAAGGAAACCACAGTTTATCCCTCTTTTTAGCCGTTTTCTGGCTGACTATTACCACATCTATTACACACTAATAAAGTCAAGCCAAAATCTGGTCCTTATGTTTTTTTTTTCACAGCAAATTGTTCAGTAGAAGTGAAAAATGGTATTTGTTAGCTTACGTAGCATTAAGCTAATGTAGCTTCCTGATTAGCATTGGCCATTTTTTTTTTACTATTTATAGGCTGTTGAGCCACTTCGCTCCTCTGTCTCCGTCTCCTCGTTCAATAGAAAAATATATTCATAATTCAGCATTTGTTAAAGTAATGGTGGAGGAATGAGAGAAAGATCAGTTTTGTTCAAGTCTTTGTTTGTTTCTGGCTGCTTCGAACATGACCATATATGGACGATTCCAAACATGCCGTCTCTATATGTCACATATGTGGATCCATAGCATCCCAAAACATGCTCAATGGGTGACATGTCCGGTGAGTCTGCTGGCCATGCAATTAGTGGATTGACAGCAATAACACAGATATAGACAGATTTTTGAACAATTGTTTGTTCGTTGCAGTTTTCCTGCTTGTATGGGTTTCATTTCTGTGTATTATCGTTGATCCTTGGACACAGAGGCAGGAAAGCGACTAGCCTTGGTGGGCATTAGAATACCAGTGCTAACATGGCAGTGGCGGGAAAGGCTTTTTGTTCGATTTGATTTTTTTGTTGCGTGCCCTTCCTGTCACAGCCGACCAGGCTCGATAACTTCAGTGGGCAATGAGGGTGAAGTCTCCCATTGGCTGAACACTCAACACCGACCCTGTGGAAATGAATTTTTAGCAGCACAATGTACAAAACTATGCAGCTTTTTTCTTTTAAGTGAATCTACTGTATCGCCTGAACCTTTATTAACAATATATTAAAGCACTTGTGTCGACTGTTTCTGGAAAGAGGTCTGCTTTTGGAGATGTCATGGATCCCTTTATTATTCTGTCTTGAATAAGAGAGAAAAGATGATGCTATAGCTCAGGCTGAAGCTGAGGATAAG
The DNA here is from genome assembly GCF_951799975.1 of Gobius niger. Taxonomy (NCBI): domain Eukaryota; kingdom Metazoa; phylum Chordata; class Actinopteri; order Gobiiformes; family Gobiidae; genus Gobius; species Gobius niger. The sequence goes on along the minus strand of NC_136858.1, from coordinate 5,122,748 downwards.
GTCACAGTCAGGCAGATCGTGTTTAGATTTTGATCGTGCGTGCACAGGGGAAGCGTGTGCTGTTTCACTGATGTGAACTAACAAAGACGTTTTAAAATATTGCAAATAACAAATATTGCCTCTAATACTGTGGTAGGAACCTTCTTCAGGGCATTAAAGTGAAAATGCAACTGTGACCGAAACGTACAAGCAAGACCCGTCAAACAAAGGACTTTTATTTTAAACGGAGTGCCTCGGATCCTCTCCTTTTCTTCTCAGTTCATGGGTTCACTCCAATCAATCCTGAAGAGTTTGTGATTTTTGAACTTTGAACTTTGTTCCCCACAAATGTGCTCGCATTTCCTCCCCACCATTTGAAAACTATAGACAATCATTTTGGATGCTATAAATACTGTACACATCAATAACGTCTGTTATTCTACGATAGACAGATCTATCACTCGCTCCAGGATCAATAGGTTGCATTCACATGACATCACAACATTCTGAAGAGCCCACAGTTTCAAACTGAGGCAGTGAGGTATGAATGCCATCATGGTCACAATGGTAAATGCAAATGATTTGGTCTGGGCTTTTGGCTGATATCTCTGGGATAATCCACATGAAACACAAACTATCACAATGTGCATACTCTGTCGCCACTTATGAACTAAGGTCCAATTATTTTCTCATAAAAAAAGAAGTGGTGATGATATTCAGAAACATTTGCGTGATGTGTGTCAGCAGATAAGAAGGACTTTCAGGTTTGTAATCCAGCACGCTATGGAAGACTCTGCACACCCGGGAGAAGACAGGTGCATAGAAGACTGGGCAACATTCCCGCACACAGTCTCACTCTGTAAGACATTTATCTCAGCAACGTTTCGGTCAAACTTCGTCGTTAAGTTTGTAAATCCAATCATTTCTCTCCCATCATCAAATTCTAGAACGAGGCCATCTCCGTGGTTAAAAGTCCTACATTCCATCCAGAAAATCTACCAGAAACCCAAAACACAATTGGCCCAGGAGCAGTGATGGTAACAAAACGCTGATCACTTATACAGCCAATGGGTCACTATAAGGTCAAATACGCACTCATATCAACCAGTGGCGGCTGGTCCATTATGGGCGGTGGGGCGCCGCCCCTCCTATCAATTATGCAAATAAAAGAAAAAGTTTTAAGCTTAGCAAAATCCTAACTTTCTTATATACAGGTCTTTTATAGAGTGGAGGGAGGGGGAGTGGAGGTGAAGGAGGTGTCATTTTGTCTGCCTGGTTCATCTTGTGCTGTAACCGCTGTAACACAGTCTCATAAATGTGTAGTTTTGTGCTTGGGGCGGTGAGGAACAGCGCCCCAAGCATCTAACCAATGGCGCTCTACTATGGTATAAAAACGTCACCAAATATCATTAATTCAACCAATCAGAGACGCGCAATAATAAATCTCCGATGGGCGCTGAGGCCAAGCGCCCATCGGAGATTTAACAGGTGAAAGATGAGGAAGCGTCTACTGTAAACAAACACGAGGAGCTCGTTGTTGGAGCAGCTCTGAGCTCACGGACGATCGGAGGAAAAACTTCTCATTTGAGAGACGGAGAAGCTTTGTGTTGTTTCCTGAGAGGAGGTGAAAGGATTTAGTCAAACTAATGGACTTGGGACAACTTTCTTCCGTCAGAAGTCACGTCTAAACGGACTTTCCTGGAAGTAGCATGACGATGCTAACTAGCTCGTCTGCTTTAGCTGCTGCTTGTTTATTTCACACTTTGGGAAAACCCTCGCTGACTTGGACAGACAGTTCTGTCCCAGGACGTGGACATTTGATGGAGAGAAGATTCAGGACCATGAGGAGGAGCTACGACAGGAGAGGGGAACATCATTCATTCACTGAGGGAAACAGAGGTGGAGCTCCAGGTGCTACAGAGGAGGAGGACTCTCGTCTAAACGTGAGCTGCACATTATTTCTCAGCGGATCATTTGTTGTTTATACGGGTTTAAACCTGTGGCTCTGACGCTCATAATGAAACCACAGCAGGTCTGGGACTAAAACTGTACATGAAATCAAAGAGGAAACACCTCCTGCCTTTGTTCTGGTTCTGTTGGTACAAAACACATATCAGTGGTGCACAATACAAATATGTATAGTGATTATCGTTACGCTTTAGTCAGAAAGGATTTATTTTTTAGTTGAATAAAACTAAACAATAAGTTTTGAATATATTCTACATAAAATAATAATATTAAATGCCCCAAAGATAACTTTCTTTTTTAAGTTAAAAACAATGTTTATAAGTATCTTCTAAAATGTAATTGAAGGTAGGTCGGGGCAACAGCCCCCCCTGGTTTTCACATCACCAGCCGCCACTGATATCAACCAAAAAGTTGCCTTTAACCCATTTCAACCCATCAAAAAATCTTATATATTAGGCTTTAAAAATGTTTCTGAATGATTTGTCAACAAATTTTCATTAAATATTGAAATAATACACTCTTTGGATGAGATATGTGCAGTGTCACATTTTTAGAGAAAATTGTCACATGACCAGAGGTGTTTACTTCCTGGTCGCACCTTGAGAGGAAGATGGCTGCTGCAAAGCTTTCTGCAAAAGGTTAGAAAAGTATGTTAAAAATAACATAGGACAAAGATTTTTTGTACACATTATCTTTATGGTGTCTAGTAATAATATATGCATTTGCAATTAGTCAAATTGGTTTGGTTAAATATGTTAAAGTGACCGATGGGATAACATGTACACACATACTTCTATATACAAAATTCTTTTTCCTATCTTTTTTCTTTTTTCTTTCCTTAAGATTCACTTCAAGGGAAGTTCTGCATATTTTGAATCTAGGTGATGGCCCAGACAAATCATGCAACATTGCAGTTATCCCTCAAAGCGAGAAAGATGCTATCCTTTGTGATTGCAGTGATTGGTCAGATATGGATAAGAAAACAGATAAAATCAATAAAACATCAACATAAGAGTTAATCAATTACAGTAAAAGGCAAGGGTGCAGATAAAATACAGTTGTCATATGCATGGGTAAAAATAAGTGTTTTCAGCCTGGATTTGAACATTGTCAAAGTTGAGGCCTGTCTCACATCCTCATGAAGACTGTTCCAGATTTTAGCCGCATGAAACTGAGCTGTTTCAAATTCTATTCTCTGAGAGACAGGAAGCCAGTGCAGAGACCAGAGCACTGAATTAATATGGTTGTATTTTCTGGTTCTTGTCAGGACTCGAGCAGCAGCGCTCTGGATGTACAAGTGACTGATAACACTTTCTCTTTGTGTCTGTGGTTCAGAAACAATGATCTCAGTTTTGTCTGAGTTTAGTTGGAGAAAGTTGTTTTGCATCCACAAACTGATCTGTTGGATGCAGTGACAGAGTGTATCTACAGGCCCATGTTCACCAGCCGTCAGTGACACATAGATCTGAGTGTCATCTGCATAGTTGTGGTATGACACATTGTTGCTGTTTATTAGCTGACCCAATGGAAGCATGTACAAGTTGAATAAGAGGGGTCCCAAGATTGACCCCTGGGGGACTCCACAGGCCATGGCAATTTTGTCTGAGACACAGTTGCCAATTTTGACAAAGTATATCCTGTCCTTGAGATAGGACTTGAATCACATGCATTCAACATTCAGAAACAACATCAGATTGTCCTACACTCCCCACACCCTCAACTGGATAACCTTGGCTCTGTTGAAGAGCCAAGGTTATCCAGTCACCAGAGGAGGAACAAGTCAGAAGAACCTCAGAGGTCCTCTAGCACAAAGCCACTATCCCATGGAAAGAGATACATTCTGGCTACTGTACTACATCTGGCAAGATAAGACTCTCACTGGCCAATCAACACATGGAATCGGTTCCTTGTATGTCATTGTTGTGACCATACATGTGACAAATGCAATGCCTTAGTGCACACTGAGGGGCTCATCCTCTGCCGGGCTCCTCTCCATCCCCACAGTACCAATGGTCACTATGGATGCCAGAGCATTCAGCTACTCTGCCCCAAAGCTCTGGAACACATAGTACATAATGTTGCAGGCAGAGAAGATGCTTCGGCATAAGGCAGGGCGGGTTTATTTGAGCAGCAGGAGACCACTCCCTGGGGTTCTCACTGTGTTTAGTCCTGACTGGGCCCAGCAGGAGACCTATAACATGTCAGAGATGTACTGTACAAACCAATCCACTACACAAGCAGAGCTGTTTTACACCCCGTTCCAAATTATTATGCAAATTGTATTTCAGTGTCAAAAAGGTAAAAAAAATAAGTTTTTCAATGAAACTCATGGATGGTTTGGTGTCTCAGGGCTCTTTGAATCACTGACATTAATCTCAGAGACCTGGGATGATTTGTTTTCAGGTTAAGCCCAGTTAAGGGAAAAACAATTGAAAAAGGGCGTTCCACATTTTTAAGCAGATCATCATTTTCAAGCAATAAGGGAAAGAAAAGGGGTCTCTCTGCTGATGAAAAGCGTGAAATAGTTGAATGGCTTGGTCTAGGTATGAAAACCTTTAATATTTCATCAAAGATGAAGCGTAATCATCATACTGATGATACTGAGATTTGTGGATGATTCAGACACACACGGGTTTGTGCAGATAAAGGCACAATGATGACGGTTTCAGCCAGACAAATACATCAGATTAAGAGAACAGCTGCTACAAAACAGCAAACAGGTATTTGAATCTGCTGGTGCCTCTAGAGTCTCCCAAACATCAAGGTGTAGGACCTTCCAGAGGCTTCAGTTGTGTGATGAACAGAAACGGCTGCAGTGGCTCAAAAATACATGAAGACTCATTTTCAAACAGTCTTGTTCACTGATGAGGCCGTGTAACTCTGGATGATCAGATGGATGGAGTAGTGGATGGTTGGTGAATGGCCACCATGTCCCAACAAGGCTGTGACGTCAGTAAGGAGGGGGCGGAGTCAATCAATCAATCAATCAAAACTTTATTTATAAAGCGCTTTTCATGCAGAGTTGTAACACAAAGTGCTTTACAGATTAAAAGCAGTTCCCGCCCACCCAACCACCCACTCTTCCAAACAGACAACAACACTGCTCACCCCACCCCCCTCCCCATAGCCACATACACACACGCAGGCACACACACACACACAGCCACACGCACACACGCAGCCACACACACACCCATACACGATGAAATAATGGACGTAGTGCTGAGGCTGGGTACAGATGAACCAGGTAAGGAAATGCCATCAGAGGAGCCGTCTGCACCAGGAGCGGTACATCAGCCACAGGGCACCACCACCGTACACCCAGCGGAGGTGCAGCAGAAGCACCACACCTCCATCCGGGCACCCAGAGGACAGTGCCCACACAGCCACAGCCGACCACCGCTCCCGGGGCAGAGGGCTCCCTCAGAGGAAACACTGGAAATTCTAAAAATGCAAAAATGCAATATACAAATATATACATAAAATAAATAAAAATAATAATAATAATAAATAAAATAAACATATATATAAAACTAACTAAAAACTAGTATAATAAGATAATTATAAACATAAATAATAATAAAAATAACTGAAAAAATAAGTAAGTAGAAATCAGCTAAAAGCTAAGCTAAAAAGGTGGGTCTTGAGCCTGCTCTTAAAAACATGAACGTTCTCTGCAGCCCTGAGCTCCTCCGGCAGGTCATTCCAGAGGCGAGGGCCGTAATACTGGAAAGACGCCTCGCCATAAGTCTTTTTGTTGACTTTAGGAATAACAAGGAGACCTCTGCCAGAGGAGCGAAGGGGCCGTGAAGGTTCATAAGGTAAAAGCAGTTCTGAGAGATAAGAAGGACCAAGACCATTAAGACATTTAAAAACCATTAAAAGAACTTTAAAATCGATCCTGAAACACACGGGGAGCCAATGCAGCGATTCTAAAACCGGTGAAATGTGGTCCCGCCTCCTGGTCTTCGTCAGGACACGAGCTGCTGAGTTTTGCAAAAGTTGCAAACCTGAGATACTCTTTTTGGGAAGACCAGAAAGCAGGGCATTACAGTAGTCGATACGACTGGTGATAAAAGCATGCATTAGCGTCTCCGTGTTGGCCCGAGAGAGAATGGGGCGGACTCTGGCTATGTTCTTTAGATGGTAAAAACCTATCTTTGTGATATTCTTAATGTGTGGAATAAAAGTCAGCTCAGAGTCAAAGATCACGCCCAGGTTTTTCACCTGTGAGGAAGGATTAAAAGACAATGACTGCAGTTTGGATAAAAGTTTCTCTCTCTGGGCCTCAGGACCGATGACTTAAACTTCAGTCTTGTCCTGGTGAGTCATGTTTTGGGTCAGAATCATGAGGAGAGAGCTGATCGGCGGCCCCTTTAGTATCTCTGAATGTGTGAAAATGACCACTTTCTTCTATGCTACAAAAAGAAGAGCCGTGCTTTCCCGAACAAGATCATCTTCATGCATGACAACGCACCATGTCCTGCTGTAAAGAATACCTCTGCATCTATGGGCATAAAAGGAGAGAAACTCATGATGTGGACCCCCTCCTCCCCTGACCTCAACCCTATTCAGAACCTTTGGAGCCTCAACAAGAAAAACTTCTATGAGGGTGGGAGGCAGTTTTCATCCAAACAGCAGCTCTGGGAGGCTATTCTGATATCCTGCAAAGAAATCCAAGCAGAAACTGTCCAAAAACTCACAAGTTTAATGGATTTAAGAATTTTGAAGCTGTAACTTGACCTGTATAGATGTTTTTGATTGAAATAGCTTTTGATTTCAGTAAGTATGTCCTAATGCTGCAAATTCAACAAATTAGTTAATTACAAGCTTTAAAATGTATTGAAACGATGAGTTGCATAATAATTTGGAACAGTAGATTTGTGAGAGAGTGTTTTACTATATTTATTTTAGACAAAATACTGTTGTTATTGGGAGATTTTTTCAACCACATTTATATGATCCTCTAACAGTTAAAGACTTGAAAATGACTGACTCCCATTTCAGTTGACAGTTTAGAAAATCAGAGAAAAATGTCATTTGCATAATAATTTGGAACGCGGCGTAAAGTCTATTCCAGGAGCCAGTGTGGAGACCTGAGCACTAGACCAGGGGTTCCCAAACTGTGGTACGCAGGACGCCCCAGAGAGTACGCAGAGAAAAAAAAAAAGTTTATCACAATCTACAGAAATGGACACGTTAAATCTGACACAGGAGAAACATGCTTGCACAGGCCTTCAAGTTCAGACGTGGGTGTTCTGGATCTGCCGTCCAGAACCGAATCTCAAGAGTCGAGCTTTGAACCCGAGAGCGTACAACTCTGCAGAGACCGGGAGTCAGACTGATTGGAGGCTTCAGTTTGCAGCAGAAGTTTCCGCTCATTATGATGTGAGGGGCGGGGGGAGGAGAAGCATCTGCGGCCGCTTCCTCCTCAGCCGTGAATGATGAGTCCGGGTTCACTGGGACAAAGCAACACTCAGCTTTACCCATTCACACGAACAGACGCCATGATTCAAAACTGATATTTCAGATTTTTGTGTTCAGTTAGGCCAGAACTGTATGACCCAGACGAGCAAAAAAGAAATACATTTGGAAAAGCAGGTCCTTTACTTCCAAGCCTTTAAGTTCACTTTGACTTTTTCACTTTCTCTTATAACTGTGATTATTTGAAGCTGATTTAAAGCGTAAATAATCCAGTCGCGCTTGATTTGAAACCTACCGGGCGTTTGGCGTCTTCATTAACTGTGTCTGTTCTTGAAACAACAGAGCACGGGGAGGCAGGAAATTGTTCTGACAGAGACGCTAATTACTGCTTTTAGCGAGGCGCCGATCATTCCGGAAGGCTCTGAGCGAGTTGCTCTGTTAAACACTGCATTAGTGCTTCCAGACAATTGTTATTTGTCCTCTCCGATGGAAAAGCACTCCATTAGATTTGAATTCATTATTGTCAAACTGCGTTATAAGCCGGAGCACTGGTGAGAGGCGTTTGGAACTTGTTTATGAAGGAAAGTCGTTAGAAAGTCAGAAAGTGTCCAGAACCACAGGAGATGTCCGTTCTCACAAACACATCAGCTCAAGAGGCAGTTTATCACTTGCTACTCTCATTATTGGGGAAATAGCCCCATCTGGTGGCCGTAGATCATGCCCTTTGTGACTTCTTTAATTGGTAAATATTCAGACTTATGAATGATTCTCTGAGTCTTCAAAGTGTGATCTGTCTGTTCGTCTGTCGGAGCTCTGTCAGAGTGACCATCGGGTGTTGTCGGTCTCCTCCCTGACCAAGGACCTTCTCCCTGACCGCTCAGTTTGGACAGACGGTCAGCGTCAGCACTAAATAAGAAAACATTTGATCTAAGGCCTAACTTATGTTAATAAAGCGGAGGCAAATGCTATACCTGAGAACGGAGAAGCGATCAGCACACAACCAGGAAGTGCTTGAGGTGAGGGGACGAGAAACTAAACCAACTCCCCTTTTATAATCATGGCGCCACCAGCTGGCTGGGAGGAACACGACAGGCGCCTTGCTATACCACAATGGGTCCTCACTCCCGTTGTCATGGTGTGTGGACAGGTGAATGAGGCGGATCCGTCTAACTCCGCATTTTTTTTTGGATTGACAGAAAAAGAAAACTAAGATAAAACTCCCACAGACAGGACAAGGAGAAGAAAAGAGTCTACGACGGGTCCACCTGAGAGAACAACCACCTGCTTCGTTTGCAAAGCCACTGAGTAACATAACTATAATAATTAAACGTGCTTCAGTATGAAGCTTTCTCAAAGTTTGTCATCTTTACCAGGCATCATAAAGAGCGGCCTTTTGAAACCAGCAACGATGACTTCTTCTCGATTATTGCTACCAAAAGAGCAGCTGGTTTTGATTCTATACTGCAGGAACATTTTTTTTGATGAGTTTTGAGTTGAATTTGTTGAAATACTTTAAGTAGGTCTCACTCAATATGACATTTACAGCAGACGGTGAAGAGGACTAGTTCATTACCAAATTCCCATCATTTCTGCAAGTTTCAGTGACATTTCTAAACCATAGGCAAATATTGTGATAATATCGCAGTTATTATAATTGTGGCCTTATCATTATTGATGCATTAGGTGTGCACGCAGCTTTAAACATGGCTTAAACTACAAAATTTAAGGCGGCACAAGCAAATGGAATGCAAAGAAATGTGAATGACGAGAGACAAAAACAAAGACTTTAATATTTAAGTTTTAAAAATGTGTAATATCTACACTTTAAGTGTTAAAGACAAACACTGAACACAATCACCTGTCCAGACTTTATCCCTCTCTTCTGCAGCTCCAACATAAACCTATGTTAGGCCGCGGCCAAAACACAATCTGTTCATCCTGATTCGTACTGCGTCCTAATACGACCTTGAGCACATGGTGGGTCCTCCCCTGGTCTGGTGCTGCAGGCGGTGGGGACTCAGACTCAGACCCATTCATGTGTGGCAGTCCTGGCCGAGCTCCATTTCCATTTTGTAAGAGGAAGAGAGAGAGAGTGCCAGAGCCTGTGAGCCATGTGTTTACCAAGGACAGCGTCCAAATCCTCATCAGGAACACTTCGCCGACAAATGGACACCATTGGATCTGCTGCAGTTGGTGTGGGTTTAGAGCTAGGACTAAAACTATGGTAGTCTCCACACTGGCTTCCTGTCGCTCAGAGAATAGACTTTAGAACAGCTTTAGTCACTTCCTGAAACACATGTCTGACATGTTCATGCTGTATGAACATGGCCATCTCCTGCTCCTTCAGCTCTTCTTGGTGAACCGGATCATTTGGATCGGCTACTTGTTCTTTTACTTGTACAGTTGAAACCTCAGACAAAGTAAGTTTTCGAGAGTTTGATCCATGAGATTATCCATTCTACTGCTCCCTGCACAAAACAACTTGAATCAGCTTAGAGATGACAAAGAACAGAAGATTGTGTGTGGTGGCCCACTGCTCCTTATGGGTCGCCCCCTTGGCATTGAAGGATGGGTCAAATGCAGACGACTAATTTCCTTCAGGGACAATAAAGTACACCTTACTGGGTGTGGTCACCATGGACAACATGGACAACAGCTCTGAGGAGGCTGTCTGGATGGACAGTGAAACTGTCGGCTTTTTTTAAAAGTAGAGGCTAGGCTTATCGACTAGGTTCAAGAGGAGTAAAATTAAACCAAGAGAATTGAACGTTGAACAGCCGGCAGATTTATTACAATCTTACAATGGCACGATTAGCCGATTGCAGATGACAGGGCGCTCATTGAAAATGAAAATAAAATAAAATAAAAATCAAAGGTGGGACGCTTCAACAGTCTCTGAGTAAGGAATCCTTTGTGCAGGATTTGGTGAAGTTGAAAAGTATTCTCAAGCAGTTTGATCCGGGAAGGATAACGTGGTTTTATTGTGTTCTTATCTGGGATCCTGTGATTGGAAGGTATTGGGTCTGTAGATCTACAGCTGGCCACACTGCTTCTGGATCAGCCAAGAGTTCTCACTGGGTCTGGCTCGCCATCGGTATCCCAAACCAACTCCAAGATCAGATCCAGGATCACTAAAAACCAGTCTGCACGTACAGTACAGAACAAGGAATAATGATTCTGGACAGTAGTTTCAAAATAAAATGAGATCTCATAAAAAATCAAAATCCTTTACACTATTGTTTCAACACTGTTTCTGTTTTTATGAATTCAAAATGTATTGCTATACTGCATTACATGTAATCAAATTATTTATGTTTTACCTTTTTAAGACATATGAAATCAACTTATTCAGTATTTGAAATAACTGATTTTAAACAACGTATTTAAATGAATTAACCCATAAATGAAATTACAAAGTGCTTAAAAGGCACTGAATAAAAGGTAATTTAAAACAAAAGTGCATCAAATTTATCATTTTAGTGCATTTGTAAAAATACCTCAAACATCACTAAATAAAATCTGTCAAACCAATTTGCACACAGTACCATTTTGGTTGTACTCCGACTGGTTTTAGCTTTTCATGAGAATAGATCACGTACTGTTGTAGTGGTTACCACGTGTCAACTTTGCTAAGATTTTCCTGCTAGTTTGTAGTAACTCACCGGAGTTTCCAAGAAAATAAACACACTCCACCCGGTTTGATTGAGAGCAAAACACATAAAAGGCTCTGAAAAGTACATAACCTTGAGTTAGAACTTGTTAAAAGTACATTTTAACATGTATTTTATATCATTTCACTCACTGTGTATCTTGTTAATTTGCTCCCGTGTCTCGCTCTGCCGACTCTAGCTAGACGCAGGCCGCATGCATTCAAGATACATTCGAGGGGACTGGGAATTTTATGATGCATTCAAGGGGCGTTGGATATAATGGTTTTAGGCGATAAAATATTAGTAACCATGTAGTATATGGGTTACATCTACTTACCCTACATTCACCTTAGAAACTTGGAGGAGTAATATTCACTTCTTTACCTGAGGTCATTCTAATCCTGTGTGAATAGGGCTTTAGACTTGATTTAGTCAATGTGAATGAAAGTGGCTCAGATGGTAGAGCAAGTCCCTCTATATCTGAGAGGTCAGCAGTTGGAACCCTGCTTTTATAAAGGGTAATATTTAAACTTTAAACGCCTTTTATAATAATTATTTCATTTGGATCACTCCAAATAATCTTCTAAAAGCCCTTTAACCAGAAAAAGAACAAAACAGAACTGTAACAAAGTTGAAAACATTCAAATGTTTAATTCATTAAATTGTCATTTTTAAAAACGAAACTAAAAAACTTCCTTCTGTGTGGAGCTGCACATTAGGATCAGCTTTTCTATTGGCAACAGTATAATCAGTATAAACTTATTAAAAACAGTAAACAACAAATACCAGATGTTTACATACACTTTATATAAAGACACATGTGCATTTTTTCTCACTGTCAGACATGAAACCAGAATTAACTTTTTTTTTTTTTTTTAGGTCAATAGAAATTATTTCCATTTGTCAAATTCCAGAAGAATGAGAGATAGAATTTTCTTCACAATTATTATCTTATTTGGTAGAATTGCCTTTAAACTGTATATTTTGGATTTCCTTCCACAAACTTCTCACAATAGTTGGATGAGTTTTGGTCCATTCGTCCAAACAGAACTGGTGTAACTGACACATCTGAAGGCCGCCTTGCGTGCCTATGCCTTTTCAGCTCTGCCCATACATTTTGAGATCAGGGCTTTGTGATGGCCACACAAAGTCATTTTTGGGGAAGCACTGAGCCACAAAGTGCTTTCCCCATCGTAGAACAGCTGGCTGTTGATCCAACCTTCTCACAAACTTTAACAATCGTTTTTGGAGGACATTCCAGTAACCACTCTGGTTTGAGCCGTTTTCCCTTGAAGAGGATGTTCTTGGTCCCATATTCACCGGCAGCATTGAGGCTGGTCAGGCATGTGTCTCACCCTTCTCAGAGGCATTGACCTCATTGCAGTTCCATATTGAGGTGTATTTTCCAAAAACAGAGATTGGATGAGCTCCTCAAAAGTTTTGAACCACTTCATTATAACAGGACGATTAAACCCTGATCAAAGAAGGTGCCTCTACTTTGCTTCTAAGAATCCTGTATTATTTTTTTATGGGCAAACTGGAAAGCAATTCTTTGGAAGCCCCTTTGTTCTTCTTTGATATGAACGGCTTTTATTCTGTTTACTCTCCTTTAGCGTGTGGATTTGGACCAACCCAAGCTCTTGGCAGAAATCTCAGTTGTGGTGCTCCACCTTCTTCAACAGCCTCCCTGTCACTATCACTCCTTTCATTCTCTCATCACTCCCTTTGTTCAAAATCTTAGCATTTTCTTCTCTCTCATCTCCTCCTAAGAAATTTGCCAATCAACCCAGAAATTATGAAATAATCATCTTAGCATTAATTAGATCAAAAAAAGAAACTTGCCCTCAACCAACCGCTCTGAATCCAAGGTCCGCCAGTGGATCAGGTGCAGTCCTTCAAACACTTAGAACTGAAAGAGATGTTGGCCTGTCTTTTAAACACCATGCAGACTCTGTGTTCAAACTCAGGTCATTTTAAGTAAAAAAAGAAAGAAAAAGAAACTCCAAACTGTCCCGCATCATCTCTCAGGCCTCAAAAATCACCAGTCCAGCTCAAACCCTCTGTCTGAACTTTACAGTCGCTCAGTGCTGAGGAAGGCCACCCAGATCACTGAGGACCCCTCACATCCACTCTACAGCTCAGGCAGAGGCTTTAAAGGCCCCCCTGGCCACAAAAAGCATATCTAAGAAGTCATTTGTTCCAAAGGCAATCTCCACCATGAACTGTCACAAGTGTTTCTTGTTTGCACGCCTTTTGTGACGATTGACCCTTGCCCCAGCTCTTTTCGTGACATCGTAGGTGAAAAGTCATATGGCACAAGATAGACAATCTTGTATCAAATAAAGGCTTTACCCAAATTCACCCTACATGTATTTTAGCTTAGGTCACGTGTGCTGCTAAAATGATGGTAGACCTGAACACACAGCTCCAATGCGACACACAGAAGATAATGAGGTATTGTTGTGTTGGTGGTTTGTTCACTGTCTTATATTGAGAGAGTGAAACTGGGACAAACAAAAAGGCTGCTTCTACTAGAAGTGTTGGGAACATTGTAAACAAAGAGCCATTCCGGCGCCGTGTGGCTTTATCTGTGGCAGAACGGTTGTAGTAGGTGTTTCCCAGGGACTTGTTAAACAAACCTGTGAACCAAGAGCCCCATTAGAGACACGGGCCGACCACTGCTTGGTTTGTTAGTATGGTGTATGGATTTTCAGCACGGTAAGTGGAAGAATGTTGTCTCCCAGGCTCCAAAAAAAATTCCCTTTCCCTCCTTTCCCTCCCCCTCGCCCCGTCCCGGACACTCAACTGAAGATGCCATTTCCACTGCGCTTCATACAGCCCTCACTCACCTCCAAATAAAGGACTCCTATGTTACTTTCTGACGGGGAGACCACAGGATGTAGGTGTCGGACATCTGGACCAGAATGCATTTCAATCCCGTTTCCACCGAGGCCTGCCGCGATAATTACTAATTACTTATCGCTCAATAATAGACCGGGAGCCAGACCCCCTCCTCAGGCACATTTTTGCTACCTTTTCCAAACTAGTATCTTTCAATAGAGTATATCTTGGGTCATTACCAGTGGGGACCCCCCATTGCAACTCGGCCCCGTTCGGCTGTGGGACCCCAAAAACCACTTTAACGGGACAGGCTTCAAATGGAACTTTGTGATTCTATCCAAAGTGGTGCTGTGGTCACATACAGAGTCACAGATTAATGAAATTTAGAACACAGAAAGCTGACATGATGAGGAACAAAGAAATATGAGTGTGTTGGGCTTTAGCTTTTTCTTTTTCCATATATTCAACTATATATCTGCAAAAATGAAAAACAAATGTCATATAGATAAGAAAAGCACTTCACAAATGAGTGCATTATTGTCTTTTTTGTTTATTTTTACCTTTTCAAATGTAAATAGAAAACTGCCCTAACTCATTAGCTTCACATTAAGCCCAAGATGAGCTCAGTACCTCAAATGGATCAGCAGATATAACAGAAAATGTGTTCCATGTTCCCTCTCAGAGCTGTGGAATTCTCATGCATTTGTCCATATAGGCCTGTGAGAAAGTTAGAAGTTACAGCTTTTAGGACAACAGTTCAACTTCACCTTTTTGGATTTGCTTCAAACTTGGCACAGTTGATGTTGATATACTAAATATTCTGTGAATAAAATTTGAGCTGCATATCTTTTTTAATTTCTGAGTTTTAGGGGTTTTCAAAGGGGGGTAGGGTAAAATCAGGCCTTGATGCAACAACAACTTTCACCAACTTTGGGGACTTTGGACATTTGTGACAGACTGTTGGGAATTTTGTTAGTTATTTCTACTTTTCAAAAGATCTTTGACAATCAATACCGAATATGTTGCCAGTGTCATCTCTAAATAAGATATACAATGGTTTAACGCAGGGGTCACCTACGAAAGTATTTTTTTTAAGGTGTAAAAAACGTATTTTTCTTGAATCAAATACAAATACAGTTGTTTCTGTTCATGTGACTCAATATCAGGTTAAAACAAAACTATTTTGCTATAATATGGGGTCAATATCCTACAAGTACACAGAACGTCTAAGTCTTTAGGATTCGTTTTTAACTGGTAACTCTCAAACAACTTAATGCTCTTGAAATCGCCCTTGGTTGATAAAAGGTTGGTATGGTTTAATGATATAACAAAAATACATGTGATATCATTCATATTTGATAATACCTCAGTAACTGTGGACTGTTTCTAAAAATTAATCCCATTTCTACCCTCGACAGTGGCTCAGATTGTAAAGCGGAGTCGTGAATGTGAGGTTGCCGGTTAGAATCCAAGCTCCCGCAGGTGCAGACTGCCATTGTGTCCTTGGGCAAGAAACTTAGCCCACATTGTCTATATATGAATGTAGTGTGCGAGTGAATGGTGCTGGTCGGATTGGTCGAAGCATATACTGGCAGCCTTGCTTCCATAGCCACAGCTCCCAGGGCACCTGTGGCTACAACAGTAGCTTATCACTGCAGAGTACTCGAGACCCAAGTGTTGGTGGTATTGGTATTTGGTAATATTTCAATCATTTCAATTTGAGCTTGTCCAATCCACTTTAAATCCAATCAAAACCCATCTAAATATCACATCTAAGTGAGTGTGAGTTGGTGGTCTAGATGTAAGCAGCCACGCTTCTGTCAGTCTGCCCCAGGAGAAACTGGCTGCATTTCAGCTGGTGTGACATGAATGAAAATCCCCATTCCTTTTGAGAAGAACTTTGGGGGACTTGTGTCATGAAACACACTATATAAAATAAGATTCCCTTCCCCTTTACCCAGTCTAAAGCTGACCTAAGTCTAGGGTTGCCAGGTCTCAGGAGTCAAACCTGCCCAAGGACCTGGCAACCCTGCCTGAGTCAGTCTAATTGGAGCTTGAGTTAACACAGTCTGAGTCTATGTTTACCTATTCAGAGCCTAAACCTGTTCTTTTAAGGTTAGACTGGGTTTAGATGTGATCTAAAATCCAGTCTAACCACACATAAACTCGGTCTAAACCGAAGCTTAACCACAATAGGTGTAGATAGACTCAGACTTGGTTTAGATTGAATTTAAAAACTCAATTGTCTAGAATAGAGATAAGAATACTCTGTTTTCAGAATAATGAATAACCAGCCATTTTACAATATAGTGGTACTGAAATTCTTTGGCCCAATGAAGAAGTGAAATGGATAATTCCTGAAACGTTGGTCTGTGTAATTAATTATTTGAATCCCCAAAACACAAGGGATTGAAGCTTCTATAACTCAGGCTAGAAATTAGATTGAAAAACCCTTCAGACAAATCCTTCAAAACCTTACGAAGGCTTTATAAGTTGAATTGTGCTTCAGTTATATTGTACATGGTATCAACCTATAGCACTTGATGGTAAACCAAAGACAAATCTAAACTGATGTAGACATTAAAGTTCAATCTACTCTAATATAACAGCATCAGGCAGGTCAGGTTTTTGTGAGTGGAGAATGTGTTACACACATTTCTAATAATTTTAGGAAAAAATCCAAAGGCGAATATTCACAAATGGTCATTTTAATGTGTGAATTTGGTCCAATATTTACTGTGACAATAAAACTAAGATGTGGAGTGAGAAAACATAAACAAAGAACCTAAAATTGATGACTGTATGAAAAAAAGTTGTGTCTCTCCTCAATACGTTAATACCCACGTGTAGACTAGTAACACAGCATGTCCAATAAAAATGCATAGAAGAGATGGTAAACCACAAAGCAATACATGTTGCTTCAGTAGTTTAAGTAAAGTGGGATTAGGCTGATGAACAGGTCCTAAACTGTTCTTAGTTGTTGTTAAGTTAATGTTACATATGTTTGAACCGTCATATATCATACTTAGTGATGACAATGGCAACATATTCGGTATATATTGTCATTGTAATGTTTTGATATAATAATGCATAATGTATATTAATTTAATAAGTAACAAAATTCCCAACAGTCTGTCAGAAAGGTCCAACGTCCCCAAAGTTGGTGAAACTTGTTGTTGCATCAAGGCCTGATTTTATCCTACCCCCCTTTGAAAACCCCTAAAACTCAGAAATTAAAAAAGATATGCAGCTCAAATTTTATTCACAGAATATTTAGTATATCAACATCAACTGTTCCAAGTTTAAAGCAAATCCAAAAAGGTGAAGTTGAACTGTTGTCCTAAAAGCTGTAACTTCACCATGGAATGTTCTCACAGGCCTATATGGACAAATGCATGAGAATTCCACAGCTCTGAGAGGGAACATGGAACACATTTTCTGTTATATCTGCTGATCCATTTGAGGTACTGAGCTCATCTTGGGCTTAATGTGAAGCTAATGAGTTAGGGCAGTTTTCTATTTACATTTGAAAAGGTAAAAATAAACAAAAAAGACAATAATGCACTCATTTGTGAAGTGCTTTTCTTATCTATATGACATTTGTTTTTCATTTTTGCAGATATATAGTTGAATATATGGAAAAAGAAAAAGCTAAAGCCCAACACACTCATATTTCTTTGTTCCTCATCATGTCAGCTTTCTGTGTTCTAAATTTCATTAATCTGTGACTCTGTATGTGACCACAGCACCACTTTGGATAGAATCACAAAGTTCCATTTGAAGCCTGTCCCGTTAAAGTGGTTTTTGGGGTCCCACAGCCGAACGGGGCCGAGTTGCAATGGGGGGTCCCCACTGGTAATGACCCAAGATATACTCTATTGAAAGATACTAGTTTGGAAAAGGTAGCAAAAATGTGCCTGAGGAGGGGGTCTGGCTCCCGGTCTATAAGTAAAACAACGGATGATAACATTTTTAGTCTCGATAAATGCTGCGTTTGCGAAAAATAAATACAGAAGAATGAAGCTATCACAGCGCTGAGTGAGCAGAGAATCCTTCCAACTCGTCTCCTTGTGCGTAAAGACAGCATTGAGCACATCAGCCGTGTCCCGCATGTATCCAGATCAGTGCTGCTTTTGGAGAGAGGCGGGTGTAAACCAATGGGTGAGGATTGGGCTTCTGTATGGTTAAGCCGGAAACGGGCCCAAATCAAGCCCGGTCCGACCCAAGCCCGTGGGCCCGACCCGAGCCCGAACAATTAATTTGAATTGTTGGCCCGAGCCGAAACAAACCCGAATCATTATTTATCTAATGCCCGGTCAGAGCCTCTGCACAGCAGCAGAAGCAAAAATCGCTATGACCCAGGTGACCACGCTGGGGTTATTGAAATAACCATGTTAGTGTTTGTTTATCAGCCTGAAATATCAAGAAGTATTTTCAGGACATTGACTGGCAGAGCCTGTCAATCAAGCTCTGGAGCGCAGGGCTTTGCCCTTTTTGCCCTTTTAAGGAACAGGCTGCGTACGAGGAGACAGAGCGGCCATTAAATTTCACACAGGACTTAGGAACCTTTTTCAGTGAATGGAGCTGAGCAAGAGGGACTTGTGTGAAAACACAATGGCTGAATCTGCACTGGGCATGTGTTTGGGCCTCGAGGATGCCTGTTGTAGCACCGGAGAAAGCTAATGCTAAGCTAAACCTCCAGTCCTCACGTGAAAACGAGAAATATGCACAAATAAAGTCAATAAAACCACCATCTACATAAAGAACAATGATCACACACTGAGCTGGGCTGGCTGGTAGTTTATTACTCACATCATCTACAATTAGCTCCGGGAGAAAACATAGCTTATTAGCTCAGTTAGCTCGCATTGAGCTCTGGTTTTCTCCCATGAAAGCAAGCATTATGCACTAATAACGTCATAGAGCAGCTATATGACGATCATACTTCACGCATTTGTGGTTTATTGCAGACTTTTTATCAACAATGAGCTGTATCAGGTGTATTTCAGGCAAGAGCTACTTCCAAGATGGCTACAAACACACTCTGAGCTGACGCTCTGTGACATTTGTGACAAGTGTCTGACTTCAGTAAGTACAAGCGTCCAACTACAGGCTTTAGGCGCATTTTTGACGCCCAAAGCGCGTTTGGTGTGGACGCAGCATAAGGCTGTGCGCTGAGCCCCCTCCTGTTCACTCTGACCCATGACTGCACTCCAAAGTACAACTCAAACCTCTTCATTAGGTTTGCATTCTGTCCGACAACTTTGACCTCAACTTTGACCACTTGGAAAAAGTGATAGGCTAAAAGCCCTCCTTGTCTCCAGCGTCTGTGTACATTGGTGTATGAATGAGTGAGTGGTTGCTTGCTTTAAAGCGATTTGGACCTGATGCTATATAAGTTGAGACCATTATCAGGCAAAAACTAAAACTGACCGATGATAAAATTGACTTGCTTTGTGCGTCAGGAGAAATCAGGAAGTTGCAAACCGTTCTTCCAAACTGTGCAAACATGTGCTCCATCGTCCTCCACTGTTCTAAGCCTGTCAGAATAGGCAAAGCGCGGCAGGCAGGCTGACTGACAGAACTATGTCACCGACTCTTTGTTTCATCTCCGTCTTTCATGTTTCTGAAATAAAGGCCCGACTTTGGAGAGTCTGTCTGCTGCCTGGAGTCTTTCTGTTGGCGTGCCAGGGCTGCCTCTGTGCTGCCAAGGAGAGGATCACTGCCTCGTTCCAGTGGCGGCATGTACGGGATTGGAATAGTCCCGCTTTGGTCTTTGCTCATTCTTAGTTCTGGTCCAGATCTTTAGACATACGTAACCAGGCGGGAGCATCTGGGACCCGGTGACTTTAACGGACGAGCTCTTTTGTGACGTGGAGGTTTCTCTCACATGTCCTATTTCAGAGGTCAATTTCACCACGGTCCGAAATGAAAGAAAAATTGGGCCTCCAAGCAAAGGCCCGGAACACATGGGGTTAATTCACGGTTATAGAGATTTTTAATCCTTTATTAAACCTTAAACCTATTACTATGATTTTAAAATAATGCAATTAATTGAATGCTGTTATTGTTTTTTTGCTCTAAAAATAATAAATAATTATTGGGGGGGGGGGGGGTCCATAGTTCGGATCCAAGGTTTGGGTCCGGATGGGGTGACGCATGGGTCCGGACCGAACAGTTCATAAAATAAGATAAGACTTTGTTGATTTCACAATGGAGAAATTCACTTGTTACATCAGCTCTCAGTCATACAAGAAGTAGTGAAGTAGAAGTAAAAGCATCTCATATACAATCAATCAATGTAAAACCTTCCCCATCATTTCTTTGTACCATGAGTTTTTTGGATTGGTTAACCTGTCAATAACACCCAAATCAAACTGAACCAAGGGCCTACGTTAATCCAGGTTTAGTTCTGCTGTTGATCTGGTTTAGACCAAGGGCCTGTATGATAGTGATGAAGCGCGGGTCGCCTCACCTTGTTTATTATTGACTCTGGGAACCACCAGGAGGCCCCTCCCTGAAGTTCTCAGGGCCCGAGATGGTTCATACGGCTGTAACATGTCAGAGATGTTCTTTGGTGCTAAACCATGGAAAGACTTGTAACAAGCAGAGCTGTTTTAAAGTCTATTCTCTGAGTGACAGGAAGCCAGTGCAGAGACCGGAGCACTGGACTAATATGGTCGTATTTCCTGGTTCTTGTCAGGACTCGAGCAGCAGTGTTCTGGATGTTCTGCAGGATGCATGGATAAGTCTCTCCAAATCTGGTTTTGACACTATTCCTCTGATCTTAGCCATGTTTTTCAGATGATGAAAAGCTGCTGATGTTACTGCTTTGGTGTGGCGGTTTAAGTTCAGGTCTGAGTCCATGATTTCTGGGCAAGATCCAGAGTACGGTAAGAAAAAGGCTCTTTGACAAGTCAGAGGAGAGAATCAAGCTGCTCTTTGAGCAAAGCTTGAGTGTAGACTGAGTGGAGCAAAGAGAGGAAAGTGGAAGTGCTGAGAGTGGCAGCTCGTGAATTAAAGATGCTCTACCTGAATAGCCCCATTTTCAAACCGCGAAGAGAGAGAGGTAGTTGAGTAAAATCTTGCCGCTTCTACCTTTCACCGACCCTCCCGCTCATCCCCACTGTTCATGTGAGTCGATTAGAGGCAGGCTTCAGGTGGAGCTCAGACAATAACACTGTGTGCAATTCCTACATGAAAAAGCACAATGAACTTCAAATGATGTTTTTACGATCACTAAGGTGAGACACTACAGGTGAATAGGGAAAAATAAATCATTTTGAGATATTAAAACCATTGTACATTATTGATATAAATATTCTGTATTATTTCTGTTTTCATATCAAAATAAGACATTTTATGAATAGATATGGGAATATTTGCTGATATTTTCAGTGACTAGATAATGGGTAGAGACAGGTTTAAATGTTTTTATATAGAGGATTTATTCTTTTTTTTTTTTTTTTTTTAAAGCCCTTTCTTTATAAATGAAAAAAAACAAAAACAGTAAAAAGTCACTAAATCAGGCAGGAATTTCACATGTAAATATGGCACTGAAAAAACTTTCAAACTATTGTTAAGTCCAAGCCTGTAAAGCAGGGGTCGGCAAGTTTGTGTCGTGGAGGCCGATTTGCATCATTCCCAAAACACCCAAGGGCCGAACCTCAACACTGTAGACTAAGGTAAAAAAATATTTTCAGCAAATGCCAATGTTTTACATCAGTGGTTACCAAGTGTGACTAGCCGAGGACCCAAATAAAGCTGTCATTTGTCATGTATCGTATAAAATATTGTATTTTCCACACAATATAAAGATTTCCCTTTAAGACTGAAATTATGATCGAAGCAACATTCCTTTAACAGACACAGTTAGTGTTTCCATGCAGTTTCAGATGGACAATATTGAATAAAAGTCCCCATAGACTCGCGACCCACATTTGGGTCTCGATCCACCAGTCGAGAATCCCTGTTTAACATTATATGACCAAGCAGGATGTTCTGACAGGACATTTTTAAAATACTGATACTATTTCTCGCATTTTTAGACTACTTTAACAGGTATTTGATCCATACATTAACGTGAGCTAACAGTATCAGTCAGTATTGTTCTTTTATGTAAACAATAAGTATTATGCTATTTAAAAGATCTCCACTGATTTAGTTTGGACAGAGTTGAATGTAAAAATACTGGCATCTTCGTTCACATGACAGTGCACTGTTCTCCATCACTGCATTTAAACTGCCCTCTTATACCCAACAGTGTATGTGCCTGCAGATGCAGAAAAAGCACTACAGTGATCACACAAGTGGGCCGCATCAGCACCATTACATGTGACATAAAGAAGCCCTCAGGGAGCAATCTAGGCTCTGAGGTGTTTACCGAGAACTCTCCAAGAAATGTGTTCGGTACATTGGGAAGAAGGAGGGGGAAATAAGAAAAAGGAGACTGAATCTGCGGCGGTCCCCGTGGGTCCGGCAGTTGTTCCTAGTGACCAGTGGCTTTATGGGATTAGAGAGGGCTGATGCAACACGTCTGACTCAAAAAGCTCTCCACAACACTCTCCACGCATTAGCCGCTAAGAACTGTCACGCTAATGCCACATGGAGGTTTAGAAGACGAGGCCGGGCTTTCATGGCAGTCTTCCTTCTGGGTTTTCTTAAGTGAAGAGGACGGGTCGATATGTATGATGTGTATGTACACAGCTTATGTTTGCCTCCAGCCGACCACTGTTACTGTGTGCATTTACTCTCATTAGAGTTACACTGTAGGTCAGTAAGAGCAACATGACACTAAATACAGAGGGCTCTTCATTTACTGTGGAAAGAAAAAGTAAAGACTGAGTAGAATGACACATCGACAGGCAAAGAAGGAAGTCATGGAGATTCTGCATTAGACAGCTCTTCAGTCTTCCCGGATAGATAAAAGGAGATGGTTTTTGACTCTTAAAGTGTGAGAGATCATAGTGCAGTCACAATAAAGGGACTGGACAAAGCATAAGGCATGTTATTTAAGTATTTGGCTATACATTTTGAGCTCCAGTTTCAGCGGGCTGAGCATGTGGACTATCTCTGTACAAAATCAGCCTGTGCTTTCATTTATTCAATTATTATTATTATTATTATTATTATTATTATTATTATTATTATTATTGTTATTATTATTATTAAGATTATTAATAAAGGTGACTGAGAGTCCATTGAGTGTATAAAAGCATGATTCTTTTCACTTCACTTAGTTAGGCCAGTTAGGGAGGGCAAGAAGCAATAGTAACTACTTTCAGGCTTTTGGAGACAATATGATCTTTTTTTTTGTTGACACATGATTAGCTTATTCAAAAACTAAATAAGGTCCAATATCCCCTCTGGAACAATCTTTTAATCTGGGTCTATCCATTATTTAGATTTTGTAGCTGAAAATATAGGCAACTTTGACCATTTTATCCATAAAATGCCTTATTTTTATATGTTAAAATGAGTAATCAGTTATGTTCAGCAAAAGTTTCAAATTGATATTTCTGAATTACATTTGTTCCCCTATTCACCAGTCTCGCCTTAACGAGGACAAGTAAAGAAAATGAACAGAGAGTAAAGACACTTGAAAATGAAACACTCAAGTAACGTACTTGACACCTCTGCGAAGGAACCGTCGTTTTGCGTCTACAGCATATTTTAGTGCCCGTAAACCGAGCTACCTTTACTCAATCCAAAAGATCAAAGTTCAAAGTGCTTGAGAGGTTTTTGCACTGGGGTAAGGGCGCTCTAATAAAGTCTTCCAAACCACATTCAACTGCGGCGTGTGAAGAGTTCAAACCCCTTCAGAAATGTGGACTTTAGGCTGGGGGACTGTCTTGCTTTCATAGATTTGGATGTTTTAGTGGCTAATGCATTCGGGTCAGCCGTGATCACAGTGCCCTCACTGGGTTCATGTTGTAACGCTCCTGCAAGTTCAAGATTTTACACAATATATATCCCAATAGATGATCATTATGTGATATATACCTGTGTTGTTGGTTTGACTTGAGCCAATGTCACGTCACACAGGGCTGGACTGGCAGAAAATATCAGCCCAAATCTTTTGGCTTAAGACCGGCCTTCTAAAAACTCAGTAAAACCATAGACGCTGATTGATGTCCTTCCCAGTGTGCCGAGTCCAAAAAAAAAAAAAAAAAGACAGGGTCTCAATCCGAAACCATCAAATTGTAGCCTCTAAGCACTAACACTAGCAACTAACTCCTTAACCTTTCATGGGGTCAACTGTTAGACCTCTATGCAGTTAGTGAACTAGACCTTCCGCAGCATTTGCACAATCTGTCCGTCCTTTAACAGGGGAAAGGGAAGTGACATCACCAACAGCTGCTTTTCTTCTTCTTTAAAGTTATTGGTGGAGTGCAGGCCAAACAAAAGTGCATGTCGCCCCCTAGTGTACAGTGTCCAACAACAACAAAGTGTCCAAACAAAGACATTTAAGGAGAAAAATAAATCCAAATGATCCAAACATTTCCCTTTAGTGTTATTTTATTTCAACAGCTGTTTCATAAAACTACATTATGCAAATGATCCATGTGGCTTAAGTTTCTACTAAATGAAAACAAAAGCATTTAATCAGTTTCCTGAGTTTCCTCTTTAACACTGACATGTGACTGAGCTGTGACAACATGGATTTTGTCACTTTTATAAAGTTTGGCTTGTGCAGAATGTTAATTTTTAATTATTATTATTTTTATTATTAAATGTGCTCCTGTCAATCAACAGTGGTTGCGCATGAATCACTCGAGGGTGGGGGCGAGGGGGGTGGGGGGATTTGGCACAGTGGCTTGTGGGATGGCACATAGCTCCTAATCACTGGTTAGTTAGCATCAGAGGTCCCTATGCTAAAGTGGCCATGATAGTTAGCATCAAGGCTCCTTTTCCTAACTACTTCCTAACTGACTTACCAATTCGGAGGCAACTTGCCATGGCGGACGCTGACGCACATCCGGTTTGGCGTAAGAGCTCTTAGCAATCTGCACGTTTCGGAAGCAGCCAGGGTCTGGATTGATCTCACAAACTCGTGGCTATGAGCCCGGCGCTCGACCTATGGAGCTAAACGAGCAGAGAACTGGATCACCGCCGCACGTTTATTCATGTTATCAACCACCCTGCAAACATGTTGTCACAGAAAACGGATAACAGCTTTATAGGTTATTGAAGTACAGCCTAGCCTACAATAAGCCTTTGAACTAAAACAGCATAAGCTACAAAACTGAGGACAATCGCTGAATGTTGTTTCTGATGAATGTAAGCTAGCGCCTCAGAGCACTCACACCTTCAATCGTGTGGTTTACAACTTGCTGCAATATTTGTAAAATTGCACTTCTTTGCATATGTCTTAAATGTATAAACAAAGAGAGGATCTGTGGGTCCTGGAGAGAGTTACAATAAACTCTTTTTTTTTCCAAATATGTGAGTGACAGGAATAATGTATGAGGCCCATTGCTCACATAGGCTACGAGATTATCTGGGAACCATAACGCAAGAAAGCGCAAATGGAGGGGGATAAAAGGCGGCAGATACATCAAGAGGTAATTGCATCTAAATAATGAGCACATCAATAGAATGTGCCGCATATATAGTGCCTGATCTCTCATCAAAGCCCAAAGAACGTCGGCCCACCGGGAACACTCCCGGTGCTCCTGATGGCCAGTTCAGCCCTGACGTCACATGTTTCTCTGCTTCAGCTGCAGATCTGATGATTATTACAGTGAGGACAGTTTAAAGTTTTACCCTTTTCTCCCAAAAAATACTGTTTTATGATTTTCTGTCTCTAAAACTGCGTCTGTCTGCAGTGTAATATGTGGCAGCACTGAAACCACAACAGGCCGTGTGTTAAAATACTACAGTTGGCAGTTTTCCCAACAGCAAATCATTGAAACTTGAATTGAATAGTCCGGGTTTAGTGTCTGTAACACAGACATGTCCAAATCCGGCCCGCGATTTAATCCGGCTGCTCCTTACCAAAGCACAAATCCCTGAGCATGTCAAAAAAATAAAATAAAGAAGATTAAGTCTCTAGCCCATTCCTGTGTGGAGTTTTGATTCTTTAAGAAAGTAACCACTGTGCTCATTCCAGCCACAGGGTGCAACTTAAATTTTAAAAAAGGAAAGAATTCCACACGTGTCCAGCAGAGGGCACTGAGGTAGTAAGAGATAGGATATAAACAACAAATATTAGCCATATGGTAAATGGTCAGTCTGCCCCAGGGCGGCTGTGGCTACAATAGCAGTGTGTGGAGTGAACGAATAACGTGTCATGGTTGGAGATGGTGTGAAGAAAAGAAAACCCAGAAATGGAGGACTGCAACAAAACTGGTGATGTTTAATGAAGGACAAAAAACAAGATAACAAAATCCAGAGAAAACCAAAAACCGGGACTGACGAAGACAATGACTCGACCAAGGACAAGGGAAACACAGGGGTATAAATACAAGAGGAAACGGGGCACAGGTGAGACACATCAGGGCGGGGCAGGTAATAAACACAAGGGAAGCAAAGCAAAAGCACACAGACAGAACAGACATGTCAAAATAAAACACAGAACTACTACAAAAACAGGGGAACAAAAGACTTATCGTGACATGATGACTACAGTGTACTAACGTGCAATATAAGTGTATATAATAACTCCTGTCAGGCTTTTGACCAAATCAGCACTATTTTAAAATCACAGCTCATCATTATTCATGTATTGGAAAAAATGGTTTTCTCAAATGAGTTCGGGAAATTCCACAGTTACCATGGAGATCCGCCATCTTTGCAGCTGTTAGCATGCATTTCCATTGACTAACACTAGCTAAAAACAGTATAAAACGTGGAGAAAATAGCCGTGGAACAGCTCCGTTAGCTTTTGAGTTACTGCTGGTAAATACATCTAGTGTTTTAATGTGAACAATAACTCCAGTATTTTAACTTTTAAAATCTCCATTAGTTTACAAACGCTGCTAATCCCATAATGCTTAGCGATGACGTCACATTCCCGAACTCTATTGTCCATCCATCCATCCATTTTCTTCCGCTTTATCCGGGGCCGGGTCGCGGGGGCAGCAGTCTCAGCAGAGATGCCCAAACTTCCCGATCCACACACACCTCCTCCAGCTGTTCTGGGGGGACCCTGAGGCGACACCACCATCGGGCTAATGCTAACGGTTAGCTAGCGCTTGCTACAACTGCCGTTTTTTCACTTCTACTGAACAATCTGCTGTGAGAAAATATCCATATGGGCCCGATTTACATTTGACTTTATTTATGTGTGATAAATGAGTTCATATTCCACCAGAAAATGGCTAAAAATTGTGTTTCTCTAAAGATTCTATTTTCCCCCTCGGCGAAGCCACGCCCCCTTCTATGACGAGATGCCGTCTGTATCTATCGTGGCCGACCCGACTGTGTTCCGTCCGGTACCAGCCTTTAGAACAGCCAGGTTCTGTTTTCAAACACTCACACGAGCAAGAGTCCGGCTGGCAGCCTTTGTTTGGAGCCTGTAATGGCGACAGAGCGGCCCAGATGGCTGCTCGGTGGTGTGTGTCACTAATTGAAATTCATGTAGTGACTGTTTTTTTTTGTTTTTTTTTCCAGACCGTGCTAATCAGAAATACTTGTGAACGCAATGACCAACAACACGAAGATGAAATGTTTAAAAGATGAAGAGACGGTTTCTTTTCAGTCAAGTGAGCAATTGTTTCTCTTGGCCGCAACATTAGAATGGGCCGTGTGTTGTGGTTTGTACAGTATTTCCGAACAAGTTATAATGTTGAAAAGACTATTATCAGTCAGAAACATTAGTGACTGTGCCTGAAAATCTACAGGTCTTGTCTTCAGCACCTTGGACAGCGACACTCTCTGACATTGGGTCGTTCCTCTCTACTCCACTTCATTGCCTTCCTTAACGGGAGTCTGAGAAAAAAAAAAAAACATTAATGATTTGTAAGGAATTGACTTTAAACGTGAAATGTGTTTGGCAGGTCCAGTTTATCTTACATAAATAAAATTGTCCACACATTCAGAATAGTACTTTGTTTAGTTGATTTGATTTTAATTCACTTTTCGCACATCGGACAAAGCAGTAAAATCTTTTCACAAAACTCCTTATGATGCATCCCAATCCCACATGTCTTCATCCTGACGCTGGTGTTCTGGGTGTTCTCTGGGTGTTCGTGGGTGTTCTGTGGTTGCTGCTGACTTGTGGAACAGCCGGTGGGTTGGTGGGTGACACTTCCTCCAGTCCCAGATCTGCCAATGACATCAAACACACCGCGCACACTGTGTTTTAATGTGGACGTGGCTGTGATGGAGCACACTCATTTATGCCACCGGCAAAATGCAACAAAGAAGTCATAAAAGCTTTTTTGGATTTGGATTTGTCTGATACATTTCCACGCAGCAACTTTCTGGACTCAGAATGAGACCCCCTTGGAGACACCATGAGTGTCAGTAACATGACACTAAATACAGTCTTTTTGTTCTTCAGTCTGTCACAGACCGACAGGTGAAGAGGAAAGTCATGGAGATTCTGCTTAGACAGAACCGTTACTCTGTTAGGACGACTATGGGCCCACTCTTCACAGAGGAACTGTGAATTGATTCTCTTCAGACTTTAGCCGGTCAGACAGAGCGGACGAGAAAGGTCATGTGAGTTTTGCATTAGACAGGTCATCATGGGAGTTTATCAGCCAACAAAATGAAATGTCAACTTCAAAAACTAAAAAAACACAAAAACTTGATATATGACTTTTATTTTTATTTATTTTTAAGAGAAGTCATATCACTTCTCTTTTGTGTGACCCCTGTGTGTCCTAGGGGTCATGTGTGTGACCCCTGTGTGTCCTGGGGTCACACATGACAGGTCCTCTGAGTCATGGTGGACCATGGCTGATGTTATAGCAGACAGCACATGAGGATCATTCCATCCACTTTACTACAGACCTGTCCACATGTGACTCATGACAAACATGACTCTACATCAGATACAGCTCTACTGTCTTTATGACAGTACTTTCCTTTCTTTTAACTCTGACAGTTTTAAACACATAGTCTTGGGTGGTTGGTGTCGAATTACAGATGTGCTGCTCTCTTTCTTCACCTGTCGGTCTGGACAGACTTAAGTGCACTGGGGCTCTGAAAATAAAGAGCTCATTGTATTGTCACTCATGGTGTCTGACCTGAAGTGAACTCTGAAGAGTCATTCGCAGGTTGGACTAGAATGATTCTGTGACTGAAAACAGTGTGCAGTTCTACACAACTGCTCTTACCACCATGGCATACATTCATTGTCTGTTTTGTGCTAATCCCCAGCAGCATGAATAATGAGACGCCATATCAACAAAACACAACTGGCTTCTTTGAACAACAAAGTGTGTGTGAAATGTTCGCCAAAACGACGCGTGGCTCGACAATGAGACGAGGCCTACTTTCTCAAGAAGACAAAAAACATTCCAGAGAAACTTAGTGAAGAAATCTCCCTTTAAAGAGCACTGAGCCGAGGCTTTGATGTGCGCTGAGCTTATGATGATTATTAAAAGAGAGCGCATTCACTTTTAACAGCGGGACAATTATATGGAGAGAGAGGAGGAGGATGGAAAGAGTTCTTGGGCGCTCGAGTGTTCGAATTGAACTGTCAGTCACCAGAAAGTGGAGGTGTTGAGAAGGAATTTGAAAAGTATGATCTGAATAAGGGATTAAAAGGCTTATACTGTAGAGCAGTCGTATGAGACATCGGAAAAACGGAGAATCTGACACAGAGGATAACGGACCCTCAGAGGAGTATAGAACGTATAACTGCACAAATCAACTAGCTCTTGTGTGCGTAATATTAAACAGATACCGCACACAGCTAATGTTTTACTTGTTATTTATCGATACTTAAACTATTTAATTGGTCCACTCAGCAAGTATGAAGATCTGTAATTGTAAAAATCCAGAGCTTGTGTTTCCCTGTGGGGCCCGTCAGTCCCTGTGCCCCTATTGCCTGTGCTCCTGCTCAGTCTGCTCAGTGCTCTTTTTTTATCTGCTTAGAAAGTGTACAAGTTTAATTTTGTGTAACTAGGCTTGGATCATGTAACGTTTCACTTAAGTGTTTTTAAATAGGGAAAACGTGGAACAGCTTGGTAGCTTCCAATTCACCCCAGTTTGGAGCTATACCTGTGCTGGGAGAGGCTAAATGCTAACAACATTTGTGTGACTGAGCGCACGCACAGAGACCAGACAGTTACGAATCAAACCATTCATTTCTAATCCTTGTTGAGCGCGACCTCTGGCGATTCGGGAGTCACGTGTCACTCGCGTGCTTTGAGCCTATTGTCTGTAAAGGTAAGTGACTATCCATGTGAGCTAAACCTCAGACAAGGCCAAACTCCCTGGTTGTATCGAGGTCCCAGTGAGCAACGTAATGTCATTTTGTTCTTACTGTCTGCCACAATGAAATATGGTAGGACAGCCATCATTTACAGTGAGAACCATATGTTTACATACACTTCATAAAAAGACACATTGACACTTTTATCTCACTGTCTGACATGAAACCAGATAAACTTTTATCCTTGGGTCAACTAGAATTTCTAAAATTATTTCTATTTCTCAAATTCCTGAAGAATGAGAGATTAATTACTTTTTACAAAGTCAGAAGTTTACACTCACAAAGATTACTATAACTATAAACAATTTGGGAAAGCCCAGATGATGATGTCATGACCTTGGAAGCACAAGTCTGGTTCATCCTTGGTGTAATTTTGTACTTGTAATTGTTCATTTTAATGTAGCAAATTTTAGACAGGTAAGACCCTATTTGTCTCTGAATGCGGCCCAAATGCTTCTACACTCCATGATTCTGTCTCATATAGAGTATTGTATAACCACATGGTCACTTGCTGCTGGTACAACACTCATACCAAAAACTCTTTTTAAAAAAGCCATAAAAATCTTGGACAAGAAACCGTTCTCCTATCACCACTGCACTGTTTTAGAGAAGCATCATTTACTCAATTTGGATATGGTTGCCTTGTATACAAAGTATTGCATGGACTTGCTCCACCTCCATTGCAGGATTTCATCAAGCCAAAGTCTGTTAGTGGGATCATGGGCACCAGGGCATCAGCTCGAGGAGACTGTGAGGTTCCACACAGGAGAACCTCCTTTGGACAGACTGTGCTCTCTGTAAAAGGCACCAAGTACTGGAATAGTCTCCCTTCATCAGTCAGAGAGACTCCAACTCTGGCCACTTTTAAAGCACGTTTTAAACAGTGGCTAAAGGAAAACCAGGCCTGTGAACACTTTTAGTTGTTATTGCATTTATAGTGATTTGTTGTCACATTTTGTTAATTGTTAATTGTAAATTGTAAATTGTGTATGTGCTGCCTGCCTCGGGACTACAGATGGAAACTAGCATCCCCGCTATAATCTGGCATATTTACAGTGCTCATGTGCAACTGTTAATTAATATGCATTGTCGCTATATAAATAAAAAGCAGCATCATGCTGTGGGAGGGACTGGTGCACTTCACAAAGTAGATGACATCATGAAGAAAGAACAATATGTGGAAATATTGGAGCAACATCTCAAGACATCAGCCAGGAAGTTAAAGCTTTGTGCAGATTGGTCTTCCAAATGGACAATTCCCAAAGCTTATGGCCACTACTGGTCACAAAGTGTCTTCAGGATAACAAGTGACCATCACAAGTCCTGATCTCAATCCAGTTGAAAATGTACCATCATTTTACGGACAATAAGTGGCACTTTTTTTCATAGTTTGGCAGGAGGTGCGTCTTATACTTAGGAGCGACAAACATGTGATTTTTCCCCACCCCTTTTAAAAAAAATTCAAATACAAAATTTCATAATTTGCCGCTAGAGGGCACTGCAGGCTAATCGAGCAGCAGAGATGAAAACAAAACAAAGCTAATCACGGGCTAAAAGCTAGAGCCACAGCTAGAGGAACGAGTTCACAAATGAGAGCTTGAAAAACGAGCTGCCGGGAGAGGCTTGTCAACGGTGCAGTTTTGCCTCCATGCCCAGGTAGTTGCCAAGGCGATTGTTCAGAACACAGAGGATGAAGATTTCTATGGATTTAGTGATTTGGAGTGAGATGGAGAGTTTGGTATGATCTTTATGCTATAGTTATCTGAACTGTTTATGTGATGTTGACATATTTAGTTTATTGTTTATGCTGCATGTAGCTAACCATCAATGTGTTACGTTACCATACCATCCGCCTATTCAGCCTGTTGTTTTTTTCTTCATTAGCCACTTTTTGGTTGGTGTGTCTTATACTCCGGAGCGACTTATAGTCTGGAAAATACAGTATGGGCAGAGCTGAAAAGGCATAGGCACGTAAGGTGGCTACAAACTGTTACACCAGTTCTGTTTGGATGAATGGACCAAAACTCCTACGAAATAGTTTGTGGAAGGAAATCCAAAACGTTTGACCCAAAATATATAGTTTAAAGGCAATTCTACCAAATATTAATGAAATGTATGTCAACGTTTGGTTTTGTAAAAAGTAATAGAAAAATGTGTAGAACATTCTCTCCCTCATTCTTCTGGAATTTGGCAAATGGAAATAATTTGTAAAATTCTAATTGACCTAAGAAAAATAAAAGTGAAAGAAAATCTGGTTTCAAGTCAGACAGTGAGAAAACAATGCAAATGTGTCTTTTTATGAAGTGTATGTAAACATAGGGTTCTCACTGTATGTGCATACCACCCATACAAATGAAGTCGACCCTGGCCTAACCCTGTCCTCGACTTCTCCGCTCACTTACACCGCTGAAGGCTGCAGCTTGAGGCAACTGCCAAAAAGGCCAATTGACTTTTCTGTTAGTTATTGATCCTCCTCCGATGACGCAGCGCGAGGTTTGACTCATGTTCTCCTGTCAGGGCCGGGCAGTGAGGATTTGAGCGCACCCCATCGATTTATCCCGCCCACCGTGCCTCCCGAATATCAGAGAGCCTTTGTTCAGAAAGCAGCGGGAAGGAGAGAAAACAGCTCTGAAAATGTGGAGAGAAATGGACGCCCACACCGCTGTACTCTGAGAGAAAGGGAGGGCGAGACTTTCCTCCAGTGCTTGTGCAAATGAGCTGAGCTGGGCAAGGCACAGGACAGTTAGACTGAAAGATCTCTCGACATGTTTCTACAGTACAAGCAACACATTAAAAAGTAAAGACATCACACCAGACCTGAGCAAAATACAGCCTTTGGGCCATATCTGGCCCGCGAGATGATTCTGTCCGGCCCACGACTTGTAAGGCATTCAGAAGTACGTCTCTAGCCCATTCCTGTGCGGAGTTATGATTGTTTTAAAGAAATGACCAGAATGCTCACTCCAGCCACTAGGGGGCAGCTTAAAAAATATATAAAAGTAAAGAATTCCACAGGTGTCCAGCAGAGGGCACTGAGATGATGAAAGATCAGGATATAAACAACACATTGTAGTCAAGTAGGAAATGGACAGTCTGGCCCTGGGCGGCTGTGGCAACAATAGTGGCTACTAGCTACTCACTCCTTTTCATGTTAGCTACCACGGAGTGTGGAGTGAATGAATATTGACTACAGTGTAGCAGAGACTTGTGACACAGGCTGTGA
Organism: Gobius niger; assembly: GCF_951799975.1. Taxonomy (NCBI): domain Eukaryota; kingdom Metazoa; phylum Chordata; class Actinopteri; order Gobiiformes; family Gobiidae; genus Gobius; species Gobius niger. The sequence goes on along the minus strand of NC_136858.1, from coordinate 5,089,273 downwards.
CACAGTTGACCTTGACCTTTTTATGAGGCTTTATAAGCCAGCTGCCAGGCTCATTATTATTCATTTATTGAAAAAAAAAGTTTATTTAACAATATAACTTTACACTTTGCACATACAAATGATACATGCATACAAATGCTTAGAGCCTTGAAAAATAAACCGACAGAGCATTTCTGATGTCATGAGCCCTGCGGTCTACAACATGTGCAGGATGCTCTCCATCTGCCCGACATGCTTCATCTTCCTGTTCTTCGTTTCCCTCCCCTTCTATGTATTCCTCATGATGAACTTCACAAAAGTTATGTAATACACAACAGGCTAATGTGATTTCACTAATCAGTGAAATGTGTGACTCATTTTGTTTAAGGAGGCATCTCCAGCGCCCCTTAAGACGCGCAAAAGCTCTTTCCACTGTCATTCGTGCCTGACTGAGTCTGTAGTTAAAGTTACTTTGATCCACAGTCATAGCTCTGGTCTCCCTGAATGGCTTCATAAGCAGCTGCAGATGGTGTCTTTAAGTAAAGTGGTTTTAGTGCTGTATTTATAGCTGTAATTACTTCCTGTGTGATGACGCAGCATGTGGAAGTGCCAACACCAAAAAGGTGGGAGATGGACCTGTACTCCAAGTTAGTGGCGAGTCTCCACAAACAAATCGCCACACGGTACAATGAGGCCTTCTGCCGAGACAAACAGGGTTGGAGAATGCCACAGACAGTTTGAAAAGTGTCTCTTCTCATTCTGAAATTTTTCAACCAGTCTCTGTCTGTCCATGTTGATTGAATGAGCTGCCACCAATCCCGTGACCGTGGACTGACCCAGATCGTCCTGTAAAACAAGAAAAAGTGTCATACTAAGAAGTAAGAAGACATGAGCTAAATAAAATTGAAAAAAACAGTATAATCTAAACTGATGTATTATTGAGCGAAATGAAATACAATAGACTATGGTGAAGTGTGTGCGTGTGTGTGATTTATTTATTTATCTATTTATCTTATCTATCTTACTATTTATTTATCTAACTATTTTTTTTAAACTAGTTAAAACTGTAAACTGGTAGTTCTTGTTATGGTTTCATATAAAGGAAGCTGAAAAAAATCAGATACTTTGCATCATGTTAAAATTACTCTTTACAGTACACAGTAATGTTGATACTGGTAGCATTGTCAAATCATTCGTATTATGAAGCCCCACGTGTTTGACTCACAGCCCCACAAAACAATGTCCCGTAGCCCGTAGTGAATGTTGTACGTAAGTTCATACCTGATTGTCCGTCTTCTGTTGAGCCACGCTGCTGCCAGCATGTTGTGGGTCAGGGCACGCAGAGCGTACCGTCTCCTTCGGGTTATTGCACGCCGACGCTGTTCCAAAATTTGAAACAGAGTGTTGCGAAACCTACGTTGAATGAGCTGCTCTTGACACTCAAAATGATGTTGCAGCTCGAATAACAGCACAAATAGGCAGAGCAGGAGTGCAGCACGTAGGACTTCCATGTTTTCCTCCATTTCTGGGTCTGTGCCGCTCTCGTCATTGTTGTCCAATGGGAGCACCGATCGTCACGCGCGTGGATGTGTTTACAAAATATACTTGACTTGCAAAAAGTACAGTCTGAATAAGATCTGCACCAAACGAAAAAAAAAAAAGTCCGCTTTTGATCCGGAACAAGCAAGTGGACCAAAGGACTTTTCTGGTCTGAATACACCCTTAGTAACAGTTAACCAGTTAACCATGAACATCCCTACTGAACACTGCTGGCCACTAAATGAAACAAAACCCCATCATATATTTTGAGGAACATATGTAACATACCCCTCCTGGAACCGCCACCTTAACGTGGTGGAGGGGTTTGAGCCTGAATGATCCTGGAGCTCTGTTGTCGGGGGCTTCGTGCCCCTGGTAGGGTCTCCCATGGCAAACTGGTCTTAGTTGACGGGTCAGACAAAGAGCGGTTCGAAAGCCTCTTATGAGAGACCAACAGGCCCGGTTAGACCCATGAGGCCGTCATTCTGTGGACCCACCACCTGCGGGAGGAGCTATAGGGGCTGGTGCAATGTGATTTGGGCAACTCCAACAGCTGCCCCCACGACCCGGCAACGGACAAATGGAAGACAATGGATAGATGTGTAAATGTGATTGGATATTAGCCTTTTGAAGGAATCACCACACTTCTATTTTCTTCCTTCTAGATTTCTTTCGCTTTGCTTAAAACGTTTTGTCTGAATGTCATGCTGGTCAGTGCCATCATATGTCCAGTATGTTTACTAGTGGAATATGAGGAGCACGTGGCCCATGCAGTGCCCAGACTCTTATGACAGTGACGTTTTCCCCTCGCTCAGTCCTGTCAGAGATGAGTAAAATGTGACTCAGAGGCGGAGGAGGCAGGGACGCTCAGAGACCACTCACAAAGGTCTGTAAACACGCACGCCGCAGGAACAAAGGTCCAAGGGTTCAGAGACATGTGTTTTCTTTAAAGCCGACATCACGAACATTGACCTTTCCGAAGGCTCGAGCTACATTACATTACATTCATTCAGAGATATCCATTTGACACTTTTGTTGTAGATTACCTATATGAATATGAGACTAAATGTATTTGCTTTCTGTCATTTGGTGTTTTCATACTAAAATTAGGCGCTGACTGCGTGAAAAAAATGGTCTATATGCCCAGTGACAAAATTTAAATAATGGACAGATCCAGGTTTAAATGTATGATTTTATTTTGTTGAAGTAATACATACAAATATTTGATACCTGTATTATTTTACATAAATAATTTGATATCTTGATTAGTTTTTAAAGGATCTGTATCATGCTAATTTAGCCACCCCAAAGCATTTATATGATATATTGTACCTCTCCCACTATGGAGATCTATTTTGTGTGAGAAATATAGAGTTCGGGAATGTGACGTCATATCGCTAAGCATTATGGGATTAGCAGCAATTGTAAATTAATGGAGATTTTAAAAGTTAATATGCTGGAGTTATTGTTCACATTAAAACACTTGGACACCACAGTGTGTTAGATGTATTTACCAGCAGTAACTCTGCAGCTAACAGAGTTGTTTGTTCTGTTTTTAGCTAATGTTAGTCTATGGAAATGTATGCTAACAGCTGCAAAGATGGCGGATCTCCATGGTAACTGTGGACTTTCCCGAACTCTATAAGTATTTTCTGGGGGTGTGTTGCAAACCCGGAAGACACAACGCTTTGATTCAGTTAACTCAGCCCCTTCTCTCCGTGCTAATCCGCCCATGCATTGTTAGCAGTAAAAGAAATTCAGTATAAATATCACAGCACACGCTAACACACTCGCTAACACACAAGCTAGCACACAAGCTAACACACACGCTAACACACATGCTAACACACAAGCTAACATGCGTTTGACTGTTATTTTTAGTGTCACTCAAAACAGTATTTTTTTTTATCTCAATGAGGGTTTTTTTTCTCCCCTGGTTCAATAAAAGTTTGAATTAATTAATTTTAATATACTTTTTCACGTTTCAGACGAGGACATATGCTGCCACCTGCTTTTAGCGCTATATTGGGTAAAATGCGAATCAAATTCAACCCTGCCTGACACATTAAGTTTTTGAAGTCTGTTATTATGTGAATAGTTCAAACAGTGGTTGTGAGTTTGGTTTGCGTCAAAAAGCTGTTCTGAAAGGAAACGAGTTCTTCATTTTTTTTTGCTATTGTTCCTTGTTGTTGTTTTGTTTACATTGATTGTACTATGAGAAATGAAAAGTTTTATCATTTTGAGTTGGGGGTAGGCGCTCATAAGCTTTTGCTTCAGCCTACTCCTTTTGAGCAAAATGTATGCTCAAATAAACAAATAAATAAATAAAGTCCGCTTCACTGACTGTCACCACTGTAGCACCGGGAAAAGTTTGGCATGAATTACTGACATTAGTAGGTAATATATAACATAAATGTCAGTATACAAGCAAATATCTGCCAGTGATGAAGCAAACATATTTCAAGTCGCCTAATATTAAATCCATCATAATTTAAGTGCAATGAGATGTTTGCTTTTTCCCTTAATTTAATGGCTGTTTTTTTAACAACTCAAATGAAGGACAAATAGTATTGTAATAGAAACATATATTTCTCTTGCTGTGTAAAATGGCGCAAGTACCTCAAATGTTCTGTTATTCCTCAAAATAATAACTAATTTGAATTTCCTGCATGGACATGCAAGACAACGAGCTGTTCCACCTCTGTAGAAGACGAAAGGGGACCAGCCATTATGCCACGGTAGTCCAAACAGTGGAACAAGCAAAGAAAATCTTTGTAGAGTTCCACGACAGCCTGATTGGGGGCCATTTTGGGTGGGACAAGACCCACACGGCAATCATTGCCAGGTACTATTGGCCTGGCATGGAGCGGGACATAAGAAAATGGGTAAGTTTCTGTTGTTGCAAAGACAATGTTGTCCTATGTGTCACTCAAATGTTATATTGTTACAGGTCAGCCAGTGCCATCAGTGTCAGCTCAAAAGGGCCAGGGGCCTCATTTATCAAGCTTGCTGCGCACAAAATGAGGCCAAAACTTTGCGTAGCCGCTCCTCTGCCAAAGTTGGTATTTATAGAAAACAAACTGAACTTGAAACATTGCGCTGCTCCACGCAAACTAAATAGCTCCCGTACGAGGTCCGCACTTTTCAGAAACACTGCTGAGAGACGGGAGAGCAGAGACATGACCTGTTTGAGGAAGTCAGGTTTGGTTTGGTTAGGTTTGAAATGGTTTGAATTTACTTTCTTCAGCAATTACAAAGATTAGAATGAAGTTTATTTATTTATTTAGCAACTTATCACGATGTTTGTGAATATTGGTGCGCACATACGTGACATACTAGACATAAGTCTGACCAACTGGGTTTAGGTCCAAAGCTCGGGTCACATGCCCTTCAGACGAGGCCGTCTTTACGCAGTGCGCACCGGCACCACGGCTTCACTGTGCGCCCTCCTGAGACACCACCCGGACACTGACCTCTCCTCACTCACACCACCCGGACACTGACCTCACCTCACTCACACCACCCGGACATGGACCTCTCCTCACTCACTCCACCCGGACACTGACCTCACCTCACTCACACCACCCGGACACTGACCTGTCCTCACTCACACCACCCGGACACTGACCTCACCTCACTCACTCCACCCGGACACTGACCTCTCCTCACTCACACCACCCGGACATGGACCTCTCCTCACTCACTCCACCCGGACACTGACCTCTCCTCACTCACACCACCCGGACACTGACCTCTCCTCACTCACACCACCCGGTCAGAACCGCTGCTTCATCCTACACAGAACATGACCTAATGTACAGCGCCTGCAATCTGGAGTTTGACTGAAATGCCCCACAGTGTTTTATAGGCAAATCCAAATCTTGTTAATGGCAAATCTAGCCGACACTTGGTAAATGGTAAATGGTCTCAACTTATATAGCGCTTTTCCACCTACATTAGGCACTCAAAGCGCTTTACAGCAAGGATCCAGTCACCCATTCATACTCTCATTCATACACCAATGTACGCAGACACTGACACTTAAGGCTCTTCTTTACGTTCTAAACATGTGTTTTGAAAAGTTTTATTGATGGAATATGTAGAAAGATTACAATACGTGTGATCAGAGAAGCAGAGTTCACTCTTCAGTAAATGTCCTCGAGCCCGTGTCGTCTCTGCCCCATCTGCCCCTCCCTCTGCCCCTCGCCTTCGGTAAAACCCACTCCTTATCGCCTCATGTTTAGGGAAATCTCATTCATAAGTCACTTTGCATTGCCTTTTATGGTCAAATGGAGGCGGGCAGAGGGCGTGCCGTGAGGTCCGCAGCTTTCTGCTCCAGGTGGAGTCAGCAAAGGAAAGATTGCGGTCAGGTGTGCGTACCGGCGCATACGCAGGGTTTTATAGACCGGAAACAAACTTTGCGTACAGAATTTTTCCTTACTTTCCTACGCACTTTCAAAGTGCGTAAGTTCTCACGCACAGTGAGGTAAATGAGGCCCCAGATCAGCAATAAAAGAGAAAAGCGAGTACTGCCCACTAGAAGTAAGCCATACACCCATGCCAACAATTTTTCATTTGTATGAAAAAGGAAGCTACAAATGTGTCTCCATCTTATAGGTGTCAGAGCCTTTTGAACTAGTGGGAATTGACCTGATGGGTAAACTAATGCAAACAGCTGGTGGTAACCAGTATATTTGCTTTATGGTAGATTACTTCACCAAATGGGCTGAGGCCTACCCACTGCAGTCAAAGTTGTATACTTGATTTTGTTTACAAATTTGGTGCGTCAAAGGAGCACTTGCTTTCAATCTGTAAGGAACAGGATACATCCTACTTAAAAGAAGTGGGCTATTATGTAATATAAGACATTTTTCCATTGTCATATTTTCTTTTTTCATCTCAGATCAATTCTGGACTTTGCACCATACTTGGCATAACCAGGAGCTATTGCAATCCCTTCCACCCACAAACTAATGGACTGGTGGAGAGACTAAATGGGACCATTCAGAGGTAGTTCACGCCTATGCATTTCCTTTGTTTGGATATTGTCTAGATAACTCTCCTACATGTTTTATATTTCTTAAAGAATTCTTAACACACACGTGTCCAAACACCCCCATACCTGGGACAGGGTATTACAACCCACCATGTTCGCCACGAGAACAAAAAAAACAACTTACTGTTCAGTACACACCCTACTACTTGATGTACGGCAGAGAGGCAAGATACCCATCCCAGGTTCCAAAAGAATTTGAAGTAGGATTACTTGCTACCCTACATTCTGTCATCATATTTTCATTCCCCCATTAAGGTTTTTTTCTTTGTTCTGCTTTTTACAGATTGATGAGGGTGTCATTAGCTCACTGTTACCCAGTGAAAAATTGCATGTGGGAGTCCGCCTTAAAGTCAAAGCTGGTATTAAAGAAGAGGTGTTGGAAAATGTGGCAGAAAAAAACAACAAAAAGTTAAAGAAAGAAAACTAATGGAAGGACAACAGGACCACTTCACATTGGGTGACCAGGGGTCTCATTTATAAAACTGCGTGAAACTCTGCTATAAGAGTCCGTACGAGCAAAACCCAAACTTCACGTACGGAGAAAAAAGATGATTTATGAAACCCTCCGTACGTGCAGCACCACGTAATCTCCCCTTCACTGGTTCCACCTGGAGCAGAAATGTGCGCACATGACCCCTCCTCAGGACACGCCCCCTGCACGCCTCCATTACACCATATAAGGACATGCAAAGTAACTTATGAATGAGATTTACCTAAACATGAGGCAATAATGAGAGGGTTTTACCGAGACACTGGGGGCAGAGAGGGAGGGGCCTCACGCAGCAGCAGTAGGTGTGTTTAAGATGCCGTTGCGGCTCGCCTGGATGATCGGCGAGAGTAGCCGGCGCAACAGGGGCGGAGAAAAAAAGTCTGAAGCCAATCCGACCCTCCACATGCAGAGAAGAGCGAGAGCGGCCTCAGATCACGCAGCGTCTCGTTCAGATATCGCGTTCATTTAAAGTTTATCCTAAATAAAAGTAATTCACCTCCTGCTCTGTTTCCTTTACTCCAGAGACATCATTCTTCAACAGAGAAAACTTTCCCATTTGTTTGTTTGTTCAGGTTTGTGAGATAAAACACGTCCTTTTAAATCATGAGTTTGTTCTGAAAAGCATCAAACATGAGCTCTATTTTAGGGGCGATGCAGAACTTTAATAGTTTCAGTCATAGTTTATTTGTTTAGATCTAAAGAGGAGAGAGGAGGGGGCGAGGAGCACGTTTCTGATCACACAGACTCGTATCCAATCACCTGCGCGTGAGCCGCGGACAGGTGGGCGTTTTCCCATCATGCACGGCTGTGGAGCCGCTGCAGTTGCCTCTGGAGAGATGCAGCGGCTCATCAAGTCGGCTGCTCTCGTTGGGGTCTCACGATCTTTCCGTGCCCCACGTGCCCGTGACATCAGAGCCCGTCTGGAGCAAGTCGGACAGAAATCTAACCGGCATGCACCGTGCGTCTGCAGTCGGCTGTCAAAACTGCGTCCGTCTGGCTCATCTCAAACACACCTAGTGACAGCAGAGGCCGGGTGGATCTTTACTCACATGTTACTGCTTTCTCTCTGAAAGTATTTGCAGAGTGCAGTGTCATCAATAAAACCTTTGGAAAAACACTTTAAGAACGTAAAGAAGAGCCTTAGACGCTGATTGTGATATTTGCCTGTGCCATTCACGGAGCTCAAACTTCCTGAAACTACAGAATAAGCTTTTAATCTCTCAGATATTGTTTCTTGAGCTCGCTGGGCGCGCAGTCGGGGTTTGGGGATGAGGCAGCGGTTCGCTTTGGCCGTGAATGAGGAGCAGAGGTGGTGAGAGAGAGCGGGAGGTCATGGAGCTGCAGCGTCTCTGATGGACTTGTGCCTTGGACCCGCCCTCAGCGTGGTCTCTGCAGGAGTTCAGACTATGGTTAAAACGGTTCTGTTGGGATCCTTCCTGCTTCCCGCTCCGAGGAGGCGGCAGCGGCTCCGGTGTCCGTGCATGAGCGTACATGAGCGCGCACGTCTTTGACAAATCTGTTCGTAATCTGTGACACTCCAAGTATAAGAACAAAATATTTAAACGCTTTACTCAAAGCCTATGGTTTAATTCTTATATTTTAGATTTTTATTACCAATCAGTTCTGATGAATAAGGTGATGATTAAATAAAGAAGAAAGCTCAGCGGTTTAAAATGTGCACAAAACTTCATTTCCTCAATGTGAGGAAATTATTAATTTGATTAACACAAAGCTACTGACTGTACACAGTTCATCAGGACCTCTTATGTAGTAGGCCTACAGTTCAAAATTAATGTTTAACTGAATAAACAGTTAGTAAACACAAGTGCATCTTCTTGAACATGAATTATTTTCATCACCAATTATCATAGTAGAACGTTCTCAAGCAGGTTGTGATGCATTTTGGAAACAGGAGATGAGCCCCTGGTCTAACGCACTAGCTGACTTGACAAACTCGAGACTTACTTTTAGTCATTATTTGGGCAGCACACATGTTCTGAATGGTTTCGGCAGAATTCAAGCGAGCCATTTTAATCTAGATTAATTCTAAAATTAATCTAGATTAATCTAATTATTATTATGTTTCTGTGCCCAGATGACACGGGAGCCATGTGCAATTGGGGGGGCACAAGCATCTTGGGGGACGGGCACGGCCCCCTATACCCCGCCCATAGCGACGGGTTTGCTTACATTTAGGGCCAGTTAGCTTTCCACTACCCTGACCACCTAATTTAGCTTTAGCGCTTATTTTATCTAAGCGCTTTATCCATTCATTTATGGGCATGATCGATTCATTCAAGCTTTGCAATTTCATGACCAGGGCATGGATTTGACTGTCTCCTTATATGCTGAACGTTCTCTATCTGAGAGCATTTCTGGCCCACATCCTTTTAGCCGCTTCCTGCTTCATTAGTTTACTCGAGCCTTCAACAGTTTTGGCACAGTCCGTATGAGTCTTTCTCCAGCTATCGTACTCCTCCACTGCCCTTTTTTCCCTTCTCTTTTTGCGTTATTCTTGACGGCACATGCATGGCAGTAAGACAACACAATTTCATAGTCGATCACCAAACCATAATTTGATGTGAAGCCTCTTTCATGCCATGTTCCTTCAAAATGGCACGCGTATGTTCATTACGGGATCTTCATCCTCCACTATCAGCTGCACGATTTCTGGGTCAACATGAGCATAAGCCTGCCTGATCCGCCCCCTGCCTGGACCTGAGATGTGATGCCAAGGCTCTCTCAATTTCTGCAATGAGAAAAAAAAGAAAGAACACTGGGTAAATACTTATAATATTGACCTATTTAAAAATATGATGCATATGGGCTGTAATTGCTGTGCGAGTATTGTGCTTGGGATACTGGTTATAGTCCAGAGTGTAGTGGCATTTGTTGACAATGTTTTTTTTAAGTAAGCCTCACTATTCACATTCAGACTCTCCACTACGCTGCTGTGTGCTGGGCCCTGGGCAGCACAGAGCGGGACATGATATGATTATGTTGTACCTCTACTGCTATGGAGCACTATTTTTTGTGAGACGTATTTTCTGGGGGTATTTTGCAAACCCGGAAGACAAGACACTTCGATTCAGTTAACTCCGCCCCCTCTCTCCGAGCGGATCTGCCCATGCATTATTAGCAGTAAAATAAATATAAATATCACAGCAATAAGTGAAGTTACTTCACGATGCAGTTATAAGGAGTTCACATCTGCAACACAGCTTCATAAATGGCTAACACACACACGCTAACACACAAGCTAACACACACGCAAACATGCGTTTTGCCTCACCACCGCTCTGTCCTGGCCTCTCCATCACATTGGGGCGTTGGTTATAAAAGTTAATCCACTTTGAGAAGGTTCACCAAACATCCATCAGAGACAGTCACAGAAAAACACTATTTTGGTGATAGTCGCTGAATCCCGGAAAGAAATTCCAAATTCTGGCGAGTGGCCTCTTCTTTAGGAAGGTTGAAAAAAGTCCTGCACCTCTCGTAGCCAAACGCACTTTTCTCCGTGACATTATCGTTAGGTAAGAATAAAGAACAGGAGCTCCATCTTCACATCCTTCAGTGCAAACATGACATCTGTTCAGACGCTCAGGGGTGCATTTGTTTTGCGTTTGTTTTCAGCCCTGACCTGGAAGCGCTTCCTTTTTTTTTTTTAAATCTTTTTCTTTCTTTTTTTTAAGCTGTTTTATAAATTAAAATCAGGCCGTAAGGCATTACATTACAGAAGTTGTGCTCTTCCTGTTTGACACTATGATGTAAAAAACACAACTCAGTGGTTTTCCAGCAGAGGGCGGAGCAGCTGCTCAGAGAGCAGGAGGATTGCTGAGAACTGCGTGAATGAAGCCCAAAACCACTCTGGGGGGGTTTTGATTAAGAAATAACAAAACAACATGGCTAAAAAGTCCAAAAAGTCGATTTTGCATGATATAGGACCTTTAAATCACTTACCTGCGTCACTTTATCAACCACTTGCACTATGATGTAAACCTGCACTGCTATAACATTCTTGTTTATAGTCTGTTTACTTATTTATTTACTGTCACGCAGCTTCTATTGACGGAAGTGAGCGGGGGAAAGTCTTTAGGAGTTACTGCGCGGACGTTGTGCTCCTCGTATCATTACGCCTCACAATATTGTACCCCTTTTTATCTGCTTATAAAATCGACATGTTACATTTCTGTGTAAATATACTTCGAATGAAAACACTTCATGTAACTTTATTTAAATAGGGAACACGTGGAAGAGCTTGGTAGCTTCTATCGTGAGCTTTTTTGGAGCTATATCACATGTGGGAGAGGCTGCGTATGTGCTCCGTTTGCGTGACAGAGCGCACGGACAAAGACCAGACGGGTATATATTAACCTGTCTAAGGTTAGGTAAGAACATATCTCAGTATGTAAAAACGGTGGCCTATTCCTTTAACAGAAATGAATGCACTTTTTCATGATGTTCTAATTCCACACAGAAAAGCCCCAACCAGGTGGGAATCAAACCTGGGACCTTCTACCTGTGAAGCATGAGCGCTAACAATTTAATATTATTATTTGAAGTTCCCCTTGCTGGAGCCGCCACCTTGTGGAGGGGTTTGAGCACCTGAATGATCCTGGAGCTCTGTTGTCGGGGCTTCGTGTCTCCCATGCGCAGAGAGCTCACAGCCAACCGGAACCTAATGAACCCGTCCGGACCGAAGACAGCCCAACGACGGGACGAGCTTCGATCATCCCGCAGAGTGGCGGTCAGCAGACCCTGCGCGCGCCACTCCCGGACCTTACGAACCCCTCCGGACCGAAGAAAGCTGTGGAGCTGTCGAAGGATTTATTTGAAACCCGGGTTGCTCGCGCCACGGAATATGGTCCACAGGCTTGACGCTCAAACCAGCCAGAACACGGAGCAGGGCCTCGCGAAGAGGTGAGTCCTGGTGTCCCGATGGCAGCAGCATGTCGGGGCAGCCATCCACACAAAGTTTGCACAGCAGCAGCGGCCATTTATGTTAAAAAAGGAAATATGTAAAAAACACCATGAGTGTCTCTATGGCCCGCAGTCCAGGTTCTAGTGTCTCTGGTCAGGCTGAGCCTGAGCTCGACCCGTGGCGTGGAGGAGCATGCGATGCAGTGCAACATTGAATCAAGTCTGCATAAACATTAACGCTGTAGCCTTGTTTCATGTTTAAATCATCAATGTGGATTATATGTGATGTGGCAATGCAATTCATGCTGCTAAAAACTGTTTTCCAGCACTGTTTAGTGTTTAGTTAAAATTGGTGTATCATGTGCACCACCTCCTGACTTGGTGTAGGATCTGAGCGCACCGTACGCCGAGTGTACGGTGCGCTCAGATTGATAAATGCCAAAACAGGCGGTAATTTTTCGTACACCCCACATACGCTCTGATTTCACCGTACGCAAGTTTGATAAATGAGGGCCATTGTCAGGATAAGCACATACACCACATCTGATTTATTTAGAATAGAAAAGCTGGTTTTGAATTTGTTTCAGAGCATCCAAATGGCAACAGAAACAGCCACGCTGCACAGATCAAATGGCATGGTGGTTTGCATGTCCATGCTCCCTGTAGAAGCTCCACAGTTTGTACCTTCCAGCCAAACAGTGGCACAACATAAATTACAGCAGTAGAGGACATACAACAAAGAGGAGGCCTGCTGCCAGCTGGAGCCTAAAGGAGACATATCCCACATGTAAATGAACTGCTGTTTGTACATTATAATAATAACCAGGTAGATTTAGCTATGGCGCGCCCCTTGTGTTCCCCGCACACAAACACAAGACCTCATGCCGAGCAACCCCGAGAGCTACAAACGAACCTGCATTACACGCAATTCAGTTATCTTTCACAGATGATCAAAAACATTTCATACACCGCCTTCCAAATTATTATGCAAATGACATTTTTCTCTCTTTTCTAAACTGTCGACTCAAATGAGAGTCAGCATCATTTTCAAGTCTTTAACTGGTAGAGGATCATTTAAATGTGGTTGAAAAAATCTCCCAGTAAAAACAGTTTTTTTTTCTAAAATCTATATAGTAAAAAACTCAAAATCTACTGTCTAAATTATTATGCATGTCATTGTTTTAATACATTTTAAAGCTTGTAATTAACTGAAAACGGTCATTTGTTGAATTTGCTGCATTAGGAGGTCATATTTACTGAAATCAAAAGATATTTCAATCAAGAAAAGTTACATTTTAACATAGGAGCCCTTCTTTGAACAGCTTAAAATTCTTAAATCTATTAAACTGTCATGGTGTGAGGTGGAACGAAGAAAATAAAACTCAAAATGCAGGACTGCAACAAAACTGGTGATGTTTAATGGGCGAAAACCAAAATAACAAAATCCAGACATAACCAAAAACCGGGGCTGACGAAGACAATGACGTGACAAAGGACAAGGGAAACACAGGGGTATAAATACAAGAGGAAACGGGGCACAGGTGAAACACATTTGGGCGGGGCAGGCAGGTAACGAGGGAAGTAAAGCAAAATCAGAAGGACAGAACACATGTCAAAATCAAACACAGGACAAGACCAAAGACAAAACATGACATAAACTTTTGAGTTTTTGGACAGTTTCTGCTTGGATTTGTTTGCAGGATGTTAGAATAACCTCCCAGAGCTGCTGTTTGGATGAAAACTGCCTCCCACCCTCATAGATGGTTTGCTTGTTGAGGCTCCAAAGGTTCTGAATAGGGTTGAGGTCAGGAGAGGAGGGGGTCCACATCATGAGTTTCTCTCCTTTTATGCCCATAGCAGCCAGTGATACAGAGGTATTCTTTACAGCATGACATGGTGCGTTGTCATGATGAAGATGATCTTGTTCGGGAAAACACGGCTCTTCTTTTTGTAGCATAGAAGACAGTGGTCAGTCAGAAACTCCACATATTTGTCAGAGGTCATTTTCACACCTTCAGGGATCCTAAAAGGGCCGACCAGCTCTCTCCCCATGATTCTGGCCCAAAACATGACTCCGCCCCCTCCTTACTGACGTCATAGCCTTGTTGGGACATGATGGCCTTGAAAAGCGTAAAATAGTACTGTTAAAGGAATAGGCCACCGTTTTTACATACTGAGATATGCTCTTACCTCACTTTAGCCGAGTTAATATATCCCCGTCTGGTCTTTGTCCGTGCGCTCTGCCAGGCAAACGGAGCACATACGCAGCCTCTCCCACATGTCACATAGCTCCAATAAAGCTCACGATAGAAGCTACCAAGCTCTTCGAATTGTTGCCTATTTAAATAAAGTTACGTGAAGTGTTTTCATGCAAAGTATATTTACACAGAAATGTAGCATGTCGATTTTATAAGCAGATAAAAAGGGGGACTATATTGTGAGGCGTAATGATACGAGGAGCAAAACGTCCGCGCAGTAACTCCTAAAGACTTCCCCCGCTCACTTCCGGCAATAACCTTTAGGAGTTACTGCGCGAACGTTTTGCTCCTCGTATCATTACGCCTCACAATATAGTACCCCTTTTTATCTGCTTATAAAATCGACATGCTACATTTCTGTGTAAATATACTTCGCATGAAAACACTTCACGTAACTTTATTTAAATAGGGAACACGTGGAAGAGCTTGGTAGCTTCTATCGTGAGCTTTTTTGGAGCTATGTGACATGTGGGAGAGGCTGCGTATGTGCTCCGTTTGCCTGGCAGAGCGCACGGACAAAGACCAGACGGGGATATATTAACTCGTGAGGTAAGAGCATATCTCAGTATGTAAAAACGGTGGCCTATTCCTTTAAGGGATGTGTGGCTGACTCAGACACACACGGGTTTGTGCAGATAAAGGCACAATAAGGACCAACTATTCACTACTCCATTGATCTGACCATCCAGGGTTACACGGCCTCATCAGTGAACAAGACTGTTTGAAAATGAGTCTTCATGTATTTCTGAGCCACTGCAGCCGTTTCTGCTTCAGCTTCAATTAACCGTTTAGGGGAGGCCGGATAGAAGGTTTATGCACAACTGCAGCCTCTGGAGGGTCCTACACCTTGATGTTCGGGGGATTCCAGAGGCACCAGCAGCTTCAAATACCTGTTTGCTGCTTTGTAGCAGCTGTTCTATGCATCTGATGTATTTTTCTGGCAGAAACCGTCCTTGTGCTTTTATCTGCACAAACCTGTGTGTGTCTGAATCATCCACAAATCTCTTGTCAGTATGATGATTACGCTTCATCTTTGATGTAGTATCGAAGGTTTTCATACCTAGACCAAGGCATTCAACTATTTCACGCTTTTCATCAGCAGAGAGATCCTTTTTCTTTCCCATATTGCTTGAAAATTATGGTCTGCTTAATAATGTGGAACATCCTTTTTCAGTAGTATTTTTCTTGACTGGGCTTAACCTGAAAACTAATCAGCCCAGGTCTCTGAGATTAATGTCAGTGATTCATAGAGCCCCGAGACACAACACCATCCATGAGTTTCATTGAAAAACTTTTTTTGTACCTTTTTTACACTGAAATACAATTTGCATAATAATTTGGAACACTGTGAATGTTGCGTAGCGAACAGCTGTAAAGCCAACACTTCTTTCTCGCTCTCTGGAGACAAAGCATAGCAGCTTCCCATGGAAAGCTGAGCTTGTAGATGGTTAAAATCTGTCCAAGGACGGCTGAAAAACATCCTGTTTAAGTCTTCAATCTGAGAACCCGGCATATAAACTTACTGACCAAACAAGGACAGCACTGACCACAGCTGTTACCAAGAAGCCTATGATGACCCTGGATGAACTGCAGAGAGCTACAGCTCAGGTGGGGGAAACTGTCCACAGAACAACTATTAGAGGTACACTGCACAAGTCTGGCCTTATGGCAGAGTGGCATTTTTAAAACAAAACCATAGGAAGTCCTGTTTTCTGTTTGCCAGAAGCCTCCATGTGGCTTTCACTCGTGTCTTTCAGGGATGGGCGGATCGATACCAAAATATCGATATTTCGATCCAGGTAGCTCTTTTTTAAATATCGATCCTCAAGCTCAAATATCGATACTTTCATTTAAATTCATATTTATGTATTTTCTGATATAATACTATATGTTGGTGCGCAAAAACAGCTTTTCCTCCTTCTGCCTTCTGCCCCTCAGCAGCACCGGCGTCAGCCCCGCCCCCTTTTCCCCTGCATGTGCTGTATCTGCTCTCCCTCCATGCTCTCTCTGCGTCCACAGTAAACAGAACAAGCATGGCCTGGCTAGCAAAAAAAATACTGGAGATATTTTAGGGTAACATGGCAACACTATATATCAATGAGCAAGATTTTATAGGAAAAGAGATACCAAACAAAACATTGCGAAAGTGTTTGAATGATCACTTTTATCCAATCAAATGCAACAGAAACTCTATTGTTCAGATTTTCCAGAAGAACTAAATATTTAAAATTTCCTGTTAGTCCAAAAACAAAGGAAGTTCATTTTAAAAAATTTAATGCAATATATCCATCCATCCAGTGAGTTGCTTAGAGTGAGGTTTGGTATTGTTTATAACAATTGTACTTTCTGTGACTCAGACATTGAAACCACTGAACATCTGTTTTATCAATGTATGTACACAAACGCATTCTGGGAGGACTTTATGGACTGGATCTCTTCGAAAATCCGGTTACAACAGGACACTCTTACATTGGACAATATCATTTTTGGGATTACCCTGAAGGACTCGCAGATCAAAATATTTTATTCATTCTTGCAAATGGAAAAAAGTCAAGCCTATTTTTACAGTGTTTAAGAGACAACTTGAAGGAAACTATCTGATATCTTTGAAATGTATGAAATGTAAATCTGCACTATCTCCTCTTAATGTACTTGACAATCTGAATGTTTTTGAAGAAAACCTCTAATGGAAACTGTGTGAGTGTGTGTGTGAATGAGTATGTTTATTTTGTTTTATGTCTTATTGTTTTGTTTTATGTTATATTGCTTTAGTGTCTGGTGCCTTAAATTGTTAATGTCATTATAATTCCTCCAGGTACGACAGACACAAGTGGCTTTCTCTACTGATGAATTTATTTTCTTCATCTTAATAAACGCACCGTGAAAACTATAAAACACAGACAAGACAATAATTAGCTTCAAGAAAAATAAAGACAATTGGCAAATCAAAATACTTAGACAAAAATAAAACAGACAAAATACCTCGTTGGCTGAGTACCGAGAGAGGAATTAGCTTCAGGTTTCTTCTTTCTTCTTGTTTCGTTCGTTTCTTGTTAAACGTTTACCTTGTGTTTTTCTTAAACATCATGCTTCTTTTTCTCTTGTAAGATCGCTTCTTCTACTCTGCAGACGAAAACTGACTTTAGCGTCACAGCGCCCTCTGGTGGCGCTCAACTATAATAACGTAAAAATACATAGAAAACAAAGTGAAATGAAAGTGTGGCAGTTACAGTCATTTTAATTTGTTGAAAATTGCCAATTTGTTTGTACATTTTTGTTAAATAATAAAAATTAAAATTAAAAAAAATTAGGTAACAGCGAGGAGACACGATGCAGAGCGGGTGAAGAGACAGTCAAATGTTTTGTGCATGTTAAGTGTCCAGCTAGTTTTGTTGACAGATGATGGGAGTCTGCTAGCCTAGTTGTTTTCATGTAATCAGACATCTACTGTAATAGCAGTCAGGTAGGGAACTCCACTGGATTAAACATGGCATGTAATATGCAACAAGTGAAAATAGACCATTCATCTGGTGAAGGCAGCCATGGTGAGTGTCCAATCATGATTATGGGAGACATTTACCAAGTGTTTGCCTAAGTGCAAAATAAGTCACACATGCAAAAGTGGATTAGCAGCAAAATCAGTGTTTATTTTTCTTTTTGCACTGCTATAAAGCACCTGTCTTGTTAAATGTCTCTTTTTGGTGTCCATGTTAGCCAGAATATAGAAGACTGTTTTGTTCAGCTGTTGATGCAACATGAAAAAAACTACTTCCGGTATCAGTATTGGATCAATATTGGATCAATATCAATATATCAATTTTTTGCCCCAGGTATTACTTGGATCGAATCCAAAATGACTGGTATCGATGTAGTAGAGATGGTTATGTTGCTCCAAATTGAGACAATCTATACATGTTTCTTGTTTGTTTACTAGGTTTTTTTAATGTATGTATTAGTTTTTTTGACGGGGACAGTACACATTAACATTTTTGTAAATGTGTTAGCATTAGCTGCAAAGCTAGTTCTCAGCTGTTGTCCCTGGGCAAAGTGTATAACGCCAACAACAACTATAAAACATAAAACAATTTAAAAGTTGAGGCTACATACTTAAATAACAAATGTTGATACAATTCATATACTGATAATATCTGAATGTTCGTTCTGTGACTTGCACAATAGAATGGATATTTTGGTGCAAGGGCAGGTCATACAGTTCAAACATAGGACATTATAAGGATAAATATGTAAGAATTAAACAACGAGGAGTTGTGCATTAGACGGTTATAATGCACGACGCGGAGTCAAGAACCTTTATACGTGCATTATACCCGTCTAATGCACGGCTCCGAGTTGTTTAATCCGCTTATACCATGGTCCCACAAACATAACATTTATAATAAATGTTTTTTTTCATTTACTAAACTCACTAAATATGCCAGACCCCCGGGACTATTTTCTGTGGGTTATTAGCCGGTCACTGAAGGCTCGTCTCAGAGCGAGTCATTCTCCGCAGCTATTACGAGGATCTCAGTCAGGCTCAACGACACAACATCAGCACAGAATCACAGCACAACAGGACTAACCCGGCACTTTTCCGTGGAAGTAAACACTGATATGCAGCACTCGTGGGCAGGAGTTATTTCACTTTTACGCTGTTTAACCTGAAGCTAGCTAGCTAGCTCAACGAGCTCAACTGTTTATGGAAACAGCTGCAGTGGAGTCGCTCACACCTGGGCCCCACGAACTGAAACTTTTGTTTGACTTTACCAATCCAGCCAAATATGCCTAAATGCTGGATCATTTTATGTACGCCTGAAAATTATGAATAGCCTTAACCGTTTTCAATAGAAATGGAAAGCTCATATTTTATTAACAGTAGCTAACCTAGCTGCTCACTCTCCTCTACTTCACATTTATAAAACGTTTTGTTTTGGCCAAAAACGTTGAAATTAAACAAAATCCATCTCATACGTTCCTGTCAGTCACTAATTACGCGTTTATCTGATTCAGCTGTGTCATGCGTTGCTATGGCGATGCCCACAGCAGAGTGATATCCCAGTGATTTAACTACCGGACTACGTGTGCGGTTATACCAAAATAATGCACGCTTGTTAGCACCCACCAGGCAATCAGAATCGAGTATTCACCCAGACCATGGTATAAGTACATTGATTATGTAGAAAGCTACACTTGTGCAGAGGATCCTGCACCAGGTGATCTGTACAGGGTCTAATGAGCACATCGCTGATTGGATTTCAACCAGTTTTTGAATTGAGTCCTAAATGTGTTAAATGTGGGGCATTCTCCTATTGTGAGAGGGCTGCTGTTCCAGATGTTACATCCCCTAACTGAAAGAACAGTCTACCCAAAGGCGGTGTGTCTGAAGGCACTTCACAGTCTCCTCTAACCATAGACCAGGTGGCTCTGCCAGGAGAGGATTTCAATTTTACGAATTCCCTTAATGGTGGTGGTGCAAGTCCATTGAGTATTTTGTAGACAAGCAATTTTAAAGTATTTAAAAATGTTGAAGTTTAGAAGGTTTTACTTCTCCAGAATGCGACAGTGGTGGTATGAAACAGGTTTTCTGGCAAAACATTTTAACCCTTTTTTATAAAAAGATTCTATTTGT
Source organism: Gobius niger (assembly GCF_951799975.1). Taxonomy (NCBI): domain Eukaryota; kingdom Metazoa; phylum Chordata; class Actinopteri; order Gobiiformes; family Gobiidae; genus Gobius; species Gobius niger. Next base: position 5,069,402 of record NC_136858.1, on the reverse strand, counting down.
TATGAAAACTGAATTTAATAGTTGTTCTTGAATGTTTTCTCTCTTGTCAATGACCTCACAACATCAGTTACCAGACAGGATACAACTTTCAGGATACAACTGACTCAGTATGTTGATTCTTCAGCTTTCTGCAGGGTTAAGTGATGCCCTCGGCCTGTTCCTTTTCTAAAAGTCGTCAGGCAACTTGCTGCTGTGGTCTACTCCCTGATCTCACAAGACGCTTCAATTTTGCCATGTAGTTTTGCACTGCATGCGTCCAAACATCCCTAGCTGTCCTAGCTGGCTCATCAGATAAATGGATCATTGCTGCCATTAAACTTCTGGCGGAGGAGCTACAGTGTTCACTTGCAATTGTGGGTGAAACCAAAATGCAAAGTGCGATGTAGGAAACAGTCTGGTATAGCGGACTCCGTAATCTGGTCTAGTAGTCTATTGAAAACATTTGAATCATATCTAATGAAAGTTGCAAAAATGGAGACACTGCCTGACCTTCATCCTCTTTGGTACCCTCAGAAACAGTCACACGACCATCCACACATTCTTTTCATTTCATTTTTCATTTATTTCATGTAAATAGGATACACAATAATAATAAGTGTGATGGAGGCAGTCCGTCTTTAATTACTGTGTGCGAAACATGCGCCGTTTCCTCAGCAATGTAGCCGGGCCCCCACACTCACCCGCCGCACACACTCACCTACACACGTCCACTTCAGTCATTCCATTTGCGCACCTTTCCCCATCCCCGCTGTTTCGTGCACAATTGAGTGTGTTAGCTTCCTATTAATCATACATGCTAACACATACCTGTCCACTACATTGAGTATTGTTTGAGTATTATGCATATTTTCTGTACCTTTGATTGCCTCAATATGAAGTTCTTTATTGTAAAAGAAATGCCCAGTGGGTGGGGCTTGTGGAGTATAAGGGGGAGCCGTTTACTCAGGTACTAGAAAAATAGATAAATGAAGCAACTGTCATAAACCATGCAACTTAATGCTTCTTTTTGCAAATCTACTTTTTGTTTTTTATAAAACATGTATTCACAATTATTTAGACAAAAGCTTGGAGAAATTGACATGTAGTGATCTGTCAGAGCTGGGACTCGAACCCATTTAAAGGGGCTAAATGCAAGTTGGTCAAATTTATACTCACTACTGCCACCTCAGGTCATATGTGTAACTGCAGGTTCTATATTAAGCTCATGTATGATGGCGCTTCGGACCCGAATTAACACCTTTTTGAGTGACAGTGCAGGATTTTAGAGGCAGTTGTGGTGAACAGGTCTGAGCTCATTCTACACATTAGGACATGGCTGGAACATGTAGGGGGAGGAAAATACGTAATTGTAACATTTTTAAACTCAGTGTAGTCCCTTTAAGTTAGACAATCAGTGAATGCAAGCGCAGCATTTTTACCAACTATGCCATCTGAGCACACTCAGCGTGGGACTAAAACTACACAAACATGGAGGAAGGTCTGCAAAGCCCCGTGGTTCGACACAGACGCCCCCTAGTGAAGTGTTTTGAAACAATCTTTGAAACAGTGACGAATTACCATCCGTAGTTGTGAGCTGCTCAACATTACAATTATTGGAGTTATTGCAGAATTTGAAAACTGTAGACTTTTTGATCATTTTTTCCCCTCTCACTGTAAATATTGGAAAAAGGCTCAATAAAACACCATTTTAGCACTTTGATCCGTTTTGTCTGTTTTTGAATAGATTCCCGCTACACACTGCTTAAAATGGAGTGGGGACCGCCCTCTACAATGTGGGGGGGCGGGATCATGGCATAACTGGGTTGGAAAGCGGAAAGACGTCATAGATACAGACAGCATTGCGTCATAGAATTGGGCGTGGCCTCGCCGAGGGGGAAACAGAATCTTTAGGGAAACACAATTTTTCACTCTTTTTACCCATTTTCTGGCAAAATATGAACGTATTTATCACATACAAATAAAGTGAAGTCTAAATTGGGTCCATTTGGATGTATATTTACAGCAGATTGTTCAGTAGAAGCGAAAAAATGGCAGTGTTAGCTTGCGCTAGCTAGCATTAGCATTCTCCGTTGTTCATGTATTGCTATATGAGCTGTTGAACCGCTTTGCGGCTCTTGTATAGTAGATACAGACAGCATCTCTGGAATCGGCCATATATGGTCATGTTTGAAAACAGTCAAGGGGGAAAACAATTTGGAGAAAAATCTAAACTTTTTATAGTACTTTAACAAATGCTAAATTATGAATATAATTTTCTGTTAAATAAAGATACAAAGACATGGGATGGAGCAAAGTGGTTTAGCAAGAGTTTTACCACTTCCCACTTGGAAAAACTCGGAAACCTGAAGACTGCTACGAGTACGTATACGAGATGAAGACAGTAATGGCGCCCCCCAGTGGTGCAGTAAAGCTAATGATAAAACTGTAATAAAACCACTGCATCAGTGACGTGAACGTTACTTTTGGTCACAGCTTTCTACATAACGTTATGTCGCATGTTTGTAATTAGATCTGGTTTGAAGAAACGTTCATGTAACGTTAGCATCGTATGAGCTAACTGTTGTAGCATTAGCCGTTTTGTTTACATACGACTTCTATCACCTGGAACGCTCTGAAGACGTAACTGGTAGCTTTCAAGTGGGAAAAATACCAGTTACCAGTTACTTTTGGAATGAAGCTACCTGGAATGTTCCGGAGTGGTCGTCATGGCGATTGGTGTTTAAACCCACACACCAATCGCCATGACGATCACTCCAGAATCCATGGTGATGAAATATGTTCCGGAACACGACACTTGTCACACCTCTTCTGAGCCCAAACAGACAGACACACATTCACTTTCTCGTCAAAGAAATATCTCTACGTACTGAAGCACTCATGGAGTATTGGTCAAAACCTCGCTTTTACCAGCCTTTGGACGGCAGGAAACATCTTCCAAACAACTATGATGGTTATTATAGAGAGCAGGAACAGAGGATCTTGCAGGTGCAGGCCCAGCAGAGAGGTCACTTAGAAGCTGTGAGCCAAAGAGCAGACCGGTTCCTGTCAGCACAAAGAGCTTCCTCTGATGCTGTCAAAACCAGGCTGGGACTCTCCCATGGTCCGTCTAACTCCCGTGTTGTGCCCCATCCTCCGATTCTCTGTGGCAGGCCGCGGTTCTCGGAAAAATTCAACCGGACGGACAAGAAGGTCGACTGGAGCGATGGATTCGGCCTCAAACCCAGCGTTTCTGGCACGCCTCTGTCCGGCCTGAGTTCAAGAAACTATAGCGTCTTGCCTCCTCTTCCGGCCCAGCGTGAAAGCCCGTGGTGCTCGGAAAAATTCATACAGAGGAATACGAAGGCCGACAGCAGATATGTGTCCAACTACAGCCCCAGTGTCTCCATTTCTCCTCTGTCCAGCCTGAGTTCAGTGGACACACACACTCCCGACGAGCTCAGGTCCGTTTATCCCATCACACCAGAGCCTCCTTTCCCCCTGCGTGAGAGCCCCCAATTTTCCGACAAATTCACCCAAAAGAACCGGAGCAGATACAGTAGTTCCTCCAGCGTCTCCATCAGTCCTCTGTCCAGCCTGAGTTCAGTGGACACACACACTCCCGATGAGCTCAGGTCCGTTTATCCCATCACACCAGAGCCTCCTTTCCCCCTGCGTGAGAGCCCCCAATTCTTAGACAAATCCACCCAAACAAACTGGCGTGAGAGCCCCCAATTCTTAGACAAATCCACCCAAACAAACTGGAGCAGATACAGTATTTCCTCCAGCGTCTCCATCAGTCCTCTGTCCAGCCTGAGTTCAGTGGACACACACACTCCCGACGAGCTCAGGTCCGTTTATCCGTTCACTCCTTCTCCAGAGCTGACCCCTCCTCCGGTCTGTCCAAAAAAGTCCCGGTTGCCTGTGCTCCAGAAAAGATTAGAGTCACAATCAAGCCAGATGAATGCTTCAAAAGTCAAAGGTGATCCACGGCGCCCTTGCTCCCAGGAGTCATGGTTTAAACCAGAGCTCATGGGGAGAGCTCTGCAGCCAGGTGAAGGAGATTGGCTGGGGGAATGCAAGGCAGAAAGTGTGTCCGAAATCCCAGTCCAAGCTCCAGCTTTGGCTCCGAGACCTCCAGCAGCCACCCCAATTAGGAAATGCTCCTCTAAAACTGTGAGGCTTGCTCAAAAAGCAAAGGAGAAGAGAGTGCAAGTGGAACAGGACAACGATTATAGACCACTGCCCAATCCTGGTAACAGTCTGACTCTTGCTTTAGAATTGCTAGAGTCAAAAGATTGGATGAAGAAAGTGGATGCAATCAAGACTATTCAGAGTCTTGCACGATACCACAAAAGCGCACTGCTGCCAAAGCTCCGTGAGATTTGCTTGGTCCTCATCCAGGAGGTGAAAAGTATCAGGTCCTGTGTGGCTTGTGCTGCCATCGCCGCGATGACAGATTTGTTCATTTACCTGGGCGCCCACATGGACCCTGAGGTGGAGCAGACGTGCAGATCTCTGCTGCTGCGTCTGGCTCAGAGCAGCGACACCTTCATCCAGGAGCGTGTCGAGGGTGCTCTCGACGCCCTGGTGGAAAACTGCAGCCCCAGACGCGTCGCTGTGGAGCTGCTCTACACTGGCACGAGCCATCGCTGTGTTGCTGTGCGTGCCAGTGCGGCCGAGCATCTGAAGCAGGTTCTGGATATAGTCGGCGCCAACGACATCCTTTCCTCAGCTAAAGCCTTCATTGAGCGCTTCCTCATTGGCGTGGCAAAAATGGCTGTGGACGCCGGCCCTAATGTGAGGTGTTTTGGGATCGAGATCTTGATGTCCATTGTAAAAGAGAACAACTTTCACAAGCTCTGGGTAAAACATGTCCCAGACAGAGACCGGCGTCCTCTCGACAAGTTCTTCAAAAAGCTAAACCTGCACTGACTGACCTGAGGCATGAGGCTGAGGAGCAGGGAACAGGTCAAGAACAGTCAGTCTATCTCTTCCCTATTGGGAGAGAACTTAAATCCAGGGTTCAAACTTGATCCACATGAACCGAAGAAGAAGAAGATAAAGAAGACATGTAGCGCCTTTCACAGACATGGTCACAAGGTCACATGGTCGCTTTTACATGAGACAGTTTCTACATTCACTCCACACTCGGTGGTGGTTTGCTGCCTTTGTAGCTTCAGTTTCCCCTGGGGAGACTGGCAGAAGCGCTGTCGCAACTTCAAACACTGTGCCTATACAGTCTATTGTATATGTTTTTAGTGGAGGGGAAACCGGAGTCCCCGGAGGAAACCTACGCAGACACGGGGAGAACATGCAAACTCCTCACAGAAAGGCCCTGTCCAAATCAAATCAGGTTACCCCTGGGGGTAATTTGAAATCAGTTTCAGGTTACCCGTGGGGGTAATTTGAAATCGATTTCAAGTTACCCCCCGGTAGTCTGAAATCAATTTCAAAGTACCGGGGGATAAGGTGAATGGGGGGTAGTTTGAAATCGCTACACCGGGTTTGATTCCTACCTGGACATGGCCTTTCTGTGTGGAGTTTGCATGTTCTCCCCATTTCTGCGTAAGTGTCCTCCAGGTACTGCGGTTTCCCCATCACTAAAAACATATACAATAGACCGTAGGCGCAGTGTTTGAAGTTGCGACGGCGCTTCTGCCAGTCTCCCCAGGGGAAACTGAAGCTACAAAGGCAGCAAACCACCACCGAGTGTGGAGTGAATGAAGAAACTGTCTCATGTAAAAGCGACCATGTGACCATGTCTGTGAAAGGTGCTACAGCAGGGAACAGGGAACTTGAAAAAATACCTTATTTTTTCAAGTTCAGCCCTGCAAAAGGTTAGCAGTTTGGTTAGTCTTTAGCTTCAAGTTTTAACTAGCTGTTTGCATTCTCTGATCTGTTGTTTATTCCATTGCACTTATGGAAAGCACTTTGGTTTAGCGGGTGCTGTTGTAAGGCGCTATACTAATAAAGGTTGATTGATTGATTGATTGGGTTGGGTTTGTTGGTTGGTTGGTTGGTTGGTTGGTTGTTTTTTTATAAATAGAAGAACTTTTAAATTACAAACTTGAACGTAAGATTGTGCCTCTGACAACCGAACCAGGGGCTACTTGGAAATAAGCAACAAATACTTAGATTTTTTTTATCCTAGCATTCAGCGATAATTTTAAGATGTTAGCAAAAGACTTGACTAGCTAACGAATTTCATGGATTTGTGAAAGCATGCTGTCACTATGGAAAAATTGAAAGACAAGGGAACCCCGAACGTCCCCTGTTGTTGCGAGCTGCGGGGGAAAATAACACAACTGCGCATAGCTATACATTACAGATTCCTCACACTTCTTTGTCTTTCATGTTTGCACACATCAGTGTAATACAAATAGGCACAGTCGAACACAGTTGATTTTGTGTTTTATGTTATTTTTACAGCCTCTGGTCGAAAGACAAAGCAACTGTACTTTTAAGAATACACATAATGAGTTGTAATTGTGCCTCTGACTACAGGTCGGAGGTTTGATGTGAACGAGAGAGTGTTTTTTCATGCTACAAACATCAGAAGATGACTGGATGTGATATTTCCTGGTTAAATAAAGGTTTGAATGAAAAATAATCATAACAAAGCGTTGTATATAGATTGTTTGGATTACTGGTTGTTTGAACGTTCTGGGATTGTTCTGTTGTTTTGTAACTGTAAGTACAAAACACCTTTTAGCAACTACACAGTACCCCACACATCTTAGAGTGGGTGATGTTACAGGCCTCACTGCAGGACTTGCACCCACTTGTGCTTCTCAACTTGTTTTATTGTGGTGGTCACCAACAGGTCAAAAACCTTGAACAATAGAAACACAAAGTCCACAACTTTAGTCAACAAAAAACAGGCCAGTATAGTGTATTTCACAACGTTTTACTTCTACTATTTTACTTTTATATCGTTCACTGTTCTGCTTTAACCTTTAAGTTTCGAACTATTAACTTTCTACATCAAGGGTGTCAAACTCATTTGGGTTGAAGGCCGAAATCCAGCTTCCTCAGAGGGTCGTAGGTCACATATAACGTTAACAGGAAAATACTGTTGAGAAAACATTTGATCCAATAAATGAATAATAATGAGCTGTGATTTTAAAATAGTGCTGATTTGGTTAAAAGCAACAAATCTAAATGTAATAAACAAGTTAAATTGTGGGTAACATCCCAAATAATGGGCTCAGTGTGACAGATTTGTGAAATACCTGCAAGGTTTAGAAAATGAAGCTTTTAATAAATTAGAACTGTCATTGTAGATATATTCAGTCATAGCATGTGTCATGTTCAAAGCATACTTGAATAGACGACAGGTGAGGCACATGAAAATCCAAAAAGACAGAAAAAAAATGTTGAATGACAATTTTGATTTGTTTTCACAGGGACAAAGGCACAGACAGTGACTGAATAGAGCATTTGCTTAATAAGAATTTTATGGGGGCCAAAGGCCACTGAAGGCTAGGTGAGCATAAATTCCTCCTGCAGCAAATGGGCCTGTTGTCTCATTTGAGCCTAGGCCAGGGAAGAAAACAATGGGACAATTTAAAAAACAAATACAGGGTGAGTTTAATACCAATAACTAATGGACTTGCCAATCAACTCCCATTTCAATACCTGTAAGTGTGTAATTGGTCAAACCCTGGTTCAGGACGGAGGACCACGGCTGCTACTTGGCCCTTCTTCACCCTCATGGATGTGTTTTTGGGGGTTCTTGGACCCGCCATGTTCGTGTTTTTTCAGTGTATTTTAGTTTTTACTTACATTTTCTTCTTTTTCAAATTTGATTTCATTTAATTTGGATACTTACAATAATAATTATTAGCCTGGCCAGGCAGACGTTTGGCCACATTCAAGTTACTGCTGTAAAATAAGGTGCACCAAGCATAGTTACCAGTATGGCCGAGTCCGGCTGAAAATGGAGGAAAGATCCATATGCCTCCAGGACTAGGGGGTACCATGACTGGAGAATAGCCCATGCAATACCGGTCTCCTAGTCGAGATGGGTCAACAGCTTTAGGATGACACCATGATAGAGCTCCTTCTTATGCAGAGACATCTTGCCTTTTGGTTGGGTTTATGGATTATTCAGGTGACAAGGCAAATATTAGAGGAAAGAATCAGCTAAAAGTCAACTATGAAGGTAGGCAACATGCTGATGTTTTGCTAACACCGGCTAAAATTGTACTAACAGCGGCTAAATCGCTATCATCTGCAAAAATCCCCTTTTTCATCAGTATGATAGATCCGTAAGACCTGCATGTTAATAGTGAGGACTGTTCTCTCTCTCCAGCAGTCTGTTCATGTCATGTTTGTGTCACTTCAGCACTGTGCTCACGGCTTAAGATTGGTCCCAAAACCTATGCCTGGTCAGAGCAGTTTGGCTCTGGCCTCTGCAGTGGAGACTGTAAAATCAGGCTGTAAAAACTCATAGACTATAAAATTAAGAATGACAGTGTCAATACCTGACAGAAAACTACGCTGAATCCACATTTTTGCACAGATTCGGTCTTTTATAGGGATGTAGTTTTTGCAAAAAAACCCGACTATTTCTGTTTATTTGTTGTTTACTATGAAAGCTTTACTCAATATTTAATTTGTCTCACTGCCATGTCTTCTTGTTTCATATTTAAGTTGTACTTGGAACCTTGTTAAGATCCAACCATGAGAAATGTGGATTTTCCCATTTATCAACTGGCCTTAACTTTTTATCGGGACTGTATAATCAATTACCTTGGCTAATTTTGTCTGCAATAGGCCGCCATCTTTGCAGCTGTTAGCATACATTTCCATTTACTAACATTAGCTAATATCGGTATAAAAAGTGGAGAAAATAGGAACAACTCCGTTAGCTGCTGAGTTACAGCTGGTAAATACATCTAACGCACTGTGGTGTTCAAGTGTTTTAATGTGAACAATAACTCCAGTATTTTAACTTTTCAAATCTCCATTAGTTTACAATTGATGCTAATCCCATAATGCTTAGCGATATGACATCACATTCCCGAACTCTACAGCTTCAGTCTCCGGTAAGCGGTCATCTCATTAATTCCAGCTTATCCATTTGGCCAATTGCGAGGCCTTACGTTCTGCGTCTCCGTTTAGGAGGAGCACGGACACAGCACTTTTGCTTTTCCCCCTGGTCATCACCTTTCGATTGGAACCTCTTCACTCGGGACTGGTTCCCAAATAGACTTTTTACTGTGTATCGAATGTACGGAGTCCCAACAGTGCCCAAAAGCATGAAAGGTTCTTCAGGTAACAAAGCTCCTGGTGTTCCCAAACACGGCTGCACACGTTTGAGATAACAGTTTGGTTTATTTGTATATTTGATTTGGGTGAGTGTTTGAGCGAATGGTGTGACTGTGCGAGTGTGTTTTAAAATATTTACAATAAAACAATTTTATAGCAACTTTTGTAAACCTAGGATTTTCCAAATAGAAATAAAAGTAATGTAGCTTAATTGATTCTTAATCTTAATAGATTGAAATACTGCAGGTGTCGTAGCAAAGTTGCATTTTTTTAACTTATTAATTGTCTTGGAGAATTAATACTACGCTGACAGAAAAGGCGAAGGGAGAGAGGGATATTGTACATCCAATTATACAATGGAAATATTTTTTTTCACTCAAACTTGGCTGTAAATACTGTTTAAGTGGCAATAGCCCGCAGTTAGCTTTGCCCGTTAGCCTGTTAGCTTCTTCTTCGTGATTCCATTAATGTGTATTGGTTGCTCCGGTCCGGTGGCAGTGAAGTTGCAAACATGGTTTTCTGGCCGGAGACACCAGGGGGAGATGAAAGACCCTCCAATCATCCCATAAACACTTGTATTACCCCCACAGGGACTACGACAAGGATTTATTAAAGAGGGGGTATTATGCTTTTTTCAATCACATAGCACCAGTCTATATCACACTACAATGACGACAAAACCTTCTATTGGTCTGTAAATGCAGTAAATTAGAATATTATATATATTAGAATAGCTCTTTCAAAATGGCTGTAGCGAATGTCTTGAAATAGGCCTCTGTCTCTTTAAGAACCTCTGACCCTTTCAGACACGCCCCCTCCACACGCTGACTTTGGCATCAGTGGGGAGGGGGTTCTGCTGAGGAGCAGTGGTTGGTTACTCGGCTGGTAGCGAAAGCTCGGAGGCGTCTCCAGGAGGTGGGGGCGTTCCTAGGAGGACTCAGGCAAACCTATCCCTAAAATGGCTGCCATCAGAGTTTTTACAGATTACTCCAAAATACGTGAATGTGGCAACACTTCAGGCATGTTTTTAATGAGGGAATGACATAATAACATGATGTAAAGCTTGAAAAAGTCGATTTTGCATAATACCCCCCCTTTAAGGTAAATACGCTACTTAGTACTGCTTTAATGCACAGCTCTGAGTTGTTTAATCCGCTTATAACATGGTCCCACAAACGTAACATTTTTTTTCATTTACTAAACTGGCTAGATATGCCAATCTACCAGGACTATTTTCTGTGTTTTTTTAGCCGGTCTTGCACTGTCTGAAGGTCCGTCTCAGAGCGAGCCATTCTCTCGCTGCTGTGAGGATCTCCGTCAGGCTCAACGAAACATCAGCACACACCGCATCACCAGAATCACAACACAACAGGACAGGACTAACCCGGCACTTTTCCTTGGAAGTAAACACCGATAGTATGTGGCACTCCTGGGCAGGAGTTATTTCACTTATACGCTAACCTCAAGCTCAATTCTTTATGGAAACAGCTGCAGTGGAGTCACTTACACCTTGGCCCCACGAACTGAAACTTTTATGTTTGACTTTACTAATCCAGCCAAATATGCTTAAATGCTGGGATCATTTAATGTTGGTCTGAAAATAATGAATAGTGCCTTAACCGTTTTCAATAGAAATGGAAAGCTCATATTTTATTAGCAGTGGGCTAACCTAGCTGCTTGCTCTCCTCTACTTCTCATTCATCAAATGTTTTGTTTTGGCCAAAAATGTTGAAATGACCCACAAAATCCATCACATTCGTTCCTGTCAGTCCCACGTCGAGTCAGCCGACTTGTCACCTAACATTAGCTAATTAAGCGTTTATCTGATTCAGCTGTGTTAATGCGTTGCTATGGCGATGCCCGCAGCGGAGTGATATCCCAGTGATTTAACTATACGGACTACGTGTGCGGTTATACCAAAATAATGCACGCCAGTCAGCCTAGGAATTCTCACTGACCATGGTATAATAGATATTAATTGACTCAATAGAAGCATGTGCAAATAGAAAGCCACAGGTCAATGCCTTCCAGTCTGAGACATCGCGACATGGTAAGTTTAGTTCTCAAGGACTCGCGAACCTTTCCAGAGATTCCCTCCCAGGTTTTTCTTTAGAAAGATCCCATGGTCCACAGTGTGAAATGCAGCGCTAAGGTCCAGCAGGCTACATGGACTGTACAGCTGTTCTGTAGTCGACTATTTTACAAAGTGAGGGGAGGCATTTCCACTGTGAACCAAGACAGCAGCAGAGGTGGCAGAGGGCATTGTGGATTTTTTCTCCAGGCATGGAGGCCCAAAAAGGCTCCACACGGGTCAGGAGACAGAATTCAGAAACAAGGCAAGCTACCATATGAATCCATAATGGAAGGGGTCTTTACTGACTTGAAAACAGAAAGGAGTTTGGCCACTCCCTACCATCCCCAGACCAATGGGTTGGTTGAGTGGCTGAATGGGACCATCCAGAGGCACCAGTAATCTTGCATCTTTACTGAACACTTATTTGTTTTGCTGTAAACGTCTGTGTCCATCAGATGCCTCCTCACAATGGAGTGATGAATATCTGTAATCCAGTGCCCTACGCACGAAGAGACAACTCACTGTAAAATTCACCTCATACTATCTGACGTTTGGACGAGAGGCACGATACACCGTGGATGTACCCAAGGATTAATAAATTCATACTTGCCATCAACTTTATAAACATGTAAAGTCAATAGAATCCAGCTGCAGTCCACTCTTTGGGAATCAGGGTACGGTTATTCTTTTGCTTGTACACTTTTTTCATCTTTTCCTTCCCTTCGCCTCTATCAATGTGCTTGGACACAGAGCTCTGTGAACAGCCTCTTTAGCAATGACATTTTGTGTCATGCCCTCCTTGTGCAAGATGTCAATGGCTGTCTTTTGGACAACTGTCAAGTCAGCAGCCTTCCCCATGACTGTGTGGAGTACAGACCCTTTGCAGGGGTTTGGAGTCAGTTATCTGATCAGAGTGTGGCACCAGGTGTCTTCAATATTGAACCTGAAGACACCTGCATTTATAATCCTGCATTTTAAGTATATTGTACTTTTTGTAAATGCATTGTCCCTTTTAAATAAATAAATACAAAATACAAACCTTTTCACAATATTCAGATTTTTTTCGAGACACTGAGTCGGGGTTTTCATTAGTTTTCAGTTATAAACAATAAACACTTGAAATATATCAGTCTGTGTGGAGTGAATGCATACATTATAAAAGTTTAACTTTTTGAATGGAATTGCTGAAATAAACCAACTTTTTCATGATGTTCTAATGATATGACGAGCACCTGTACAGACGCCGACTCAAGGCAAGCTTCTGCAAAGCTCAAACAGGCCCAGCGGTTTTGAAATGCCATTGATATACATGTTTACCATATCAACACTCTTAACCTTTTCTGGGCAGCATAATTATTATTATAGACCAATAGAGTGATTCCGATTTACAGTGGCAGCTTCAGATGTCCATTTTTGGCCAAACACTGGAGCTAGTTGTTAGAGATTTAGTTGTTAGACATTACCTATAATGCAAAAATAACCAAAAATCTGCACGCAAAAATCTGAATGCTCGCCAGCTTTTTTTATTAGCTCACCACAGCAAGACATTACCTACAGGCTACAATATGAGTACACAGTAGGCGTCACATCAACTTCAGCTCAACTCATAGTCCAATTGTTTTTCATAATGCACTGAATTTTGGGAGATATTTCACGCTGCAGCGGTCAAGGTAGTGCAAATACGTTATAACCAGTCCATCTAATAACCTTATAATAGTGCCGGTGTTCAGTATTATAAGTACACCAAGCCAAGGCAAGGTACCCAGGCTTTGGGAAACAGACACTCTCATATTTCTGGCTGTCACCTTCCCTCCCCAGCCTGGATAGGGAGTGGAACAGATCTGGCGGTTTCCCCCCGGCTCACATTAACTACGGTCCGGGTTCGGTTCTGATCCGGTCCGGGTTTGCCCCAAACTACCACTCACAGTGAGTCCGGCTGACACTGTGGCTCCGCCGGGTCCGACGCTCCAGGCACAGAAACGGCACTTGCGAGAACAGAAGTGCACGCGTTTTGCCCGCTTGGTGCGAGTTTACGTGATGATTAGCCCCGTATATACGTAGTTTTTGTAAACAAAAGCCGCATTTGCCAGTACAACGACTCTCTCCAGTGAAGTGGATGCTTTGCAACACACTACTGCCCCCGTGTCACTGGTAATGGAGAAATGTTTACATTTACGATGTTACACGCGTGTACAGGTGGTAAACGAGACCAAAGAAGTAGCGAGCAGACCGATTTTATTTTGAAATACACCGGATCTTCTTTCCTCACGAGACCTGACTTCCTGCTTGGCTCGTGTTTTTCTGTCAGCTTGATCCGCTGGGGCTCCGGCCTCCGGCAAAAATAGACTTCTTGCGGATTCTTTCCGTTGACGCCGGAAGGCCGCCAGACTTCGCGGAGCAGTGTGAGTCTGCAACATTGGTTTTAATGACTTTCTAAGTTCGCGGATGCCGTACCGGACCTTAACCGGATTTAATGTGAGCCGGGGGTTTGTTGTGCGTTTGCCTTTGCTGGTGTGAGTGTGCTGACAGGTGGAACTGAGTGATGGTGATTGCACCCTCCATCAAAGGGCTCCATGTGACATCAAGCCTTCTTTGCATAACAGGTGAGTGAAGCAACTCAAAGACCTTGGGATGGATTCACTGGAGAACTTTGGAAAATTATTCAAAAAACGCTTTCAGTTGGTCTTTAATATTTTTGTCTTTTTTTTATCAATATTTTCCTGGTGAGCAAATGCACAGATGTGTAGGATCAGTATCAGTTTGGTCAGTGTTTATGTTCAGTAAAAAGACTTCACTTCAGTCTATCACAGACCGACAGGGGAAGAAGGAAGTCATGGGATTTCAACCTGGATAGACTCAAACAGACAAAATTTGACATGTTGCACTTAATGTAGCACTAAATACAGTGTGCTCCAATGGGCGCTGGCTGCCCTGCTTTTTGACCACAAACGTGGGGGCCGCCATTGCTCCGCCGTTGCTGCAGTACCTCCATATCGCCGCTAGGCCCCCATTGAAAAGCATTGGACTTTAGACACGTTAAAAACTACTTTAAAGCCTGGTTTCAATTGTTTCAACGCTAGACTAGGCTAGATCTTCCTCCTGAGATAACGCTGGGTTAATAACAATATATGAAACCAGGCTGGTTTTCGTAATATGATTTTTTGAAATCTCGTATTTAACGAGGCTCGGACTGTTAGCATTGGAGCAGCGCGAGCTACACGTCACGCAAGGGCCGAGTCTACGGTGAAAATCCCGCCCGTATGTCCTTTTTAGGGACATGCTTCGTCAGAGCTGGGGAGGGGGAGTCTGTGAATCCGCCATGAATTGCCCCACGGCCGTGGTCATTCTGGTAAACGGGGAGGAGTGAGCATAAGATGTCCATTTTTTTCTACAGTCTATGGTGTGCTCTTTGATTTTTCTTTCCCCATATGAACAGAGGCTGTTGCAGTCTGGCAACTTGGGACTTCAATAGGAAGTAACAGACATTGGGCCAGATCTTGTGGCGGTGCACGGGGCGGCGCAGGCTCTTGGCGAATTATTTTCCGAGTGGCGGAGCTATATGTGCCATTCGCCTCCGCCACCTGTGAGGGGGCGTCACAAGAGGAGGTGACGGCACTGATGGAAACACGGCTGACATTCACTTCCTCGTTTACATTGTGCTGTCTTCGTTCTTTCTTAAGCCTTAGGCTCTCACAGGTCAAACTAAAAACTTTATTTACCCCATCGTGAGCTAAACCATGTTCACGTCTCGAGAGAAAAAGAGCTACAGCGTCCGCTGTGGCGCGGATCGGCCCGCGCTTGGCGTGAACGCGAAGCAAAACAAAAGCACATGTTCACCCCCCACTCCCACACAACCACTCTCCTGGACGTGGAGTCGATCTGGTTGGAAGAAAATGCGTGTCTCAACCCACTTAAATGCGCCAAGTCTGGAGTGGCAAGATCACAAAGTGCGCTCCGACTGAGCGCAAAATGTCACGCTATCGTCTCCGTTTTGATGCACAAGATCGGGCCCATAGACTTTGAACTTGTAAACTATAAACAATGCTGAAGTCCATAAGCTATAATGTCCACTTTAATTTAAACAAAATAAGAAACAGACCTGTTAGTGAAATCTTGTGTCAAGGCAGGAGTTAGAACAACGCGAGACAGTTATGTGAACTTTAGGTCCTTTATCCTTTTTTACAGAGGCTTCTCTTAAAGCTGCAGGATGTGGAGCTCGTTGCCATTAACTGTTCCAGAAAGCAGCACTTTGCAACAGTTTGAAGTTAACCTGAAGAAGCGGTTAAAAGACGGTCAGATTTGTGATCATCAGCACAAACCTGGTTAATCAGGGTATCTATTCAAAACTGTGAGATGGTAACATTTAAAAAAAAAAAAACTGTAAAATAATTGTAAATGCTATTGTAAATATTGCATTTGAATGAGGTGATCCTTTATCTGTATTTTATATTGTGAATGGACTCTGACGTAGTCCACTGTATTGTCTGAATAAACCTGCTGTCACTTTGCCTCTGACCAGGGACGAATCTCTGGTCTGTGCGACACACTTTTTGTGCAACGTCCCTATCAAAAGAATAAATAAAACCTCATGTGTCTTTAAGTATTTCAAAAGACTGAATGATGCACATTATAAGAGATTTTACATAATATTTGCAGCGCTCTCATGTGCCAAAGAGCCGGGCTGCGACACGGAGGATTCTGTGGGATAATCCCGTTTGGAGAACCAGGGAGGACTGCCATATCAGTGTATCCAGGATTACACCGTCAGACATGCCCCGCTGTAACAGGGCCAGAGCCACTACCAAATGTGCACAAGAAGGTGATCATTAAAAGAGTTTCAGAGGCTTTAGAAACCCACCTCCAATGCATCATTTCACCTAAATAATATAGTAACTGTGACAAATGCAGTCTGACACAGTAAGAAAGCATTAAAAAGTGTGCGTTTAGGCATTAAAATGGCATTAAAAAGCATTACATTTGACTTAACCAGCAGTGAAACCCCACCAGAAACCCTTAAAACAACTGGTCCTGGAGCATCCCAAAGGCCAGGTCAAATACATGTTAACATTCACTTTTTTCTTTTTATTTGCCTAAAAAGTTGTATAATGCACCTTGAACACTTTTGTAAGGAAAGGCCGAGTCCTGTGGAATCACAGAAACAGTTGTGACTCATGTAGCCTCTGCTCTGTCTCTGGATAAATGAACAGAGTGGCTGAGTGATTTCATTTGAATATTCATTTGAAAAGGCATAAATTACCAAAGCTTTTAAACCTTAGTTATCCATCCATCAATGGCATTGCAGTGGTGCTCGTGGATTGGCTGTTGATGATTGCATTGTTTGTGACTGAAAGAAAGATTGCCTTATGCTGTTTAACAAAATAAAATAAAAGCCCCTATTCTATGTTGGTTAAATTTAGCTTCAACTGGGGCTTGACATTAACACCCAACATTAGAGTCCAAGTTTTTGTACTCATTGTACTTAAGAAACCTCTACTTATTATTATTATTACTTAATTGTTTGTACATTTCCTGTCTATTCTGCACACCCTGAGTGTATTCTTGAACGCTCAATGTAACAAGTGAATTTCTCCATTGTGAGATCAATAAAGGATTATCTTATCTTACTATAACGTTAAATGGTTTCATTCCTGGCTTAAAGCAGTACTAAGTAACGTGTTTATCTTAATAAATCCCTTCCTTAGTCCCTGGGGGGGTAATACAAGTGTTTATGGGATGATTGGAGGGTCTTTCATCGCCCCCTGGTGTCTCTGGCCAGAAAACCACAATTGCAACTGGACTGCCACCGAACCGGAGCCACAAATACACACTAATAGAATAACGAAGAAGAAGCAAACATACTAAAGGGTAAAGCTAACTGTGGGCTAGCGTCACTTTAAACAGTATTTACAGCCAAGTTTGAGTGAAAAAAGTTATTTCCATTGTGTAATTAGATGTACAATATCCCTCTCTCCCTTTGCCTTTTCTGTCAGCGTAGTATTTACTCTCCAAGACAATTAAAAAGTTAAAAAATCGCAACTGGCTACGACACCTGCAGTTGCACTTATGGCCTCTAGGGGCAAGAGTTACTTAGCACTGCTTTAAGACCGTAGTTGGATGTGTGGTGCAAGCACAAAAGCATAAACAATGACAGAAAATGCTGTTAATGAATAGGGAAGCACTGATACCCGTATCGGGGATATTGGGGCGATACCACATGCTTGTACTTATACTCGTACTCATTCATGAGGTCCCGATACCAGAAACTGATACCATTTGAGGTGCGGCCAGCGCACCTCTCCACTGAGGAGAGAAGAAAGCAACAAACTGGAGAATTGTTTAGTAGAAATACCATAATCCACATAGAGCTGACTTTATTACAGACTGCGCTCTCTAATCAGAGTCTGTGCTGGATTTAACCAGAGCTAAATGTTGTTAGTGCTGCAGCGTGGAGTCTGCAGTGTTTACAAGATATAGGCTAACGTTGCTAACTCGCGGCTAGGAGTTTTGGCCATTCTGACGCCGTTTTATGCCCAGGGGTTTATTCATCTGAAAAACTAACCCAGCGACTAAAAAGTCCTCAGAAAATCCAAATTAAAGAGATACAGCATGTTTCTATTGAGTTAAAATGATCAAAATGCTGTAGCCACTCGCTAAGTTGCTACAAACACACGAGAAAATCTACACGGAGCTGAAGTAAAGACAAAAAGAGAATAAAGCACACTGATTGGCGGCTGAGGCCGAACCAATCACAACCGTCACAGAGAAATGACAAGGTCACTCGCAGCACCACTATGTTAGTTGCATTAACATTAACATTAGCCAAAACTAATCATGGATGAAGTAGACGAGGATTTTGCCTCCTCGTTCTCCGCGTGAGTTTATATTCACTTCATATTTTGTGAATTGGACTACAGCTGTCATCACATCCGATAATTGCTAATTGCTTTATTTCACTGACGATCTGTGCACGTTAGGACCGGCCGTTCAAACTGCTCCAATTGTTTTTTATTTACATTGAAAACCCGGATGTTGTTGCCGTTCTCCTTCCTGTGTGGTGCGATCTCAACTGTGGAGCTTGATCTGGCCGGAGCTGAAAACAGAGTTGATCCATATTTTTGCCGGGGCAGAACAGAGTGTGAAAGATGTGGAATGTGGCAGTAAAAGAGAGGGACCGTTAAAGGGGAGGAGCACATGTGTGGCAGGTTGGTTTCACCTTGGACTGTGGATATCCACCTCCAGCACTTTGGTCTTGGTTTGGAAAAAGCCAAATTCGGCCCGCCGGAACAATGCCATTGGGCCGCCAGAGAGTGACCTACTTTTGCACCGCATAATATGGTTAACACTAAGGGCCAGATCTTGTGGTTCATAGCGCAGGCTGTAGAGAAGACGAGTACGCAGACGGGTGGCGCTCCTTGCAATCTTATACCTGGCACCCTCCCCATGCTTTCCCCAGACCTGCAGAAGGTGGTGGGTTGCGGGGGGGGGTTCTCCTGTAAATGTGTAACGTGCATGATGCAGCGCGCAATGTTTAATAAAGATAAAAGAAATAAAAGTGTCCCTCCGCTGCTGCAGCCACGCGCTGCAGATCCAAGATGAGCGGGCGGGGACAGAGAGGCAGCAGCCTCGCGCTGGACACCGTTCGAAGGCGCAAAGTTACGAAATGTAAAGGATTTAATTGATCAGAAACTGTCATATCGGCTGCAGAGAAGTTGCAGAGTTATGCAGTAGTTGCAAGAAAACTAGCGTATTGGAACATTTGCGCTACAGCTGCAGGATTCTTGGAGCGGTTGAATTGGGAAAAAAAAAAGTTGCTGTGTGCCCTGTGAAATAGGTTCTGTCTTTTGAACTGAGCTGTGGTTACACAAGGAGCATCATCAGGAGGTAAAGACTGACACACGATGGAAATGTCTCCTTAAAATGCAGATTAGACGTGGTGTTGTGGCACTTAAAGGCATGTGTGGTTTATTTATGGAAAACTGTTTTGGTGTTCGGGGTGTGCACGTTGATCTACTGTATCAAAGTAAGCCCGTGCATAACCTACGCTCAAACAGACTTTTCAAGGCAATTTCGCTTTTGTTTTCAATTTGACGTAGATTCTAAGGAAGAAGACAAGGCAGCGCGATGAAAAGAGGAACATAATATGAAGGTTGCCGCAGAAGAGCGGCTCCAAGTGCTGCTTGTAATGAACGCGTGTACCACGTTGCGTTTTGAGTTGAGCATGGACTGCGCCTGTCACAAGATCTCATTTATTCTCAGTGGTAAATATGGATGCAGTACACTTTTTGACCACTAGCGTCAAATTGGGGGCGCTGTTTCACTCCTTTCGAAAAGTTAAGGAAACACTGTTGTGATGTCTAGGTTTTTATCAGAGTGTTGCAGCATCAATTTTCCCAGTTTTCCAACTTTTATTGCAAAGGTTGTTGACATCAACAAAGGTGGGTGTTAAAAATTGACTTATAAAATAATTTATGCTGAACTGACACTTTCAAAATGATCTAATAGGGCATTTTCTTTGAGTTACTGAATGAGGCAAAGTCACTGCAGGTGCTGCAGAGATAGGTGTTGTTGTTTACATTTTGCACTATATTTCTACAGTTGTTGATTTTGTTTGACGAGAACTAAGCTTTTGCCATAGTTAACATTTTTATTAATGTAACATGTTATTTGCATAGATAGAATCAAATGCACATGTATACCGAAAGTGATATAATATTATAATATAATAATAATATTATTATTTGCAAAATAGGTTTCCCTTTAGGGCCAGGACTCCCAGTGGGACCTCCCCCCCCCTACATGTTCCAGCCATGTCCTAATGTGCAGAATGAGCCCAGACCTGTTCGCCACAACTGCCTCTAAAATCCTGCACTGACACTCATAAAAGGTGTTAATTCGGGTCAAAAGAGCCGTCATGCACGAGCTTTATATAGAAGGTGTATTTACATGTATGACCTGAGGTGGCAGTAGTGAGTATAAAATGGCTAACTTGCCTCTAGCCCCTTTAAAGGTCCTATATCATGCAAAATCGACTTTTTGGAGCTTTTAGCCATGTTGTTATGCTATTTACTTATTAAAAACACCCCCAGAGTGGTTTGTGGCTTCATTCACGCAGCTCTCCGCAATCCTCCTGAATCCTGCTCTCTGAGCAGCTGCTCCTCCCTCTCCTCGTGAACGAGTGAGTGTTCAATTGTGTCGTAACAACGGAACGGAAGTGCTCGACGTCTGTAATGTAATGTCTTAATTCTATGCTTACGGCCTGATTTTAATTTGTAAAACAGCGTTTTCATTATTTCTGTCATAAGAGAGAAACAAAGAGTAAAAAAAAAAGAAAAAAAAAGAAAAAAAAAGAAAAAAAAAAAAGGATGTGTCCGAGGTGCTTCCAGGTCAGCTGAGGCCAAAACAAACACATCGCGTCTGAACAGATCAGTCATGTTTGCGCTGCAGCTGTGAAGATGGAGCTCGTTACCTATTCTGGACACAGCTGTTATTTATTCTTAACTAACGATAATGTCACGGAGAAAAAGAAGCGCGTTTGGCTACGAGGACGAGGAGTTTATATTCAACCCTTTTCAGGAAGAGGCCACTCAGCTGTTTTTTTCTCCAGGATTCAGCGACTATCAGCCAAAATATTGTTTTTCTGTGACTGTCTCTGATGGATGTTTGGGGAACCTTCGCCAGAATCAAAGTGGATTAACTTTTATAACCAACGCGAGTCCCATAATGTAAACAGCGATGGACCAGAGCGGTGAGTCAATCCAAACGCGGGTTAGCTTGTGTGTTAGCATATTAGCATGTGTGTTAGCCATTTATGAAGCTGTGTTGCAGATGTCAACTCCTTATAACTGCATCGTGAAGTGACTTCACTTATTGCTGTTTATTTATATTACGGTAAAGTTGTATGCGCGGAGAGAGGGGGCGGAGTTAACTGAATCGAAGCGTTCTGTCTTCCGGGTTTGAAAAATACCTCCAGAAAACACTTATATTTATCACAAAAATGAGTGCTCCATAATGGTAGAGGTACAATATATCATATAAATGCCTATACTTAACTTTGGAATGGCTAAAATAGCATGATATAGCTCCTTTAAATTAAAAAAGAAAATCTAAATCAAGTAGACCCAAGCAGTGATATATTTATAAATATATGCGAAATAATAAAAGAAATACGTGAGAAAAAAACATTATTTTATAACTTTTGTAACACATTTTAGTTTTGGCTAGTGGAATCAGTTTGCAGCTATAGTAACTTTACAAAACCATAGCCAAAAGTTTATGTAGCATTTTGACTTGACTCACCTCAGTCTCTGTAAACTAGTGCCGTTCCATTTTTATTATGGAATTATTGAATATCTGCTTTCACAGTGCGTTATTATGACTTTGAAACATGGCATATCCAAACAGAAGCGTGTAAAAAAAGCCCAATGATCAATAATGTAGTGCCTTTGAGAGCTCTTTTCCCGTTTTGGAGACACACTGAGTGCTCCTGTCTCCAGCCTGAGGCACACTGAGCCCACATTCCTCCGTGTTTAAAAGCGTGCGGAGGATAATGTGGATTGATTGGACATGAATAATAGTTTAATTTATCTAGACGTGTTCAATAGGTTTAATTTAGTGCAGAGTGCGTCACCTTCTGGTGCCAGCCTGTTCCTTTTAACTCCAAATCAAATGCATAATTATCTATTCATTAGTTTAGCCCAGAATCACTGGGAGCTGCTTTTAAAAATACATATCTTTTTTTTAAAACCCCTATTTTAAATTATACATTTGATGTTGAGTTTGCAGAGAAGTTATGGAGAAAGTTTCCACAACAGTCATTTGGCAGATGTTACTATTATTTGTAAATTTCACCTTGTTCCAGTGTTAATTTGACCGTGTATACTTCCAACACGGACACTTACCATGAATTTACTCTCTTTAGACTTTAGGTCAGACATGGTGAGTGACAGTAACATGACACTAAATATAGTGTGCTCTTCATTTATAATAAAAAGGATGAGGCCGTTTGTGAAGTCATGGAAATTCAGCAGTGGATAGAAATGTATAACCCTGCTGGATGGAGAAATAAAGATCGAAACTTGAATCCTAAATCCACATTCTAAATTGTATCCGCAAAATGCTGGTCAAGCCACTTGTGTCGTGACTGGTTGCGCTAGTAGTGCAAGTCCAGTAGTCCTACTCGGCCAAAATGCCGAAAATAAAGGCACATTTTTCATTTTTTTAAATATAGTATAGAGTGGGAACCAAATGTTTACATACACGTTATGAAAAGACACATATGCATTTTTTTTTCTCACTGTCTGACATGAAACCAGACTTTTTTTTGGGTCAATGATCATTTTCTAAATTATTTCCAAACAGTTCCAGCTCTGCCCATACATTTCCAACCGGATTGAGATCAGGACTTTGTGATGTCACTTCAAAACATTGACTTTGGACTATAACAATGCAGCAAAACAAAAACATGCTCCTAATGACCAGCTCAACACAGAAAATGCTATTACTGCAGTGTGTAAGAAAAGAATGGATTTGGATGAGAAACAAACCTGTTTAAATATCAAATTCTACTGCCTTTCGTCACATCTCCATGGAGACGAGCTGGAGACGCACCCACTCCGAGTAAAATTTACAGTCATATCGTAGGAGGGGTGAGCCTCATAGATGTTTGTTTGTACATTTATGAGGTATTTTTCAATGATGAAAATATCTGTCATAAAATAAATGCTTGTATTTCAATTTTCAATTCTACGCGGTGTGGCTTTAAACCACTTTGTAACCAGTATTGACCATATGCTTTTGGTTATTGTCCATGTAGAAGACCCATCTGGCTGATGTCTTGAGATGTTGCTCCAATATTTCCACATAGTGTTCTTTCTTCTTGATGTCATCTGTTTTGTGAAGTGCACCAGTCCCTCCCACAGCAAAACAACGTCTCATTGTTCCAAAAATGTGGCAGAGGTGCCATAAGTCCGACATCTCTAACCCAGTTGAGTTGCGGATTAGAGAGCCACATACAACCGCTGGCCCTAACCTTAAAGGCACTCTAACTCATTTTTTACATTTCTCAGCTGTCCTTTGGAGTCAGTATATGACGACAAAGGTGAACCCCATTTTGTCACATATTGACTATTTGGGCTGGCTAAATCATAATACAACTGACAACATTCCATAACTGATCGGACTGTAGTTTCCATTTAAAGTCATGATTCAGCTAAATTTCTTCCGTCTCTGTGACCAAGCTCTTGAGGAAATCAAAGTTCTACTGGACAGCTTGCAATATGGGCTGGTCAGTTTGGGCGGTTTCTTTCGCAGTCATAGCTGCAAGGCTTGATGAGACTGTGAGGGCTCTGTAGGGCGCTGGATTTTGTATGGTGTCCCTATCTGGCTACCAAGGGAAGCAAAAGAAGTCCCACATCCGTGTCACTTTCCCTTGAGGGATCACAGCTTCCAGAGGGCTTGTGAGATTGGCAAATAGCAGACCCTTAATACTCTGGGCTCCTCCATTGAAAGGGCCATGACCTGTGCCTTTTCTTTCATACTGCACCCCGGTGTTGGTCAAACACCACATCCTTGTTTTAGCAAGGTCTCTTTGATCTTCAGGTACTTGTTCTGCATAATTGCAAGCGATTATATTGTTCATGTACCTGGCACCATTTTGATGGAAGTTATGGTTGCTCTCATAATCTTTCTTCAGACATTGTTTTCTCCGTTAGACCACAGAAAAACTCTTCGATAAGTGGATATTGTCGTTCTTGAATGGAGGGTAGACACCAGACTTTCCTTTCTGTATCTGTGCTGATCGTTTCAAAATGTTTATATCTCTTCTTGTCATTTCCTGTTTGCCAACAGGTTCTTCAGTGACACTGCGATCACTCTTCAGCAGTCCCTCCAGCTTGCCAACGGCAATTCTGTTCACAGTTACTGTTGCCACATCACTGCAGTCACCGCTTCCATCCAGAGGGCCATTGACCACCCAGCCGAGAACAGATCTAAAGGCGTATGGGCCATTTCCTTGACTGTTGATGACCTCCCATGGCTCTAGTAGCTGGGGTGCATTGGCACCAATCAGCAGGTCAATCTTCGCATGAATGGATGGCTTGTGCACATTTGACAAGTACGGCCACTTCAGAAGGTCTTGCGATGTTATCATGTCATCTGTAGTGACAGGCATTTCTTTTTGCGTGATGACTTGTGGGAGAGGATAGAACTGTGAGCTCTCCAGGCCGGCCACCTCAAGGCTAAACAGGGAAAAGGCAGGACTCATCTTGGTTTGACCCATTGTTCGCAGCAGGACTTGGGTTCTTCTTCCAGGGAGGCTGAGGCGATGCATCAGCTGTTCAGAGCAAAACGTTCCTGTGCTTCCCGGATCCAGGAATGCATACGTTTGGATCCCTGTATGTCCACAAGTCGTGTGAGAGATGGAAATGGGTTCTTCTATTTCTGATTCATTTTCTAAGGAAGATGTTTGTCGATCTATGTGCAGCACGGTTGGATGGTGTTGCTCACATATTTCGCATGTTAGTCTTGATTCACAGTTGCGGCGGATATGGCCTCGATGAAGGCAGCCAAAACACAAAACACAGTCCTTTCCCTTTAATTAAAAACACTTTATCCTTGTGCCTCTTCTTCTCAAACTGTTTGCAGTTTTCCAATGCGTGTTCCATTGAGCAGCAAGCACAACAGTCACCTTCCCTCTCTTCACTGGCTGGATGTGGCTGTTTGCCTTCTTTGTGAGGACCTACAGTGGTCACTGTGCTGGCCACCACATTCCCTCTTGTTCCGTGCTTGGACTGCGACTTGTGGTCACTTGTTGGTCCAGAGCTGTAGTCTTGCAGATCTCCAAAGAAGGGGTCCCAGAGGATCTTCACGTGGCGCTCTATGAATTCCACCAAATCAATGAATCCAGCTCTGTAACCAGTGGACTCTATTATGTCATGAACCTTGCCCGCCAGAGGTCTCTCAGCTTATATGGCAGCTTTGCCAAGATTGCCCTCATATTCACAGGCATGTCCAGCTCCTGCACATAATGGAGCTCCTCCATGATCTTGCAGCAACCGCGCAGGAATAAGGCATAGCTTTAAAGTGCCTTAGTATCATCCGCTCTGATTGTTTGCCATGACAATGCCTTGCTGATGTAGGCAGTTGCAAGTCTGTAAGGATTTCCAAAATTATCCTGCAGTAGAGTCTTGGCAACAGCATAGCCACGATCTGGAGCCATATGTTGGCAACTCCGCACCAGTTCACGAGGTTGGCCTAGGGTGAATTGCTCCAAGTAATACAAAGTGTCCCCTGCAGTTGCTTTACTTTCCCCTCCTTGCTCAAAGGCTTTTATGAAAGTCCTGTAGTGCAGGATCACCATCAAAGATGGGAATGTGTCTTGGTGGGAGAGTCATTGATCGCTGTTGGTTCATGAGAGCGGCTGTGATTTCCGTTTGTTTGCTCATAATGGTCAGAAGGTCAGAAGGCATCTGTAGGTTGGTCATAGATTGAGACTGCATTTCATTTTGCTTAAATTGTTCTTTTGTTTCGATCCTTTGTCCAAGTGGTGCGGTTTTGCTCTACATTTGTTTCCATTTGTTTCCAATAGAGGGTGCTGTTTACTTGTGTTCCATTTGCTTTCATTTTTCTCCACTGGGTGGTGTTTCTGTCTTATATTTGCTGCGTTTCACTGTTTTGGTCTCACATCCACAGGTTTGTTCTCCAATTGTGGTGTCCTTATTTTCTCTTTTTGTTGTGCTGTTTTCTGTTTGTCAATGTCATGAAGAGGTCTGAACTCTTGGGCAGTGGGGTTTAAAGTTTGTCCATTTTTTGCTCCATTTTTATTGCATGTACTTTTTGTATTTGAGTTTGCTTGGGACTGGCACTCTTCCGCTGCATCGCAAATTTCCATTCTTGCTTCTGATGCAGCCAGTTCTACTTCCAAATTGAGCATCTCTTTTCTTCTTCTTCTTAGTTTTGCTTCCTCTTCTTCAATCGCATGTCGCTCTTGTAATACCTTGACACGAGGCAAAATTGCAGCTCTTTTTGCTGCTGCATTTAGTTTAGCAGATGAGGCACTGGACTTGCAGCTTTTTAAACTGCTTTTACTGCTTACATTTGACATGCTGTCTTCAGGAGAAACTTCATTGTTTTCACCATCTTCATTTTTATTTTGTTATGTATTTAAATTCATTTGCATTTCTTTTTCAACTTGAGAAAGCCATTCGTTGACACATGAAAAACACTCATTGTTTGGGAGCATTTGGCTTTAAACCATATTTCATTTTTTTCACCCTCTTCAACAGACAATAGACCCATCAAAGAGTCATGTACCTCTTTAGACTCATCACACATCATTTTCAATTCATCAAGAGCATTTACAACCTTTGTTTTATCACCATCCGACATTAATTCATTCAATTCCCTTCTAATGTTAGAGGCTTTATTTAGTTTAGACTTTCTAGTGTTTTGTAACTTATCAAGCTTTTCAGCCAAAGCCTTTTCTGTTAATTTAACAGTATGTCTTTGAGTTACCGAAGCATTACTTTTTTGTTCATTTTCAATATTTGTGTCCATGTCCAACGCGCACAATCCCTCCATTGTACGAAACGCAACGCAAAGTTGAGTTCAGGTGACCCAAAACGCAAACGCAGTGCTCCAATTTATTTCAACACGTGCGGGCGGGGGGCGCCTTTATTTATAAATCCAACACTAACACACAAGCTAACACACAAGCTAACACACACGCTAACACACAAGCAAACACACATGCTAACACATAAGCTAACACACAAGCTAAAACACACGCTAACACACAAGCTAGCACACACGCTAACACACACGCTAACACACAAGCTAACACACGCTAACACACAAGTTAACACACGCTAACACACACTAGCACACAAGCTAACACACACGCTAACACACACGCTAACACACACGCTAACACGCGTTTTGATCATCTCACCGCTCTGGTGCATCGCTGTTTACGTGATGGGACTCGCGTTGGTTATAAAAGTGAATCCACTTTGAGAAGATTCACCAAACAAATTAAGAGAAACAACGGTAACATGTGAGTAAAGATCCACCCGGCCTCTGCTGTCACTGATGCTGCGTGAGGCCCCTCCCTCTCTGCCCCCAGTGTCTCGGTAATTTATTATTGACCTTTATTTAACCAGGAAAGTCCCACTGAGATGAAGAATCTCTTTTTCAGGGGAGTCCTGGCCCCAGAGGGGAATCTATTGTACATGTTTTTAGTGGTAGGGGAAACCGGAGTACCCGGAGGAAACCTACGCAGACACGGGGAGAACATGCAAACTCCACACAGAAAGGCCCCGTCCAGGTGGGAATCGAACCCGGGACCTTCTAGCTGTGAGGCGTGAGCGCTAACCGCTCCGCAACCGTGCCGCCCAAAACCCTCTCATTATCGCCTCATGTTTAGGTAAATTTCATTTATAAGTTACTTGGCATGTCCTTATATGGTGTAATGGAGGTGTGGAGGGGGCGTGCCGTGAGGAGGGGTCATGTGCGCACATTTCTGCTCCAGGTGGAATCAGTGAAGGGGAGATTACTTGGTGCTGCACTTACGGAGGGTTTCAAAAATCCCTTTTTTTTTCTCCGTACGTGAAGTTTGGGTTTTGCTAGTACGGACTCTTGTAGGCAGAGTTTCACGCAGTTTTATAAATGAGACCCCTGGATTCAGGAGGATTTCTGAGAACTGCGTGAATAAAGCCAAAAAACACTCTGGGGGTGTTTTTGATAAGGAAATAGCCTAACAACATGGTTAAAAGCTCCAAAAGTCAATTTTGCATGATATAGGACCTTTAAATACGAACATTTCTTTTCGCACAATTCCTGTAATTTTAAGGTCAAGTATTTTCACTCTGAGCTATGTTGACTCAAGCTTTGATCATCAAACACTATCAGAAGTGTTCATTATTAGAGATTTAAATGAAGGGTTACTTTCTGGAGCTGACCCACCACTTGAGAACCACTTCTTTACAATGCCAGGTCTGGTGTCTCAGAGAAGACAATCTCTTCCCTGAGAAAACCGCTGAAGCTGAATGAGCCGTTGGAAGGCGGTTTTGATTGTATCAGATTAAATTCTTCTCACCTGAGTGAGAGTGGTGAATGGCGCCACCAGTACAGTTGATAGAGCTTGCCAACAAATACAATTCTTAACATGCCAACCCTTTCAAGGCAAGACTTCCTCAGAATCACTGTGCATTTCTCTAGAAATTGTATGTACTGTATATGTCCATTTATTTGTGTAGAAGTTTATGTATATGTATATATATATATATATATATATGTATATATATATACATACATTTAAGAACAGCTTCAAACTATCACAGTTAGGGTTACAAAATTCCAGGAATTGTCAAGTTGGAAATCGTCCATGGGAATATATGGGTATTAATGGGAATAAACAGGGAATAACCGTCTAATGCGGCTCCGAGTTGTTTAATCCGCTTATACCAGGGTCCCACAAACGTAACATTTATAATAAATGTTTTTTTCATTTACTAAACTCACTAAATATGCCAGACTACCGGGACTATTTTCTGTGGGTTATTAGCCGGTCACTGAAGGCTCGTCTCAGAGCGAGTCATTCTCCACAGCTATTACGAGGATCTCAGTCAGGCTCAACGACACAACATCAGCACAGAATCACAACACAACAGGACTAACCCGGCACTTTTCCGTGGAAGTAAACACCGATATGCAGCACTCGTGGGCAGGAGTTATTTCACTTTTACGCTGTTTAACCTGAAGCTAGCTAGCTAGCTCAACTAGCTCAACTGTTTATGGAAACAGCTGCGGTGGAGTCGCTCACACCTGGGCCCCACGAACTGAAACTTTTATGTTTGACTTTACTAATCCAGACAAATATACTTAAATGCAGGATCATTTTATGTACGCCTGATGAATAGCCTTAACCGTTTTCAATAGAAATGGAAAGCTCATATTTTATTAACAGTAGCTAACCTAGCTGCTGACTCTCCTCTACTTCACATTTATCAAAAGTTTTGTTTTGGCCAAAAACGTTGAAATTAAACAAAATCCATCTCATACGTTCCTGTCAGTCACTAATTACGCGTTTATCTGATTCAGCTGTGTCATGCGTTGCTATGGCGATGCCCACAGCGGAGTGATATCCCAGTGATTTAACTACCGGACTACGTGTGCGGTTATACCAAAATAATGCACGCTTGTTAGCACCCACCAGCCAATCAGAATCGAGTATTCACACAGACCATGGTATAAACAGTATTAATCACTAGTGATTTACGGCTCTTTTCTGGGAGCCAAATCTTCGGGATTTGCTCATTTCAAAGAGCCGTTGAAAAGACTCTATAACATTATAATAACGCCAGCCAGAAAACTCACAATGTCTAAGATCAATAAAAGGCACTTTTTTATTTAAATAATCTAAAATGATAGTGGGTCTGATATTTATGCTTGAAAAATGTTTCTGAATGAAATCTTGTGCCAAATCAGTTTTAGTGCATTTAGCTTTGACTTTAAAGCAGAAAACCTTCACTTGTGTGGCCTGATCCAGTGTTGGGCTGATTTTTGTGTTCGTTCGTGGGAGTTCTGGATAAAATTGACTTCACATCACTACTGATCTCCTTTTGTCATGTCCTCAGTCAGAGACAGGTGAATTTAAACAATCACAGCGTGATTAAAACTTTGTAAGAGAATTAAGCGGAATTCAGGTTTAGGAAAGTAGTGTTTTGTTTTGACCTGACGATGCGGTCCTCACTCTTGTATAGGGCTGGGGTTTAACATCACTCAAAGGCAGGTTTTATCGTTCAAAAACACCATTAATGGTTAACTAATAGTTTACTTATTGCTTACACCTGGACACTGGTGGTGGTATAGGAGACCCGTGAAACGGCGGCACTAACTGTACAATGCCATGCAAGCGCAGGGGCCTGAATGTGGGGCCCCCCGGAGACGCTCGACGCACAGCGCGTAGGGGACCAAAGCCGATTGTATTGATGTGCATTAAATATGCAGCACAAATGCACCACGCCATCGTCAATTTAGTTTTCTTGAGAAACAAGGATGGGTCGTCTGACTTGTTGTGTCTTGTACGTGTTTCCAAAGAAGTGTTTTTCCCGTTGAACGCATCATGTATAAAAACCTGCGCAGGCCGACAGAGGCTGACAGTGGCTGTGCGCGGCTGCAGACAGTGGGATCCTACTCTCTCCAGGTAAGACTTTTGAACTCTTTAGCAGAATAGCAGACTGACACATTTCATTTTGAACACTTGCCACTATCTTTTCAGGAGTTCTTTGTTCTGAATCTTAAGATGCCCACCTATAAGGTCGAAGTCTTTACTGGCAACGTCGCGTTCTCACATACTTTTAACGATGTTTATATCAAGCTGGTGGGTGAGGATGGACAGAGTGAGCGCACCAATGTTGGACGAGGCTTCTTCTTTAATTCAGTAAGTCCATGACTGTGTTCATTCATACGCACATGCCTGCATGTCTCAGATTTGGATGATTTCAGGAATCCACATTTAACCTGAACTGCCATGAAACCCTCGGGAAGCTGCTGATGATTGAGCTGGACATGCAGGCATGGGCGATCTGTCCTCTAGATGACTGGTTTGTTGACAAAGTGGAAGTGACATCTCCAGACGGACAAGTGTCTAAGTTTCCCATTTATCACTGGATCCGGGATGAAGACATTCACTACTACAGGGAGGGGGCAGGTCAGTGTCTTCACAGTGTAATTGATTTATAGCAATCTCAGCAACCAATTTCAATTTTAAGTGCATTATATGCTGATGAGACAGTCCACATTCTTATAGTTAATTTATGTCCTATATTTACATTTGAACCCATCTCTTTTATAATCATATTTACAGAGGGTCCCATAATTCTTGTAATCTTTGGCCTTGGTCATATTTTTCAAAGGTTACCTTTAGCCATTGGTAAACCATTCAGATATTAGATTCAAGAATATTTTCAAAGTGGGAGGAGAGTCATTTTTCCAGAATAAAAGTATGCTTTTCTTTGCAATGTGTTTCAAATTACAGTTATCTTAGGAAATGTACATGGACTTGTAAAAAACTAAGGATTAGTCTCCTCATAGTTTATGTGAGGATAAAATCTTCCTAAAAAAGCATTACTTTTGACATTTCTTTGAGAGTATGTTCAAAATCAATGTTCTTCTTGAGTTTGGGTGGTATATTGTGCCTGTACTGATTACTTTGAACATCCTAGCTGTGTTTGCCTTTGATGAGCATAAAGATGCCATAAAATACGCAAGGGCGGTGGAGCTACACCGCAGAAAAGAAGAATACTGGTAAGCCTCTAAATTTGATAAGCATAATGTCCAGAAGCCCCATCGTACATCTGTATCCCTCTCAGCTGGAAGGTGTATAAAGAGGGCCTGCCTTACTACATGAAAGCAGAAGGTATCTTTACTCTACCGCCTGAGGTCCAATTCTCTGTCACAAAAATGAGTGAATTCGCATGGACATATGTTAAAGGGTAAGTCAACACCTTCATACTACTGTTGAAGACTCTGTGACTGATTAAGAACATGTTTTGTTTGAAGGCTGGCAGAGATGAAACTTCATGGTTTGAAGGACTGTATGGAACCTTGGACTGACTTTGATTCCATACACAGAGTGTTCAACTGGCACAAAAATGACGCCTCAAGTAATGCCCTGTACCTATTGTTCTACAGCTTGGGTGACGTGGAAGCACACAGGAAGAAAGGATGAACCATTGTGTTGATGTTTTTCAGAGTATGTGTATGAGCATTGGAAGGAAGATGCTTTCTTTGGTTACCAGTACCTGAATGGACTCAACCCCATCTTGATCCGAAGCTGCACCTCTCTGCCGGACAATTTTCCTGTCACTGATGAGATGGTCAGCTTGGAGGGCGGGTCCAGTTTAAACCAGGAGCTAAAGGTCTGTGCTCACTCTGAAGACTTTCAATACAAAATGTAGATCAAAGCCGCAACGCAAAACATTTCACCCAGTGAGTATTTTCTAGCAGTAGCTAGGTTTACATGATCAGACAAATCAGATAACTTGAGTATTCAGAGAAGCCAATAATCAGATCTGAGGAGAATCCAAAACTCCGGATGGATAAACTGCTGTCACTGGCTATGCCTACATGGTCCGAAAAGTCAGATCACTGGAGAAATCAGATAACCCAATAATCAGATCTGAAATCGGAGAATTCAAACCTAAGGGTTGTGCATGACCCAGTGCAGATTGTGTTTTTAGACCATAGAAACATCTCCCCACCCCTCCCTTATAGTGGCCTCATATTTGGATCCATGAGACTGCAGGTTCTGGTGCTGGTAGCTGAGTGGATACAGCACAGGTTTGGAAGCTCAAGGGTCTGCGGTTCAAATCCAGCTCACTGTTTATGTTTTCCTGAAGTAATTAAATCACACATTAAAGAAATTAAATCACAAATAGCATAAACTATGCTTTAAGATCTATTAAAATTGTGTGGGTGGTGAGGAGAATGGAGAGACAATTCAGTAAATAATCAGAGCAGGGACTCGACCTCACAACACTAAGGAGGTTGTAATGTTCTGCATATGTGCAGCAGCCAAACCCACTAGACTGTCAGCAACACACTTACTCTACAAATTAATTTCATGGATAACTTTTGTGATTTTTGAAAAATATATATGCTTGTAGTATTTGTATACGCGCTAGTATTAATAAGTTGCGTAGTGCACCTTTAACCACTCGACTCTCAGCTGCACACTGCTCTTTCTCTACAAACAGGTTTCAGATATATTTCATGGAAAATGATGTCATGATATCAATGATATCAAACTATTCTCTCAGTCCTTTCATAATATCTTTTCATCTTTTTCTTTTTGGCCTTTCATATTATATCAATATCAGATCATGTATATGTTTACGTTTCATTTTTCATTTATTTATTTATTTGAGCAGAAAAGTATTTCAAACATTTTTACCGAAGAAAGAAAATAAAACAAGACTGTTGTGCAAAATAGGAGTAGGAAGAAGTTCAAAGAACTTATAAAAACCTACCCCTTATCTCTCATTCATGCAACATCACAAAAAACTTTCAGCTACTCTCATGTAACAGTTGTACAAAATAAATACACCATATTGTACTTAAGATTTATACCAAGACACATCTCTTTTTCATTCTGATGATACAAAAAATACACACACACACATATATATATATATATATATATTAGGGGTGTAACGGTTCACGGGGATGTATTGAACCGTTCGGTTCGGCCTGTTCGGTTCGGTCCACTTGCGTACCGTTTCGGTGTATTATTTTCATTAAATAATTTAAATTTATTATTAGCGTCATATTAAGTGCCGCGGAACAAAGTTCCTACGCGAGTTTCCGCACGGACGCTATTGAAGCTGCATGAGTAGCCGAGAGAAACTGCTGTTGTTGAAGGCGCTGGCTTTAAGTATTTGATTAAAAGTCTTGAGCCTCGCTACAATATCCCATCACGTCCGCACTTCAGCCAAATTGTTATACCAGCGCTCAGAGCCGTTTCTTCCTATACGCAAACTACGCAAGGTGCGTGGTGTTGCTTCACTGATTAATCAACGCGTTGTTACGGGGACAGGCTCTTCCAGCGCGCACTCACTCTCCGCCTACTTCGCCACATATAACACCAACACGGAGTAGTCTGGTGAAGTGAATGAGCAGGAGAGACCGACCGCCTCCCCCTGTCTCTTCCAAAGCGCGAGTGCTTCTCCGCTCGTGTCCCCGCTCGGCCGTCTGTCTCCCGGTGCTCGCTTCGCCTCATGCCCTGTGTCCCGGGCGCAGCTCTCATGTTTTCTCTGCGCGGACTCTGGGCCTCACTCTCATTTAAACCCTCTTCTTACTGTGTCTGGTGAGTCGAGAGTATCAGGACAGTAGTTTGGCGAGTAGACGAGAGTAAAAAAGCCGTTCACTGTGGCCTTTTTGTTGAGTTGAATCCACATGGTTCTCATGAGTTACAGTAACTCTCATTATAAGAGTGCAATTTATTTAAAATATCACCCAAATGGGTCACTTTTATTCATTTTATGCAAGAATTCTATTGTGTATTGGCAGCTTTTCAAAAGAAAAATTTTGTTAGTTCTTATTTATTTGTACCGAAAATTAACCGAACCGAGCCCTCCAAAACCGTGAACCGAACCGAATACAATTTTAGCGTACCGTTACACCCCTAATATATATATATATATATATATATGTATATATATATATATATATATGTATATATATATATACATGCTGACCTTGTTTTAAGGTTTACTGTTGTTCATGCTCAATGATACAATAGGGTGTTAATATCCAGGCAACCACACACAAAAACCAAGTGTCCTAGTGTTTTGTCTCTTTTTCTTTACATGCCACTTCAACAATCGCAGAACTTCAGAAATCCAATCATGATCACATATTTGGTCTGCATGTCATCATAGCCAATGAGATTTAAAACTGTTAGGCCCTGATACAAATCTATTCTTTGATTACTCACTGCAAAAATAGACTTTTCTATGTCGAGCAGGTCAGTTTCGGATTTTTGGAACAGAAGAATCCAAAAAGTTACTATGTATTGAATACAAAGTATTGAAAAGCATCGTTGTCCACATCATGTTGTCCGTGTTTCAGAAAGGAAACGTCTTCCTGTGTGATTACAAGATTTTGGATGGAGTGAAGACCAATGTGATCAATGAAGAGGATCAATATCTGATGGCTCCTCTTGTCCTCCTTCACAAAACCTCTTCTGATGAGCTGAAGCCCGTTGCCATTCAGGTAAGAGCGTATACAGGCGACTCTCATGTGTAAAAAGTTACCGTTAAATAAATTTTTCTCATGCAGCTCAAACAGAATCCAGCAAAGGACAACCCAATCTTTTTGCCCTCTGACCATGAGTATGACTGGTTATTGGCCAAGACCTTTGTGAGAAGCGCCGACTTCAATGAACATGAGCTCAACGTGCACCTGCTGCGCACCCACCTGCTGGCGGAGGTCTTCGCAGTGTCTCTGCTGAGGAACATACCCAGGGTGCACCCTCTTTACAAGGTACAAATGTGTGCTAAAAGACCCGCTACGCCCATTTATGGTCAAGTTGCTTTCACTTTATTCCAGTTGAGCTGACTTATAGTAGGTGAACTTGTAAATGTCTCATCATCACTCGTAATAATTCTAATTGTCTATTGTTGTCCCATCACAGCTTCTTGTTCCTCACACTCGTTACACCTTAAATATCAATCTATTGGCCAGAAAAGACCTTATTTCCGACACTGGGGTATTCACAAAAGTAAGCTATGGGCAGTTTCATATATATATATATATATATATATATATACCTAATGCACAATGATGGTTAAAAGTAAAAATATTTGCGTCTCAGTACACAGCCTCTGGTGGTGAGGGTATGATCACCATCCTGCAGAGGGCGCTGTCCTCACTGACCTACCGCTCCCTCTGTCTCCCAGAGGACATTGAGGACAGGGGGGTGAAGTCAGTGCCCAACTACTACTACAGAGACGATGGACTCCGGCTATGGGACATCATACACAGGTATAAGAATACCTATACGGTTGAACTATTTTGCTTGAAATCAATGATGCGATTCTTTTTTTAATTTAGATTTTTCCCCCTTTTACAAATAAATAACCTTTTGTTCCATATCACTAAAATGTTGCCAAAACTGAGAAAGTTATTGCTCATGAAATATATATAACAATTTAATATGCATGACTATCACCTTTCTAATTCTTTATAATAATTTGAAATATAATTAGATATAGCAAAAATGGCCATCTATATAATTTACAATGATCTTATACTGAATAACCTAAAATGTTCATGCTATTTCCTCTTAATGTTTGAGTGCTTGTGAGATACCGTAAGTCCTGTCCAAAACATTCCTAAACATAAGCCTCTTAACTGAGCTGCAAATGACTCTTTACTCTTTATGTATTTATTGGTATATTTAGTCGGGACCGTGCATGTTAATTAACATACATGGGTCTCATGCATGTAAACACACCATTGGGTGTTGGGTGGGATTGGGCTAATTTCCATCCGTCGTCCCCCATTTGCACGCTCAAACACACTCTCATTCATCCTGGCCTATTGTACATGTTTTTAGTGGTAGGGGAAACCGGAGTACCTACGCAGATACAGGGAGAACATTCCACACAAAAAAAAAAACATCTTGGTGGGAATTTAACCTGGGGCCTTCTGGCTGTGAAACATGAGCGCAAACCACTCTACACTGCATTCCAAATTATTATGCAAATTACATTTTTCTAAATTGTCAACTCAAATGAGAGTCCGCATAATTTTCAAGTCTTTAATTGGTAGAGGATCATTTAAACGTGGTTGAAAAACTCTCCCAGTGATAACAGTATTTTTTTCAAAAATAAATATAGTAAAAACCTCAAAATCTACTGTTCCAAATTATTATGCAACTCATCGTTTCAATACATTTTAAAGCTTGTAATTAACTGAAAATGGTCATTTGTTGAATTTGCAGCATTAGGAGGTCATATTTACTGAAATCAAAAGCTATTTCAATCAAAAAAATTTAACAGGTCAAGTTAGGGCTGCTCGATTATTGAAAAAATAATAATCAAGATTATTTTTGTCATAATTGAAATCACGATTATTCAAACGATTATTTGTTGCCTTTTTAAAAAAAGTCTTTATTTTATTTATATATTTATTAATAGAAAAAACTATGCTGAATATTTTCTGTTTTCTGTACAGTCATGAAAGTACAAATTATTTCAAGTACGCCTCGATTAAGGAGAGGTCTCTGTTTCACACCTGCTGTTGCAGGCCTGGCCAGCCCTCACACCTGCACAAGTAAACTAAGCAGTGCGGCCTGATTACATCATCACACAGCACTGTTTGTTTTTATGTCAGAGAAAAAGCATGAGCCATGGCACGTGAAAAGCCAAGGGAAAATAATCCCAGCGGCCTGAAATAACGCAAGTCTGCATTGCAAAAAAAAAAAAAATAGAAAAAAAAAATAATAGAAAAAAAATAAATAATTATAATTATAATCGATTTTTTGCGATTATGCTATTTTTGTAATCATTTACTGTTGTAATCGAAATCGTAATCCAATTTCTCGAAATCGTAATCCAATTTCGACTAATTGCACAGCCCTAGGTCAAGTTATATTTTACCATTGGAGCCCTTGTGTGATAGCAGCTTCAAAATTCTTAAATCCATTAAACTTGTGAGTTTTTGGACAGTTTCCGCTTGGATTTCTTTGCAGGATGTTGGAATAACCTCCCAGAGCTGCTGTTTGGATGAAAACCGCCTCCCACCCTCATAGATGTTTTTCTTGTTGAGGCTCCAAAGGTTCTCCATAGGTTTGAGGTCAGGGGAGGATGGGGTCCACATCATGAGTTTCTCTCCTTTTATGCCCATAGCAGCCAGTGCTGCAGAGGTATTCTTTACAGCCAGGGCACCCAGGGGCCCTTTGGGGCATGTCCAGTAGCCTTTGGGACTTTTTCTAAAGTGTAAAACACTTCATTTTCTTGAATCTAATTCTTAAAATTACAGTTATTATTATTCTTGTGACTTAATGCTCTTAAAGTAGCCCTCAGCTGAAATAAGGTTGGTGACCCCTGCTTTACAGTATGACATGGTGTGTTGTCATGCATGAAGAGGATTTTGTTAGGGAAAGCACGGCTCTTCTTTTTGTACCATAGAAGACAGTGGTCAGTCAGAAACTCCACATATTTTTTAACGGTAATTTTGAGGGCCTAAAGGGGCCGACCAGCTCCCTCCTCATGACTCCGCCCCCTCCTTACTGACGTCACGGCCTTGTTGGGACATTGGCCCTCATTTATCAACATTGCGTACACATACGGTGTATGTGTATTTGCGATATACGCCAGAGTGCGCGTGGCATTTATGAACCCGTGCTTTACGCTCAGATCTTTCCGTGCGCAAAAGCAGCTGATGGTAAATGTCACAGAGAAATCAAAGCGTCATTTGAATGAAACGCCCAAAAATATTCATAATCAGGAGACCTCACCAACGGGTTTTACGGCAGGCACACTCGAAACACGGCAAAAAAGGAACATTTCTCCGTCGTGTGTTCAGTGTTATAATGGTCATACTATCGTGTGTTCAGTGTTTTAATGGTCATGGTAAATGGTCTCAACTTATATACCTACATTAGGCACTCAAAGCGCTTTACAGCAAGGATCCACTCACCCATTCATTCACCAATGTACGCAGACACTGGGGGCAATGTGGGTGAAGTGTCTTGCCCAAGGACACAACGACAGTGTACACTTTCAGGAGGTGGGAATCGAACCCCTGACCTTCCGATCATGAGACGACCTGCTCTACCATCTGCGCTAGAGTGCTGCAACCCGTCCGACGTCCGACGGGACCCGTCGGAACCCGACGGGCTCGGTCAGATTCGGACAAATATTTAGAACTTATTTTCGGGCTCGGGTCGGACTCGGACACATCAGCACGATAATAAAAAATTAAAATAAAATGGGTCTGTTTCATTTCATGCATTGCAAGCGTTCATTTGTCATTAAACTAAATAAATAAATAAACAGAAGATGCGGCATTTAAACCCGCTTATGCACTGCGCAGTGCGCACGCAGTAATGCTAGCTTTTAAGAAGTTGTGAACTGCTGTGACAACGAAACACGTGTAGTGACCGCACAGGTAAAACTGTTGCTCCGCGTGCGTGCGTGCGTGCGGCCGTGCGTGCGGCCGTGCACGGCCGTGCGTGCTCCGCTCATCTGTGTTGACGTTCCGAATGCCTTTTGATGGATAAAATCTGACTTTTTCCACACAAACAATATCGTATCCTACTGTGTCATTAGGCTTATGGAAATATTGTGATTTTAAATGTGTCGGGCTCGGTCGGACTCGGACACAAATATCTTAATGCTTGTCGGGCTCGGTTCGGATTTGATCACTGCTCTGTCGGACGAGGGCCGGGCTCGGACAGAAAAAAACGGCCCGATCCGCACTCTAATCTGCGCCACCGTCGCAGATGGTCATAGCTGGGTGTGATGTGCACGTCTGTGTTAGGACTTTTATAGTCTCTAGATGGAGTACATACATGCACCTCTTGTGTGTAACTCCAGTGTGGATATTGATTATTGAACAAAAAGACTTTGCTAAAGAACATGCTCACATATATGTTCATCTGATGAGAGTGGTTTCATTGTAATTGGCTGGTGCTGACAAAAGTGACATTAGGTTTAGTTTTCTGTTGAACCTTTCCTGTAGTGCAGTTCATCTTAGGTTTGGAACAGGAATGTATTGTGTAGCCTCAGTATAATCTGTATTGTACATGAAATCATTGTAGTCTGCATTACTGTCTGCCATTGCCACAAATACAGTAGTTTGAATTTAGGCGTACTTTCTCTTTAGGGTTTAGATAAATATCAATGCTATAACTTAGATACTTTAATCAGCAGATAAATATTGAAAATACACCAGAATACTGGAAATATAATGTTTCTGGGGGAGGGTTCTCACACCCCTACCCCCTTACCCTCCATCAGCACCCTATCACCACACGACCCCCGCCTGGGATCGGACAAAGTTTCACTCCAAGATTTGGTCAAAAGTTGTCAGCCCTGGAAATCCAAGGTCTGATGAAGAAATGGTCAGAAACAAATAAACTAGAAATGCCTGAAATCTGGAAGTCATAGCTTCATGTTGCAGCTAACACAGTGTCTTTTAAGGTTTGTTAAAGGCGTCTTAACCCACTACTACAAGAGCAACGACGACATCCAGAAGGACACTGAGCTGCAGGCCTATATCAAGGATGTATTTGAACATGGGTTTCTGTCCCGCACAGAGTCAGGTGAGTCCTTTGGGAAACTCAATAACAAACATAGATGGACAATAATGTTCTTTATGATGAACAAAGTAATGATGTTTTAGGAATCCCCCAGAGCTTCAGTACAGTGGATGAACTGGTCAAGTTTGCCACTATGGTCATCTTCACCTGCTCCGCCCAGCACTCAGCTGTCAACACGGGACAGGTAATGATGTGACTAGGGATGCACTGATACCTCTTCATCTACAACCGATACGAGTATGAGTACTTTGATTTAAGTACTTGCCAATACCGAATACCAATATAAGTACAAGGCATTTTCTTCAACATACTTTTTTGCAGCAGATTGGTTTGTAATTAGTTAATTTACTCGTTTAGTAAGAGTAGACAATTTTGAAGAAAACAATGATGTATTATTTATATCAATCGTGAACTAGAAGGTTGCTGTTGTTGTTTACATTACTGTGATAGTAAGTATTAGTTGCGTGTTTTATACCTGTAATCCCATAAATAAATGGTCATTTAGGCGACCTATGCGCTAAAGCTAAAGGGCCTATTACACCAGAGAGAGTTGTGGAGATGTTGTGGAGACGCAACTTGTATTGACTGCGCACATTCAAAGAGCCCAACTCACCGGCCCGGAGTCTAGTTAGAGACTCGAGTTGCCACTAGTCACGGAGATGTGTCTGATACGTCCCCTGGCAAGGCGAGTCTCCAGGTAGTGTTGGTGAAAACAAATAATAATAAAAAATAGGTTCGATTTCAGTGGAGTCTCCACATGGTCTCTAAGAGGTTTCTGAGGGATCTATGCGGTCTCAAGTTGAGTTACAAACACTATTTGTTGTCCATGGTGAGACGTTTCTGTGGCGTTCCTACAACGTCTCCGAGACGAGTCGGAGACTTGGAATTAAACCTGTGAGCTGGAGACTCGCCTTATGTCCAGAGGACGTCTCAGAGACATCTGCGTGACCAGCGCCAGCTTGAGTCTCCAACTAGTCTCCAGACCAGTGAGCTAGGTCCTTAAGTCTCATAGCACTTTTAATGATAACATGTTTTCATCTTCCAAAATGCACATTAAAACTTATTCGCAAAAATCAAAAACCACTTGCTGAACCTTTTATGCGAGTGAAGGGTTTTAAATACTATATTTGTGATGGAAACACAGTTGTTGATGCTTTGCAGTTGGACATCGGTAACTGGATGCCCAACTTTCCGACCTCCTTACAACTCCCTCCGCCCAAAGTGAAGGGCAGAGCCAACGAGCACATCTTTCTACAAACACTTCCTGACATCAACACCACGGTGAACGGCCTGGCAGTTCTCTGGCTCCTCAGCAAACAGTCCACTGACTTTGTATGTGACATTTCTTTTTATTCTTTTTTTTGTTTTTTTTGCAACTGTTACACTTCAAGACGTTTTGGAACAACTTATAGGCTTATTGTGCAATTACTGTTTCCTATTGTTTCCTCAGGTCGCTCTTGGTCAATACCCCGAAGAGCTTTTCTGTGAGGATGTTCCCTGCAAGCTGATCAAGACATTTGAAAGAGACCTTGAAGATTTAAATGAGTTTATTGGCAAACGAAACAAACCTCTCGCGTTGGCATACAGATATCTGGAGCCAGAAGTGATGGAGAATAGCGTGTCGCTTTAGAGCGCTACATAAGTTTGACTTTTGCTAACGAAAATAAATCCTTTTTTTTGCTGATTTTTTGGTGGAGGGCAGAGGGCTGGTGACTGGCTTTGTACTTAATAAATTGGAAAAAAGTGTATTAGCATGAATTTCTAACTAATCAAAAGATGTATGGTCATTTCAACATAAACTTCAAACACATGTTGATTAATATGTACTCTCTCTCAATGAAAATAAAAGCATTTAATCCGTTTACTGAGTTTACTCTTTAACACTGACATGTGACTGAGCTCTGGGGACGACAACATGGATTTTGTCACTTTTATAAAGTTTGGCTTGTGCAGAATCTTATTTTTTTATTATTATTTGTATTATTAAATGTGCTCCTGTCAATCAACAGTGGTTGCGCATGAATCACTCAAGGGTGGGGGCGAGGGGGGTGGGGGGATTTGGCGCAGTGGCTTATGGGATGGCACATAGCTCCTAATCACTGGTTAGTTAGGAAAAGGAGCCTCCATGCTAACTATCATAGTCACTTTAGCATAGGGACCTCTGGTGCTAACTACATCATGACAGACCAATTCAGAAGCAACTTGTCATGGTGGACGCTGATGCACATCCGGTTTGACGTAAGAGCTCTTACCAATCTGCTCATTTTGGAAGGAGCCCTGCTCTCTGAGCAGCTGCTCCGCCCTCTCCTGGAAACAGCTTTTTCATTATTTCAGAAAGAAAGAAAGAAAGAAAGAAAGAAAGAAAGAAAGAAAGAAAGAAAGAAAGAAAGAAAGAAAGAAAGAAAGAAAGAAAGAAAGAAAGAAAGAAAGAAAGAAAGAAAGAAAGAAAGAAAGAAAGAAAGAAAGAAAGAAAGAAAGAAAGAAAGAAAGACCTGACGCGTCTGCGCTGCCCCTGTAGAGAAAACAAAAACACCTCTGAGCGACTGAAAGGATGTCATGTCTGGACACACCTGTTCTTTTTTCTTACCTAAGGATAATGTCACGGAGAAAAGTGCGTTTGGCTATGAGAGGTGCAGGACTTTTTCAACCTTCCTAAAGAAGAGGCCACTCGCCAGAAGTTGGAATTTCTTTCCGGGATTCAGCGACTATCACCAAAATAGTGTTTTTCTGTGACTGTCTCTGATGGATGTTTGGTGAACCTTCACCAGAATGAAAGTGGATTAACTTTTATAACCAACGCGAGTCCCCAATGTGATGGAGAGGCCAGGACAGAGCGGTGGTGAGTCAAAACGCGTGTTAGCTTGTGTGTTAGTGTGTGTGTTAGCTTGTGTGTTAGCTTGTGTGTTAGCCATTTATGAAGTTGTGTTGCAGATGTCAACTCCTTATAACTGCATCATGAAGTAACTTCACTTATTGCTGTGATATTTATATTTCCACTACTGCTAAAGTAGAGGGGGCGGAGTTAACTGAATCGAAGCGTCTTGTCTTCCGGGTTTGAAAAATACCTCCAGTATAAACTTATATTTATCACAAAAAATAGTACTCCATAATGGTAGAGGTACAATAGATCATATAAATGCCTATACTTTACTTTGGAATGGCTAAAATAGCAGGATACAGATCCTTTAAGCCACATGGATCACTTGGAGGAGCAGACCTCACTGTGTGTTAATGTGGCTGGTTCTCTCTGATGATGAACCAAAGCACAGGATTTGGTGGAACGTTTGACCAGAGCATGTTTTATTTCTGTGATGAAGCTGTAGGTACACTATCAGATGTAATATTTTATCTACCCAAAGTAACACGGTCACATCTGATGGTCTATTTGCTCCAGAGGAAACACTGGACAGTTTTGTCCTGGTTAATGCTGAGATGCTTGATAAAGTTTTCTCCTCATTGAGGCCACATGTCTTTTGGACCCGGTCCCAACACCGTTTTTTAAAACATTTTATGGATCTTTTAGAGACGAGCTTCTAAACATGAATTGCTCTCTTCAGACAGGGGCCTTCCCTGCTGCGTTTAAAGGGGCGGTGGTGAGCCCCCTGTTGAAGAAGAGCAATTTGGACTGTAAAGATTTTAACAATTTCAGACCAGTATCCAACTTACCATTTTTAAGCAAAATCTTAGAAAAACTTATCTTTATCCAACTTAAAGATTTTATTACTGCACATAATGTCCTTGAGAAATTCCAGTCCGGCTTTAGAGTAAACCACAGCACCAAGACCACCCTCTTAAAGATTTTAAATGTCTTTAGATTAAGTTATTAAGTTATGACTCAAAGAAGGTCACAGTGTTGGTTCTTCTGGAT
This sequence comes from Gobius niger, assembly GCF_951799975.1. Classification (NCBI taxonomy): domain Eukaryota; kingdom Metazoa; phylum Chordata; class Actinopteri; order Gobiiformes; family Gobiidae; genus Gobius; species Gobius niger. The sequence continues at coordinate 5,025,380 of NC_136858.1, read as the reverse complement.
CTGAGCGCTGCCTTTGATACAGTCGACCACACTATTCTTTTAACTCGTTTAAAACACATCGGCCTCTCTGGTGCTGTACACAAATGGTTTACTTCCTACCTCACAGACAGGACGTTCATGGTAAGTGTGGATACCTGCTCCTCTAAGGTGGACGGAATTACATGTGGTGTGCTACAGGGTTCAATTTTAGGCCCAGTGCTTTTTAACCTGTATATGCTCCAGTGGCGGCTGGTGATGTGAAAACCAGGGGGGGCTGTTGCCTCTACCTACCTTCAATTATATTTTAGAAGATACTTACAAACATTGTTTTTAACTTAAAAAAGAAAGTTATCTTTGGGGCATTTAATATTATTATTTTATGTAGAATATATTTAAAACTTATTGTGTAGTTTTATTCAACAAAGAAATTAATAATTTCTGTCTAAAGTGTAAAGATAGTCACTATACATATTTGTGTTGTGCACCACTGATTTGTGTTTTGTACCAACAGAACCAGAACAAAGGCAGGAGGTGTTTCCTCTTTGATTTCATGTACAGTATTAGACCCAGACCTGCTATGGTTTCATTATGAGCCTCAGAGCCACAGGTTTAAGTAAGGGATAATGTATAGAACGCTGGTCATTATCGGGAAAATAAGCACCAACAGTTCGCCCTTCAGGGCGAACCGGATATCAAATCCTGGATGGCAGAAAACTTTCTCCAGCTTAACCAGGACAAAACTGAAATGTTAGAGAGACTTTTACCCAAACTACAGTCACTGTCTATTAATCCTTCCTCACAGGTGAAGAACCTGGGTGTGATCTTTGACTCTGAGCTGGCGTTTCTTCCACACATTAAGAATATCACAAAGATAGGTTTTTACCATCTAAAGAACAGCCAGAGTCGCCCCATTCTCTCTCAGGCCGACACAGAGACGCTCATGCATGCTTTTATCACCAACCGTGTCGACTACTGTAATGCCCTGCTTTCTGGTCTTCCCAAAAAGAGTATCTCAGGTTTACAACTTTTACAAAATTCAGCAGCTCGTGTCCTGACGAAGACCAGGAGGCAGGACCACATTACACCGGTTTTAGAATCGCTGCATTGGCTCCCCTTTTACCTTACGAACCTTCACGGCCCCTTCGCTCCTCCGGCAGGGGTCTCCTAGTTATTCCTAAAGTCAACAAAAAGAATCATTGTGAGGCGTCTTTCCAATATTACGGCCCTCGCCTCTGGAACCACCTGAGGGGGAGCTCAGGGCTGCAGAGAACGAAAATGTTTTTAAGAGCAGGCTCAAGACTCACCTTTTTAGCTTAGCTTTTAACTGACTAATCTATTTATAATCCTGATATATAAAATATATATATATGGGAGGTTGTGATACCTTTTGGTATGAACAACGCTTTATAAATAAAGTTTGATTGATTGATTGGTGTGGAAGGTAAAACTGAAACTGCTTTTGATCATATCGTTGATATTGTTGATGATATCGTTATTGTGGTTCACGTTTGAGTCATTAAAGGATTTTTCCTTTTTTTACACTATTTGATGTAGATTTAATCATTCCGGTCAGTTATTATTTTATATAACAATATTTTATGCAATTAGGCTGTCCCTTTTAAAAAAGTGTCATGTTCCATCTTTGGCTGGTTACAATCTGGCCACCCCTAACCACGCGCCTTTGAATGGCCTCCCTGACACATTTGTGACCAGAGGCTTGTTTCGGAGTGAACAAAACTACATAACCAAAAGATATCTAAACAAAACATTGGCTACCATCCTTTTGCGACGTTTTCCCTGTGCTTTGTGAAACCTTTTTTCCAACACGCCTCCCTCAACTTGTAAATCTAGGGTTTGCGATACAAATCCAGCACTGTGACATTTCAAACAGCAAACACAGCAAAACACAGAATATTTATTACAGTTACACCTGCCTGGCTCAATCCTTGTACGCTGTCAGATAGAGTTTTTGCATTTCTTGGGAAAATAAATAAAATGGATTCACTAAAAATGCAGAGGCTGACAGAGCTGACAGAGCAGGAGCTGTTGGGGTAGTATGTGGGAATAAGCCTGATTTCCATGTGAGTAAAGCCCAAAAACACAAACACTGAAATCATGTGTGATTATGTTGGGCTCCAGATGAAAGAGAAGAGGCCTCTGTCTCTCTTGCCTTCCAGTGCCTCATTTCAGACAATTTTATAAAGACATGTTAATAATTTGAGGGCAAAAGCGTGCAATAGAAGCAGCATGTATTAGAAAGTTTTGAACAGAAAGGAATTGTGAGGCTGTTAGATATAGTTGTTGCTCAGTCCAGTGTTTCCCAACAGTGGGCAACTTAGCAGGGAACTATGTGACTTTTTTGACCAGATTGTTATTTGGTCCATCCGTGTGATGAGAGGACGTTTGGTAAGATCTACGCTCTGCATCAGGCACATAAAAAGCGGACTGACCGTTGCATCTGTGGGTCAATCAGTTTCCAAACCCACACCACTGAACCATAGTGGACAGGGGAACATGTAGATAGACACGACCTGGGACCAGCCCGACATTCACACTTTTTAAATAACTTTTGGTCATTTGGTCCAGGAATCACCTGTCCCGAGAAAAGTTTCCAAACAGTGTTGATGTTAAATAAAGTGGGCAGATTACGTGTATCATGTTAGTTAATAAAATGAATTTAAATGTCAAATCTATGTGAGTAGGTGGATCTAGTCTGGCCACAGTTCAAAAATATTTTGTCTCCTGTCCACCTCCCTATTGACCAAAAAAGGATTGTATGTCATCTTTATTTCTCATCCCTTTTCAAATATTCAGCAATGTGAGGCCACAGTTTCAGACCCTGGGAATGGTCCAACCTTCGGTCAGAAACGTTTTCTCCAACTATATGAACAAAGACTGGTTACTTTTCTTTTTCCTTTTCCTAGAATTTTCTAAATGATTTCTATTTGCTAGAGAGATGTGTCACGGAAATGTTTTGCTACTTTCTACAAAGTCAGACGTTTCCATACAGTAAAATTACTATACTGTGAAACAATTTGGGAAAGCCCAGATGACGATGTCATGACCTTGGAAGCACAAGTCTGGTTCATCCTTGGTGCAATTTCAAGACGCCTGAAGGTGCCAGGTTCATCGGCTCAAACAATTAAACACAGGTATAAAAAAGATGGAAATCATAACGATCAGAAAGAAGGCGGGGTCTGTGTCCCAGAGATGAACGTGCTGTGTCTGAAATGTGAAGATCAACCCAAGAACAAATGCAAAAGACATACTCCTGAACCTGTAAGAGTTTGTCATTATCCAAAGTGAAACAAGTCCTGTACCAACTTGGGCTGAGAGGGAACTCTGTAGGAAGCAAATATTTGTTTCATAGGTGTCTTCTGCCATCAGCTAATCACAAGTCATTAATGTGAAATGTCATATCAACCAATCAACTTAACCCTGCCCCTGCCCGAGCCACTAACCTTAAGGACAGTGGGCTGGTGCCTAATCTTAAGACATCTCTGATTGGATGACAAATGTACACAGAGGTAGAAGATACAGTGCTGTGAAAAAGTATTTGCCCCCTTCCATATTTCTTCCATTTGTTTATATTCACCACATTTAAATGTTTCCCATCATCAAGCCATTTGATATCACACAAGGACATTATCAGTGATTATTATACGGCTCTTCACAACGTAAGTAGAACGCTCCGTTGATTTGAATGGGATTTCCCAACATTCTACCGGTCATTATTTTCTGATAAAGGACCTCTGAAAAAAATAATGACCGCTGCCAATGGCAACGGAGTTCGTGCTTTCATATCACTCCGCGCGTACGTAGTAGCGACACTATCTGTCCCCGTCACTGAGAGAGAAGTTGGGGGAATTGCTCGTGAAGTTAGCGTGAGTCTGACTTTCAACTTACCAAGAGATTCACCACCATTCCTCCTCTCCAACTGCGCCTTCAACTAAGTAGCTAGGCTAGCTACTAGCCTTTCTGCTTCTAGCCTAGCAAAACATTGCCGAGCAACGCGCAAACTTTTGGGAACTATTTGTCGCGGAAGTCATTAAATAAACCTTTAGACCTTCATAAAAGTGTACAAAGTTTATGTTGTGCGTGTTCAGTTGGCAAATGGCCGTATAATAAGCGGGATAATGTATAGAACGCTGGTAATTATTGGTAAAATAATGACCAGCGTTCTATACATTATCCCTTACATACAAAATGCAGTTTCAAAATTATTATCACATTTATTAAGGGAAAGAAAAATCCAAACCTCTTTGGTCCTGTGTGAAAAAGTAAATGCCCCCTCTGTGACTCTTTTTTTGTGAATAACCAGATTTTTGCAAAAGCTGAGTTCAGTTCCTTTGGCCACACCCAAGCCTGATCACCTCCAAGTTTGTTGAATTAAGAAAATATCACATTTAGACCGGTCAGACAAATAAAGAAGGCCACAAAATCTCCGAAGAAAACCTATAATGCCACAAAATTAATGTCTTTATGTGATATAAAAACATACAGGGGGCAGCATCATGCTGTGGGGTTGTTTTGCTGTGGGAGGGACTGGTGCACTTCACAAAATAGATGACACCATGAAGAAAGAACAATATGTGGAAATATTGGAGCAACATCTCAAGACATCAGCCAGGAAGTTAAAGCTTTGGTGCAGATGGGTTTTCCAAAAGGACAATTCCCAAAGCTTATGGCCACTACTGGTCACAAAGTGGCTCAGTGGTCAATACAAAGTCCTGATCTCAATCCAGTTGAAAATGTATGGGCAGATATGAAAAGGCATAGGCATGCAAGGTGGCCCACAAATGTGTCTCAGTTACCCCATTTCTGTTTGGAGGAATGGACCAAAACACATCCAACTATAGTGAGAAGCTTGTGGAAGGAAATCCAAAACATTTGCCCCAAGTTATACAGTTTAAAGGCAGCAAATATTAATGAAATGTGTGTAAACTTTTGCATTTGTAAAAAGTAAATACAAATAATTCAAAAAATGTAACTGCCCTATGTCAAAAATCCTGAAATATCCCTTTAATGTGTCCAGAATTACAAATGTTCAGTGCTGAGAGACATCACCAATAGAAACTGTATCACCTTTGAACAAGACACAAGGTCTTATTAAAGGATCTGTATCATGCTATTTTAGCCATCCCATAATAAAGTCTAGGCATTTCTATGATATATTACTGCTATGGAGTACAATTTTTTGTGAGAAATATAAGTATTTTCTGGGGGTATTTTGCAAACCCGGAAGACACGGCCTCGACAGAAACGCTTTAAATCATCAACTTCCCAGCGATTGAAATGGTCCAAATTATAGCTCTCTTTGTTGCTTTACACTATCAATATTGTCTGGTTGTTTATTTTCAGCCCTGACCTGGAATTATTTATTTATTATTTAAAGCTTTTTATGAATTAAAATCCGGCCGTAAGGCATTACATTACAGAAGTTGTGCTCTTCCTGTAAAAAACGTCAGAGTGTTACAACTCAGTGGTTTTCCAGCAGAGGGCGGAGCAGCTGCTCAGAGAGCAGGATTCAGGAGGATTACTGAGAACTGCATGAATTAAGCCACAAACCACTCTGGGGATGATATTGATAAGGAAATAGCACAACAACATGGTTAAAAGCTACAAAAAGTCGATTTTGCATGATATAGGCCCTTTAAGCATCTGAGTCAGATTTGTTTTTGGTTAATCATGTTAAATGCTTTTGTGTATGGTACTGGGACTCATCCATCCATCCATTTTCTTCCACTTTTCCGTTGCCGGGTCGTGGGGTTAGCTGTTGGAGCTGCCCAAATCACAGTGCACCAGCCCCTATGGCTCCTCCTGCAGGTGGTGGGTCCACGGAAGGACGGCCTCATGGTTCTAACCAGGCCTGTTGGTCTCTCATAAAGGGCTTCTGAACCGCTCTTTGTCTGACCTGTCACCGAGGACCTGCTTGCCCTAAGAGACCTTACCAGGGGCTCAAACCCCTCCACCACGTTACGGTGGCGATTCCAGGAGGGGCACTGGGACTCAAACTATGTGAAATAAATCAAAGTGTTGGTTGACAGTTTTCTAAATAAAAGGCTCTACACTGCAGGTAGGAAGTAAAGGCTTGTTGTCAAATGTGTTAAACTAGAAATGATGCAACCGTGGTGCAAAATACAGGTTTACGGAAAAATACACAAATAAATAAGATCCTGTCTGCTATAGTTTGACAAAAGTCGTGCAGAGTCTTTGTCAGAGAAAACTTTGTCTACTGTCATTGTATGGGGAAGCTTTGAGTCGTCCAAGTGTTTATAAGTGGTCATCTGGACTGACTTGTTGGAGTGTCTTCCGCTCAGGTCAACAAGGTGGTTTCAAGCAGAGGGGAAGAAGGATGATATTATGGCCACAGTAATGAAAACAGTAAACTTTATTGGCCTAAATCAGCACCAGCTTCAGCACCTTTTACAAGAGGAGGGCGCTGAGCATGGAGAACATCACACAGAAGTAAGGTGGCTCAGTCCAAGTGCTGTCCTCCAGCGCTTTTTGGAGCTCAGAGAGCAAATTGCGCTTTTCATGCAGAGCAAAAGAAAAGTCTTGCACCTCAGATCCACACAGTGGCTGTGGGATTTTGCCATGTTGTGTGATCTAACAGCGCATCTCACCCAACTGAATACAGTAAGAGACTGCAGGGACACAAACAAGTCATCACGCAGATGTCTGACTCCATCTCAGCGAGCCAACGTAGAACAGGGCAATCTTGCCCACTTTTCTGTATGCCAGAACGTTTCAGCCTCATATTCAGTTTTTTCATGTGCTCAGTTGGCAACCAAAGTAACCCGGTTAATTAATGAATTTCTGACTTCTGAGCGCAGCAGACGGGTTTTGCCATCTTTGCTAGTCCCTTCACTGCCGATGTTGACAGTGCTCCTCGAAATCTTCAGATGGAGTTAATGGAGCTTCAGAGCGACAGTGACCTGAGATCGAAGTTCCAGGATGCTGCACTCGAGGACTTTTACCCTCTGCTTCCTCCTGACAAGATGCCACAGCTTCCACTTAATGCTGCCCGCATTATGTCTATGTTTGGAAGCACCTGTCTGTGTGAACAGATGTTTTCTATCATGAATCTAAACTGACAACCTCCGTGCTGGTTTGAGGATTGCTACAGCACAAAACCTAAAACCAGACTTCGACATGCGGATCAGAGGGAAACGATGCCTAAAATCTACTCAGAAAACAAACAGGTGAGCATGTTATGTTACATGAGGTTTTTGAATTAATATCTCCACTTTAGTGTTTGATTGTGTTTTTATTTTCAGTTTATGATTACTGGACTGTACTGACACACTTCACTCTCAATGTCAGAGAGACTGTGAGACTGAAATCCTTTATTATTATTTTTTATTACACAGTTTTTGAAGGCTATATGCTGGATCTGTTATACAAGTTCTCAGCCGATCACCCTGAATAAGAAAGGTTCTGAGATAATTAGATAATATGTGTTATTTGTTACAAGAGTTAAGTTTACTTAGAGTTTACTCTGTTACTGTAGGAGTAATGTGAATATATTTGCTAATAGATCAATACAAATCAATTTGTAACATACCAACATTACATACACCAGGTAGTTGTCTTTACTTACAACCGGCCCTTTGATGACAAACATGATCCAAACGTGACCCTTGGTGAAAATGACACCCCAGCCCTCTGATAACCCTACAGTCTTAAAAAGGCATTTTGGTTCTCCCGAGTAAATTTACATCCGCTGAAGAGGAGCAACACGTCCAGAGAGCCCTCTCAGGCTGTGGCTATCCTAACTGGTTAATCACTAAAGCTCAAAGGGCGAGAGGACCTAAAGAACAGGACAGACAGACCACAGAGCCCAGAAGAAAAGGAGTCTCTGTGCCGTATGTAGCTGGGGTCTCAGAGAAACTTCAGAGAATCTTTAGGCAGCACAGGATTCCAGTGTACCACAAACCTGTGAATACACTGAGACAAAAACTAGTTCATCCCAAAGGCAAAACACCGAGCCACAAACAAAGCAATTTGGTTTATTATATTAGATGCAAAGAAGAGGAATATTAGAGCAAGGAATATTATATTGGAGAAACGACAGGGCACGGCCAGTCCAATGAGCCGGCCCCTCGGCCAACAACAGAACAATAGGCAGGTAATTAACAGTGATCAGCTATGAATAGGACAGGACAGATGGATACTCTGGGGTGAGCAGGGGTGACATATCTGATGGGGGCGTTTGTCTGGACTTTGTTTACAAGGACCAATATTCACATCATGTCATATTTATAATAGATGTGACCTAGATTGGAAAGGGATGATGATTTAAACCGTTAAAGCAAAAAAGTTTTTTTTTTTTTTAGAACTGTTTTTGTTTTTCTGTGAACAAAAATCAATAGCCTAAAGTATGCTGTCAAATCAGCAATGTTTTAAAACAATCTATTCAGACTGGAAATATCCATATACTTGAGAGAAGCTTGTATTGTTTTTAATTCTGTTGTCCACTTGTAGCATTGTGGGATTTGGTGTTGAATGTAAAGTGCATTACAAATAAAAATGTATTATTATTATTATTATTATTAAGTTGTGTCACGGTCAATGCTAACAAAACTTTTCTCTCTCTAAATGGTGGCCACTACAGTGCAAATAAAGGTATAGCAAATGCAATGTGCAGCACTCAATGTGTCATGAATTAATCATTGCAAACAAGACTGTCTTCTTAAAAGAAATAAACGAATAAATGGATTATCCTAAAGTTTCAAACTGCTATGAAAACACACATGTTTAACAGTGGTCAAGAAGCTTGAATGTGAATAAAGCTGAACACCAAAACTGCAATTACAATTCATATGTCAAAGCATATTTCAAACTATCTGAAAACCAAAACAGCTCATATAATCAATGTCTCATGTAAATGTAACTTGAGATGATCCACTGCTATTGAGATCATAAATAAATGTTAATTAATTGATTGACAATGTGGGTCTATGTGTAAATGTATTGTGGAAACACTCAGGATACATGTCTACTCAAATATCAGCAGCATTATACCAGTTAAATATTGGAGGTTGTGAGATAAAGCAACACACAGCGTATGCATTCTGGGTATGCCTGATGAAAGTGTGTCCAATAAAGTCAGTGAAATACTCTTGACTCGAGATTGTGTTTATTACTATTCACGTTGCTCAACATATAAAATATAGACATGTAACACAAACAGTACAACAAAAACTATAACATATTTCCAATGCATATGTAGCATACCGAGGCAGTGGCCCACTTGTTAACTGAATTGTTTTGTAGTAATCACAACACCACTCTGAATTGTGGGTCAGAGAACCCAGTATTGACTTTACCCCACGCTAAGGTCACACAGGTTCGTTGGACTAGGTAGGACAGAGACAGGTTAAAGCAGTACTAAGTAACTCTTGCCCCTAGAGGCCATAAGCGCAACTGCAGGTGTCATAGCAAGTTACGATTTTTTTACTTATTAATTGTCTTGGAGAATAAATACTACGCTGACAGGAAAGGCGAAGGGAGAGAGGGATATTGTACATCCAATTATACAATGGGAATATTTTTTTTCACTCAAACTTGGCTGTAAATACTGTTTAAAGTGACATTATTCCGCAGTTAGCTTTGCCCATTAGCATGTTAGCTTCTTCTCCTTGATTCGATTAGTGTGTATTGGTCAAGTTGCAAACATGGTTTTCTGGCCAGAGACACCTGGGGAGATGAAAGACCCTCCAATCATCCCATAAACACTTGTATTACCCCCACAGGGACTACGACAAGGATTTATTAAGGTAAACACGTTACTTAGTACTGCTTTAATGTTTTTATTAATTTGGATTTAAATATATTTTTAGTTCATTTGAGTTAGAAGCATGTTACAAACAGTGGTGCAAATATAAAACTTGCAGGTGGAAATGAAAATACAAAACAAAACAAAAAACCCCACGGCTTATCAAGTCCTTGCAGAACAGCTGGCAGCCCCACATGTCCATCACACCTTTTACCTGGAGTGATGGTCCAGCAACTGATGAGGGGACTGACGAGTCCGAAGCCCTCTGCCCTAACAGACAGTTGCTATCAAAGAGGTCTCTGAATTTGGGACGTGCAGGGTTGCAATGGAGAATCAACATAGTGACAAACAGACTTGCGTCCGGTCAGAAGAGTAGGAAGGACCCGTGGGATAAAAGCGAAGCGCTCACATTACGCACTCCTGCTTGACACAGGGCTGCGAGCACCCCGGAGAGCAGGACGCGCACTGGACCCCGCGCCAAAGCGTTATTCAATTGCTGGCTTTACGCCACGAATTCGGCAACTGAAGCGCATGTTTGGCCCAAAGTAGCCGGCCTAAGCAGTGGCAGCCCCTGCTTCCTGTGTTCAGCCGTGCAGCGGGTGACGTCAGAGGTGAGAGGTCGGGCTGCGTAGCGAACCCTCCTTTTTATAGTGCGCCCTCTCACCTCATCAGCCACTACGTGGAGGAGCGCAAAGGGCTGCCCTGTCACTCATACATGTGATGCACATGTGCAGGTCAACATTAAAAGCACTTTCTTAATAACGTTGTGCAATATGGAGGAAACATTTATGATGACTGAGACCTGGGATGTATTTAGTCCCTTGATATTTGGAAAGTAACTGTATTCTAAATTCTCTCAAATTAACGTGTAACTTTACCAGAATACAGTTCTCAAAATGAGTATTCTAAATAAATGTCTTTAGTTACTCCCCAACACTGAATGTGCTATTATATTTAAGTAACAACCCATGTATTACATACTTACTACTAAGTGCATCACACACACGTCAAGAGTCATGGCCTACACCTGGGCCACACCTGGGCCACACAGGTGCAAACCATTGCATATGGGTTATTTAAGCACAGCTCATAGAGCAAGGAAGACACCTGGATCCAAAAAAGACAGAAGAAATTTCCAATTATTTCCAATACAAACTCTTTCCTCCTGGACTCAACCACAAGGAGTGATATAACATCAAGAGAAGGGCTGCAAGCTACTCCATCAAAGGTAAAATAGCATATTGGTCATATATAAGTCAGACATTGCCAGTGACTACCAGGCAAAGGTAGTCACTGCTGCCAAAGAGGCAAATGAAATGTTCATTTCATTTCTTTGGGTGGCCATTTTGGTATTGAAAAGACTCACTGTGCAATTATCCAAAGATATTACTGGCCAGGAATGCAAGAGGACATCAAGAAGTGGGTGAGTTGACATGTCAAAAAAAGAACAGTTTTTGCATAGTTAATTTTTTGTGTGTGCATATTTCACTCCAGATTGCACAGTGTCCTGCTTGCCAGAAAAAACGGTCAATCTCCCAAATCAAGAAGAAAACACAGTACTGTCCCATCGAGGTAAGAGTAATATGTCAGCCACAAAAAACAGATTTGCCACCACCATGTATGATTTCAAAATTTCACATATAGGCGTCTGAGCCCTTGGAACTGGTGGGGATGGATTTGGTGGGTCAGCTCACAAAAGCCAATGATGGCAACCAATACATGTGTGTTATGGTTGATGATCTCACCAAATGGCCAGAGGTATACCCACTAAAAAGCAAAGAAGCAGTCGAGGTGGCATTTTGTATTCTGGACTATGTTTACAAGTATGGCGCACCAAAAAGACTGCTAACAGATCAGGGCAGGGAATTTTGTAACAAGGCATGTGATTGTACATTCATTCAGTAATGCTTGTCCTTGATCGTGCTTATTCCTAACTATCCTTTAAAGATATATTTTGTGCTGTGCAAAACCCTGGACATTACACACAGTTTCTGTGCCCCATATCACCCACAGACAAATGGGTTAGAGGACAAGCTGAATGGCACCATTCAGTGGTAGCTTTTTTTGTTTTGTGTTTTTTTTCCCCATTATGTATGAACCTTTCATATACCTATGCATTTGTATCTAAACTTTACAGGACGCTGAACAAGGAATTGATAGAAAAAAAATCCTAATACTCCCAGTGGCTGTTGCACTTCGAAACCAAAAACATCTAACGAGCAAAATACAGCCCATTTTATTGAATGTATGTGAGGGAGATATCCTTTGTGTGTCCCCAACCACCATGATGTAAGAATTCATTTCAAATTGAAGTTAGCCTACATTTGCCACCATTGTTCATGTTACTAATTTGACACTAACGCCTCATTTACACTGACATACGCTACGTCCACAGCTCGTTTTACGTACGTCTGCCATAACAATAGGATTGAAATAGACTTAATGTAGTGGTTTACAGTCCCTTAGGTGTCCATCACGTTTATGGCTCTACGGCAAGAATACGCATCGCTTGGGATGATCGGACGAGTACAGAGACAAGGAGAGGAGGACAGAGGACAACAGCAGAAGAACGAGGGGGAAAGATGAGTACAGACGGGCAGATATTGAGAGGAGGAGGAGAGGACACAGACCAACGGAGGCTCCATGTGATGTTTCTTGAGGCGCAGGTAAACGCATAAACACTAAAATTTCCCTACAAAATGAAGTTTCAATGTAGGAAATTAATGTAAGCTCTTATATTGCATTTTCAAGTCAGAAAGTAAGCTGTCATTACTGCTTTACATTTGATTAAAAGGCTACAACCTGATGGATTGAAGACGTACAGACACTGTAAACTAGAATGCGTGATTTGATGTACGTAAAACGGGCCGTGGACATAACGTTCTCGTGTAAATGAGGCGTATTCAATGTACCTTGTCGGATCTCGGAGGAAAAAGTCAAGGCCCTGGTTGAAAATGAGGACCTACACCAAAGTCTGCAGTGCATCATAGAGACTTATGAAAAAGTGTGGGCAAACATTGTTAAGTCTCACAATAAGGTGAGAAAGTGGAAGTAGGAGCTGGGCCAGGAGGACAATTTTGTGCTGGGCCAAAAGGTGCTGTTGAAAAATGTTCCAAATGAGTAGCGAAAAGGGGGGAAATTAGAGGCAAATATGCTTGGCCAGTTTACCATAGATGAAATGGAAAATAAATGTGTAACAAACACTAATAAATCTTCAGAAAAAAATGCAGAAAAGTTAATGTAGACCATCTCCTTCCATACAAAGAGCCAGAGGAGATGATTCCACCCAAACTAAAAAAAACTACTGACAGAAGCCCGGGAAGGCGGTGTGAAATAAAAGTTTTAAAAAAAATGTAGCGGGGTGACAATTGTACGTATCTATGATTTTTTTTTATTTTTTTTATCTGACCAGTGTGTTGTTTTACATAGCTGGACTTTTCTAAATTCGGCATTGGCACTAGGGGCAGTCTGTCATAGATGAGTAGGAATAAATAAATGCATGGAGAATAAATACTTCATGTTCATTTGTATTAAGAATATTCTATTGTGTAGATTATGCTAGTGTTACAGTGAAGGGCCATGTTGTTGACGCCTTGGGAGAAACAGAGGCCAACATAAAGTGTCAAGACATGACAAGGTAAGGCCTTTGATTGTCTACATGTGTTCTCACAATTCACACCAACTCAAATATGCCTGTTCTTGTACAGGTCAGTGGGAAGGAGGTCATGTCTCACTTTGGGGAGGTGGAGATGTGACACCATAACCCATCCAAAACAGCAGGACTCCACATCATGTGGTGTTTTTGCTTGTAAAGTACGTCCCAAAGACTAATGTTAAGTGTGATTTCAGTCTACTCTCAATGACTGTTGTTGCAGAATTGTTTATAAACAACATGGCTGTGCAATTTCCCGTTGTAACAATCTAGAAAAGAAAAAAAAATCACCAATGTTATCATGACAACCAATTTCCTCCATGTGATGAGGATCTGGCCAACATTTGTAGAGCGTGTGGAAGTCTCAGGAGCTGAGGTTGAGCACTGGGTAAGCATGCAGTGTTACAGCCGAGCATTCCTTTGGAAATGTTAGAAACAATTATTGACCTCTGAAGTGGGGAGTCCTGTTGGACTCAACAGAGGTTATGCTTGTTGGAATTCCATCATGACAACTGCAGCAAAATGAATAGCAAGTTAGAATAGTCAATTTGCAATGCTAACTTTAAATTAAAATGTGCATAACCTCGAAGATACCTACTTTTAACCCTTTTTCCCCCTCCTTTTCAGATTATGTGCAACCATTGTGAAGGCTGGGTCCACATGGCCTGTGTCGACTACCCCTCCAGTCATGGAAACTATTACTGTGAAGGCTGTAATTGGGAGCTGTCCCAGCCTTAATGTCACAATGCTCATTTTTCGTAAGAAAATGTCGAATGACTGTGATATTTGTAGTATCATTTCTGTTGAGCTGCCTGACAGCCCCTCGTCTCCACAGCCCAGGAGCAGGCCAGGTGGAAGCACTCACCTCCTAATTCCACTCACCTGGTGTGCGACATGTAACGCAGACTTCCACTGCTCATGGTACAAGAGCTCGCACACAAAAGGTACACAGAAACTTAAAAAGTCGAAAATATTGCCGTCCTTTAATAAATATTCACCTCACCATCATGAGACGGACTGATCTTGTGCATGGGATGCACTGCATGTTGGCTCTTAATGTGCTGTGCATTGGGTTAAATAGCAAATGTAAAAGCTAATGTTAAAAAGCATTGAGTTGAATGTGTTTAAAAGCTATAAAAGGCATTTGTTCAAGTGGGGCCTACACAAAGGAACAACATGGCACCTGTCCGATGGAAATCACCTCGGCAGGATTAGACTTGACAATTTCTATCAATATTTTTCAACAATAATGGTTTGAGCCTTTAAAATTCATATTCTGGGGTGCATTGAGACGGCGTTATATTGATTCAAATAAGAGTACAGAGATCATCGACTGAGCTGTCTGAACAATGTTTTAGTTTGTCTTGCACCTAAAGGTGCCCAGCCCGCATGGGCTCATAAGACACAAAAATGTAGGCAGACATCCGAAAAGCATTAAACAAAGAGTGTCCTCTTCCGTGTAAGCCAAGCGCTTAACAAAAACTTAGACAAATGAAATGGCTTATACTTGAACAAGAACTTAAGCCTTTCCTCATCGGACATTTCAAACAAACGTACAGCAACATCAGACAGTTTACAAAATAATTGCCTTCTCAGATCATAATACAAAGGACAATAAAACACAAAATGCAATTAATTTTCAATATCATTTAACTGACACAAACAACATGAGTGAAATCGTTCCGTCTCCAGTGCCAGGGGCAGAGTCCCGGACCTCAGCTGAGCACAGACTGACCTCTGACCTCTAGATAGGTTCAGGGTCACATAGGGCTCAGGACCAAAATGATCTTTAATCAAAACATAACTTCTCAACTTTGGCTTACACAAGATATCATTTAACCATTTAAGTTTATACTTTTCAAAGTAAACTTTTTTCATTTCTCCAACATTACATCTCAACTTGTTTCTAAAAATAAACTGGAGCGGATGCCTCCTGGTCCAGGCATGTCCTAGTGGGACAAGACCTTGTGGAAGGCCCAGGACACGCTGTCTCCGAGCTGGCCTGGTGTCTCTGAGCTGGCCTGGTGTCGCCTCGGGGACCTCCCCGAACAGCTGGAGGAGGTGTGCGTGGATCGGGAAGTTTGGGCATCTCTGCTGAGACTGCTGCAGCGACTCTACTCCGAGCTCCTCCCGGGTAGCTGAGCTCCTCACCCAATCTCGAAGGGTGCGCCCAGCCACCCTGCGAATGAATCTCACTTCGACCACTTGTATTCGCGATCTTGTCCTTTCAGTCATTACCCAAATCTCATGACCATAGGTGAGGGTGGGAACGTAGATCGATCGGTAAATCGAGAGCTTTGCCCCGACTCAGCTCCCTCTTCACCACGACAGACCGATACAGCGACCGCATCACTGCTGACGCCGCACCGATCCGTCTGTCGATCTCACGCTCCATCCGTCCCTCACTCATGAACAAGACCCCGAGATACTTGAACTCCTCCACTTGAGGTAAGGACTCCCCACCGACCTGAAGAGGGGAAGCCACCTTTTTCCAGTGGAGAACCATGGCCTCAGATTTGGAGGTGCTGATTCTCATCCCTCATAATATTGTATATGAAGTCATCAGTTCTGTATGACTATGTTCAAGAGCTTGACTGACTTTCGATTACATCAACACAGGACTTTCATCAAATTGCCTACCTTTTTTTTTACTTTAAACTAGAGCTGGAAATCTTTGCCCGAACCCGACGGGACCCGGGTAGGGTCGGGTTTGTTTGTTTTTTATTATTTTTATTAATGTCATTACTATTTCTAAGCTATAGGCTTAGACTATTGGATACACAATATGATTATACTTATTCCTGCGGCGTTGGGAGGGAGGTGGTGCGGGGGCGGGCGCACGTTTTGATGTCATGTTTAAGCAGCATGGCCAGGCACCTTTTGATACTGGCCCCACGCAAAGAATTTATCTCAGGACAGTGTTTAAAGGGATATTTCAGGATTTTTGACACAGGGCCTCATTTCCTAGTTATCCAGAGTGTTGCTGATTTCTGGAAATATTTTTTGGTAATTAATGCAGTTCTTATATTTTAAGAGTTTCGTGGCGCTAGGCTAATGCAAGGCTAGCGCATCTCCACGATATCAGCTTGCCTGCATTAAAAACAGTCTGACCCGCTCCACAGTGCACTTAAAACGCCAGACTAACCATATAAATGTCTGTGTCCATAGAGTAATTTTAACCATTTTACATTTAAAAGAACTTATATTTGAGCAGCATCAGCTTCGTGGTTGTATAAGCTACGCAGTGGTGGAGTGATCTGCTAGAAAATAGTCCCTCAAAATGCGATCATTCATGTGATGCAAGGTCAGTTATATTCCAAAAATTATTCTATCCACACAGACATTTGTATGGTTGAAATGAGGCTCTATGTCAAAAATCCTGAAATATCCTTTTAAGATAGACAGAGGGCCAGATCTTGTGGTTCATAGCGCAGGCTGTAGAGCAGACGAGTAGACGGGTGGCGCTCCTTGCAATCTTCAGTGTCATACCTGGCGCAAAAAGTGGGCAGGACAGGAGGGGGGAAAGACTCGCATTGTGATGTTGTGGTGCCGCCCCCTCCCCATGCTTTCCCCAGACCTGTGGAAGGCGGTGGGTTGCGAGGGGGGGTTCTCTTGGACACACGTAACATCCATGATGCAGCGCGCAGTGTTTAATAAAGATTAAAGAAATAAAAGTGTCCCTCCACTGCTGCAGCCACGCGCTGCAGATCCAAGATGAGCGGGCGGGGACAGAGAGGCAGCAGCCTCGCGTTGGACACCGTTCGAATGCGCAAAGTTACGAAATGTGAAGGATTTAATTGATCAGAAACTGTCAGATCGGCTGCAGAGGAGTTGCAGAGTTATGTAGTAGTTGCAAGAAAACTGTAGCGTATTGGAACATTTGCGCAACAGCTGTAGGATTCTTGGAGCAGCTGAATTAAAAAAACATTTTTTAAAAATTGCTGCCCTGCAAAATGCGCTTCTTTCTTTTGGACTGAGCTGTGGCTACACAAGGAGCATCTTCAGGAGGTAAAGACTGACACACGATGGAAATGTCTCCTTAAAACGCAGATTTACGTGGTGTTGTGGCACTTAAAGGCATGTGTGGTTTATTTATGGAAAACTGTTGTTGTTTTGGTGTTAGGGGTGTGCGCGTTGACGAGACGTTTTTCGTCAGATCGTTCACAAGTGAGAACACACGGTAAACGTGACCCGGAGCAGTCTCTCTCTCTCTCTCTCTCTCTCTCTCTCTCTCTCTCTCTCTCTCTCTCTCTCTCTCTCTCTCTCTCTCTCTCTCTCTCTCTCTCTCTCTCTCTCTCTCTCTCTCTCTCTCTCTCTCTCTCTCTCTCTCTCTCTCTCTCTCTCTCTCTCTCTCTCTCTCTCTCTCTCTCTCTCTCTCTCTCTCTCTCTCTGAGCGTCTGACATCCATGTCACAGGGACTTTATTGTTTCTCAGGACTGTTTTCAGTACCGTGGCGTATGAATGCAGAAAGCACGTTGAGGTCGGCTACGTATGTGCAGACAGCGCTGTTGGTAAAAAAAAAAATCGCGAAGCGATGATCAGAGGACGAGGAGAGCGGGCGCTTTTGGGAAAAGTACTGTTCACAGTAGGCCGACCACTTCTGCCAGTGCCGATCGTGGTGTCATCTGTTTGTCAAAAGCCAATAGAAGCTATTATTTATCCCAATTTCCAAGACTTATCGAAATTAATTATCACTTCTTATAATGAAACCGACGAAAACTTGACAAAAATCAAAGATCACATTTTGAAATGACTAAAATGTGACTAAACCTAAATGCATTTTCGTCCAAAGGACTAAGACTCGGGTCGGGCTTGATTTTTTTGCCCTGTTGTGTTACCAGTAATTTTCTGTCCTCATGTAACTAGTATTCTGACTGTTGTACCCACCTCTAAATGACTGACCGTAATATCGTTGTCATTACTAGCTTGGAGTAGGCTGAATTAATATACAGCATCAAATCCACCTTAAAGAAGGAGCCGGGCCAAGCTCTACTCCTCCTGTTGGTCTTCATCTGGACTGCAGGCTGAGCTGAACCTTAGTTCGCTGACGAAACCTTTTGGATGAGAGGCGAAACGTTCCAAACTTCAACTACAGAGTACAGATGATGACTCAAGTACCTTCATGGAAGATGGACAACTCCTGTACGACTGAGAGCCTGCACAGACATGGTTCATGGTTAAGCATCAAAGTCCATCTCTGACATGTTGGGGCCATGTGAACCATCTCAGGGAGGGGTCTCCTGGTGGTTCCCAGAGTCAGGACTAAACACGGTGAGGCTGCATTTCAGTTTCATGCAGCTAAAATCTGGAACAGTCTTCACGAGGATGTGAGACAGACCTCAACTCTGACAATGTTCAAATCCAGGCTGAGAACTGTTCTTTTTATGTTGATGTTTTATTGATCGAAGCACTTTGAATTGCCTTGTGTATGAATTGTGCTCCACAAAGAAACTTCCCTTGCTTCACTTTCTTTTTAAACCTCAAACGGCAAGTTGATTGAACTGCACTTTATTTCTATGTCGGACTGTGTGTACATTTACAGCAGGTGTTGCAATTCAGCTCACAGCTTTACTGTACAATCAGAATCTTATTATTTCTTTTTCATTCAACTGAGGGCAAAGTTTTCCAAAGATCAATGCTAATCTGTGACTAATCTGTTATTTTCTTTTTTTCCCCATGTCCTGACCTTATCTTCCCCCGACTGTGTGATCGTTCGACTCACTTTCAGTAAATCTCTGTCTGTGTTCCAACAAAGTCTTCCAAATCCTGTCCCATGAGCTCACGGGCTGAAAGATAAACCCCCTACCCCATCACCCTCTCCGCTACACATTCAGGACTCTGGGATTAGCTGCGAGAAGGCGAGTGGCTGGATTCTTTGCCCAAATACATCGGCGTGAACTTGGCGTGCCCTTCAAAAAACGCCTCCCATTCCGCTAGTGCAGCGGCTCCGGGCCCAGTGTGGTTCTTGGCCGCGGCCCAGAAGAGTAGGCGCGCTTGAGAGTTGTCTATCTAAGTCCGCGTTTTCCCGCTCGCTTGCCTCTCACCTCGCCGCCGCCGCTGCCTGAGTCTATATTTATCGGCGGAACACTTCCTTCCAATCTCCACGGAGCTCAGCCGGCGGAAGGGAGGACATGCAAAGGGCTTTTCATTCTTTCATGAAAGACTTACGAAACACGCTCCGCCCGATACCATCAAGTCAGCCATGCAGTGAGGGCTGGTCCAGGGAGAAGGATGCCAGTGAAATGAAGGATATTTTTAGAACATCGGCGTCCATGTCCCAACCAGCGCTGCAACTGAATATGAGGAAAATATTCAAATTGAGAGATTCTGAAAGGTTTGATGCAGATGTTGTAGTTAACAGAAGATATCTGCAGCAGATTCGATTTTACTGCGTCCAACACTGGGGTCACCATATTTACTCGCACCACTGGGGTCTTCAGCTCTCTCTCGTAGTGGTTGTGTGTTGTTGAGACCTATAGCTAGTTTTCTCCATTAACATCAATGTCAGAGTAAAAACAAGAAGAAACTTAGCCTTTGCAATGCTTATTATATGGCATTTTGTTGCTAGCGAGCTGGAGAATTCCGGACTTAGACACTCATAAGCGCTGATGTATGTTTTTCCCAGTAGGTGCCCAGTCTAGTGATGGGTCGGTCGTGAACCAGTCGGTACAAAGAACCGGCTCTTTTAAGTAAACGATGAGAGCCGAGTCTCACCCGTGAGCCACTTTTTTTTTTTTTAAAGGTTGCATGTTTATCAAGCTTTACGTGCACCTGTCCGTGCTACATTAGAGAAAAATAGAGAAAGGCAAATGCTAAAAGAGAAAAGACCAGGAATGAACCTGCTGTTTACACAAAATCAAGACCTCTACATACTTAAACTAATCCATAAACGTAGTCAGTGCATCTCTAGCTTTTAGCCACTTCTTAAATGAGAAAGATCCGCCTCATATTTTCAGTTTTATGGTTACGCTGGGTTTGTGGAGTGAAAAGTAAACAATGCGATCACACGCGGAGCGGCGATACTCGCAATGTCGGCCTTTACTGCTCATGTGTATGAGCCCATTGCCAAAGCAACTAAAGCAGAAGTACAACAAAAGTCCTGGCTAAAGTTTGGACTTCAGTGATATCTGGAGTCTGTGTCCCTCTCTCAGTGCGAGGCTGCAGCAGCTACAGACGCAGCAGGACCAGGACGGAGCTACAGGCAGCAGAGGGACCAGGGGCGGAGCTACAGACGCAGCAGGACCAGTGCGGAGCTACAGGCAGCAGAGGGACCAGGGGCGGAGCTACAGGCAGCAGAGGGACTGGGGAGAAACACTGAGGATTTTGACTGTAAAAAAAAGAGCACATATATGTAACTACTACCAGCTTTAAAAGTTCATCAACGTGGATTATTGAAGACAAAACAACACCACTATGAGCCAAAATCACTTCATTATAGCAATGAAAAAACGACAACATTATTTTTAATTTCTTTCTTGATTATAGTTGTTTTGTGCTGGGAGTAGTCGAAAAGCTTGTTTAACATGCCATGAATCCAACTATCTCCTGAATTTAAACTGTATATGTAAAAACATGAAGAGCCATTTGGAAGCCAAAAGAGCCGTAAATCCCATCACTAGCCCAGTCAAAACCAAAAAAAGTCGGAGTCAGAATTGATCTCACACACTCATGTTTACAGGCCGGGCCGAGGCACCATGACGCTGCATTTGTCTCCAGCAGGTTAGACTACTGTCACGGCCTGCTCACTGTTAGACACATGCAGAACATGCAGAACCAGGAAATACGACCATATTAGTCCAGTGCTCCGGTCTCTGCACTGGGTTCCTGTCTCTGAAGTTGGTAACCCTGGCCCCCACCTTTGGACGAGATTCTTCCTCCCGCACGAACTGATGGCTTATGAAATTTACCGACCGGCCACACTTTCCTTTTCAGCACATTCTTTTGCCCTACATATGTCTTTAGCTGTCACATCTTAATACCTTATACATTGCTTTTTCCCTCTACAAATGAACACACAGACCGAATCATAAATCTCTGCTCCCAGACGACAGAAATTACATGCATAATTATTATCGATCTTCGTTGCACCTGCAAGTTGACAGCTCTCCTCCACTTTGCAATCAGCGCACAGGTCTAGACAGTCAGACGAACGACATCTGTTTTGGGCTGTTCGCAACTCAGACTAAAGCGTGGAAAGCACTCAAAAGTTCAGTGCTCAAACATGCGTGGAGCTTTTGCTTTAGTGCGTTGCTGCTTGTTGGGACAGAGACGGAGGATGTGAACTCACGTTATGGGTGCAGGTGCAGGGTGCATCTGGGCTGTGGCTCTTCCGAAGAGGCCGGACGACAATGTATTCATAGCTTTTGCTGCATAAGAAATAAAGCACATGGGAGAGGGAAACAGAGCTCACAACGTCTGCACATATTTGACGTCATGTCATGTCGCGGTGTGCTGGGAACTCGGGAGAGTCAGGACGTTTCCTGATGGGTCACAGTGCTTTTGGGCCGTCAGAAACAAATAATGAATTAATAACAGACTCCCACAGTTGTGCTATTACAGGCCTAAAGGCAAAGATATTTAATACAACTCTGGACTGGACATGGCACTCTTTGTTGTGACTGGCCGACAAGTCTAACCCCTTTTTTTATTTATTGGTTTATTTGGTCAGGACAGTGCATGTTAATGAACATACATGGGTCTCATGCATGTAAACAAGCCTTGGGCTAATTTCCATCCGTCGTCCCCCATGCGCACTCACAAACACACTCACATTCATCCTGGCCTATTGTACATGTTTTTAGTGGTAGGGAAAACCGGAGTACCCGGAGGACACCTATGCAGACACAGGGAAAACATGCAAAGTCCACACAGAAAGGCCCCGTCCGTGGGAATCGAACCCGGACCTTCTAGCTGTGAAGCACAAGCACTAACCGCTGTGCCACCGTGCCACCACAAAGCAACATTTCCATTGATCCGATGGCAGAATGTGAGACACACTCATTGTTTATTCCTTTCTAAGTCTCGTATCTCTTTCAGGGTCAGGTCATTTATTTGAAACGTTGTGTTGTTTAGCCGTATTAGCTTTGTTTCCTCCATTCATTCCAGGGTTCATTCTTAGCATTCACTGTATCACTGTACTTTGTTCAATAAATATTGGTCATGTGGCGTCAAAAAGTACAGAAATACTGTTTTAAAGTAGGAAACAAATGGTATATTTGATATTAATAGAAGTGAAATTATTCACTTCTATTTATCTAACACAAGTGTTTGACAGAGGAAAATCCATGAAAATCCATGAAAGATTTTATAGCTAAAATTGATAAAACTGGAAGAACATCGTAAAGTCGTGAAATGATAGGCTGCGAGGAGCTGTCCAGACGGTTTTTCTTTTGAACAGAAAGGAGGAGTGTCTGGCAGGCCAGGCAAGGCAGATCTGACATAAGGTCAGTCACAATTATCAAAGAGTCATGAAATAACTCAAAATAGATCAAAACAGTAACAAGGAAATAAGTGGTGTTTCCCATTTGATTACATTGCACTTGGTTAGAAGGGCCAGGCATGAAAAATGATTTGTAAATAAAGTCAGTCAATTAGTATATATTGTGGTGACAGTCCAGTGGACCTTTGCTCTGCTTCCCATTGACTCCCGTCCTGGTTGTTTTATGCTCGGGCATGTATTATGTATGAACCATCACTTACATGACCTATGTACAGTACTGTCCTTCACACGTCGGTCATGGCTTTTCTGTTCTTATAATGCACGCCATTATCCTCTCGGACTCTTGGGGTTGTCTTTACCCATGAACAATTTCTTGAAACATTTACAAATGGCAAGAAAATTATTATTGGTACGGCACATTTCACATACCAGACAACTCAATGTGCCTCACAGCAACACCAAAACACAGAAGCACAATAAAAAATACAATAAAAAACGTATACAGAAATCAATCAATACTGTTATGGAGACTTTCTCACTACTGTGGTTCAATAGTGGTGTGATCGCGGAGTGTGCATCTGTTTGAATGCAAAGGAGTAGGCTGGATGGATCTCTTTATGTTTTTATTCACGGATGGGAGAACATAGACGTGTATGTATGTGTGGTTCTGTAACAAACAGACAACAAAAAGAAATAATATTAACCACTTTTCACCACATGTGAAATTACTTTGATGACAAAATAATAATGAAAATAATAATGTAAATATAACGTGGGGAAATGTGACTTAACCCAAAATAATAAACGTGCAACTCAACATAGTCCGGTGCAACATTCCAGTCACGTGCTCTCACGTAGGCCCCAAAGCCTTCACAACTATACAGAATTATGGCTACACTATGGCTACATTTTAATGGGTAATTCTCTAACTATCCACAGAACTGACATATAGTGACAACAGGATGCTAACAGTCAAACAAACGTAGAATAAAATGTGCATTAAGTGTGCAGGAAAAACGTGACTTTACTTAGGCTAGCATCTTAGCTCAAGGGCTAACAATGACAAACAGGTAAAAATAATGACTAAACAAAATCTACAATAGCACACTTAAATACTTAGACATTACGGGCATTGCACAGCCAGACACCCACCTGTCTCATGGACGCACACTCTATAATAAAAGGAGGACGAGGGAAACATGCAACTATCGCCGATGCTCAGGGCCAACTAACTAAACACAGAAAACTTTCCCTGCTCACCAAGTGGCCGCGCCCCTAGTGGTCGGCCTGGGAACTGCGCGCAAACTAAAATGTTTTATATACAACAGTCTTTTCTTCTTAACAAATACAATTACATAAATAAATAAATGTATATATAATATGTACCGTATATACATGTATGTATATATTAAAGTTAGTTAAAATAGGTTAATGGCCATAGGCAGCAGTAAATAAGTGCATCGCGTGTGCAGATAATTAAGCCACACTAACTCTTCATCTGTGTTGTTCAGTGCAGGGATCTCCAGTATCTCTTCAGCCTTATATTGGTAGCTCGCCAGAGACTCTACATTTCTACACAAGATTTTCCTTACTTAAAAACTGGGACAAAATTCGGGAATACACCGCAGGTTTTCCCAATCTTGAGTGTCTTTTCTCATGCTGAATATTAAAATCTCATGACGCAAGTATTGAAATTATTTTTATTGGTCTTTGAGTGTCCAGAAAAGCGCTATATAAAACTGATGCATTGTTATTATTATTATTATTATTTTGATTCGTTTGCAGTTATTCAGTAATCCTACATATCTTCTTACAACTCCTGGCCTTTGTACGTCACATCAAAATAAGAAAAATGCACTGGTTTAATTGCGATATCAGCTGGAGAGTTCACTGTATGTCTTGTAACTCGCCTGCTACAACTGCTGTAATTGACGCGTTCAGACGTCCTTACCATGGAGATAATAACCTGCTTCTGTAACTCTGCGAGCCTTAAGATGTACAAGTACAATTATCTTGTCACAGTCGCTCTGGAGCTCAGCAGGAAATTATGATATGCTGCTCGCTCGTACGCTCATCTGTCATTTTTACCGTCAGCCCGCCCTTGCTCAAGTCACTCACTCAGCGATAATTGATTTAGGGAAAGACACACACTGATGCTTGTCCCTTTGACATATATTGCAGAAATATAGATAACAAATCGTACAAGCATGACAAACCAAATCGTCTCAGGCGCATAAATCTGGCTAGTGGGACGATTTGTTCCCCAGTGTCGATGTTTTGAAGTGCCTGAACAGCTAAGGTAAAGGGAAGAACATTTCGTCACTTCTTCCTGCCCACTGGCACGAGCTGTCCTGCAATTACATACACTTACCCCAACAGCATTTGGGGATTTTAGGTTGGGCAAACTTGTAGAATGAGGGATGGGTGAAAGGTCCTATTTTGCTGATAACAAAACAGGAATTTAGTGTATTTAAAGCAGAACTAAGTAACATGCCCCTAAAGCGCCACTGCAGGTGTGGTAGCATGTTGCGATTTTTTAACTTATGAAATTGTCCGTGAGAGTAAATACTACACTTACAAACTTGGCTGTAAATACTGCTAAAGCTGCGCTAGCCCTCTGTTAGCTTTGTCCGTTAGCCTGCTAGCTTCTTCTTCCTGATTCCATTAGGGTGTATTGTGCCTCCGACCCGGACGCAGGGAAAGTTGCAAGGGTGTTTTACTGGCCAGAGACAGCGGGGGAGATGAAAGACCCCCCAATCATCCCATTAACACTTGTATTACCCCCCCCCCCCCCCGCCCCCCCCCCCCCCGAGGGACTACGGAAAGGATTTATTAAGGTAAACAAGTTACTTAGTTCTTCTTTAAGACGAGGGATGCACATTCTGCTCAATTTCATCAAATTATCATCGTTCAACAGCTAACCACTGGCTTAGTGTTGTACAGGACATTTTATATCAACAACAATGGCTGCATTTCCTTTACCTTTGAAACAGCGAGCTAACGTTTTTCCGTCGCCAGTGTTAGGAAAGTTACTTTAAAATGGTAACAGATTCTATATTAGTAGTTGCATTTTAAATTATATGAATGTTCCCTCCTGGAACCGCCGCCTTAACATGGTGGAGGGGTTTGAGCACTGTGTGCCCCGGTAGGGTCTCCCAAGGCAAACAGGGATGGGCCAGACAAAGAGCGGTTCAGAGACCATCAGGCCTGGTTGGAATCGCACGTGGAAGAAAATGGATGGATGGATAGATGGATAACATGTTTGTATTACATAATACTGTTTCAGAAATGAAAATCGATTGATTGATGCTTTATTATAGCAACATTTCATTTCTGATACACACAAATGTCTACTAGCTTGAACCCATTTTTGCCGTGGCTAACTGGTAACGTTAGTTAGTTTTTTCCTAAATCAAATCAGACAAATGGGAACTACCCCTAGAATCACAATCCGTGAACAGGTTCACAAACTACCAATTTTCTTCAGGTCAAACTTGCAACATGAAACAATAAAACTTAAGGCACAACACGCGTGTGGCCCTCTCTACTGATCTTTATCATCTGCATTGACAAAAGACTACACAATAGTGTCGTTCGATCTTCTCATGTGTAAGACGTCGTTCTGTCTTTGTCTTTGAAGAATTCGCGAGGAGTTTCCAGTTCTTTGTGCTCGCTGTCAAGGGATTATAACAGATCTATGGGTGATATCCGCTCTTTTGCGATCTCCTTGAATGTTGCCCACGCTGCTCGAGTTGTTCTCACTGCAGCGACCTATAGTTTGCCTTCAGAAAGCAGGAGTTCCTCACAATGGCTGCACTGTCTGTGTCAGCTCTCTGCTGTGCTGTTTACTTTCAGTTTATGACGTCAATGTCAATGCGATGCAAGAAAATAGTTCCTTTTTCACACTGCAGGGTTTCAGCGTGTGGAAACTTGATTTGATAATGGTGGTTTTCTATAGTTTCCGAATATGTAAAGAAATTGTATTTCTAGTTTCTTGGAACAAAACTTGATGATAGAAAAGCTAGCCAATAGCTGAGGGTAGCGTTAAGAGTGAGTCTACACCAAACTGTGATAATAAGGTTAAATATTTCTGTACAAAACAAGAGTTAGTGCACTCCAAAATCCTATGTGCGAAGTGAGTGAGTAAGTGATCCACTGGTGTCAGTCCCAGCACTGATATAAACTGATTCAACGCTAACTCACGCCTAAGATAGCCTCGCTAGGCAGAGTGGGGAAAAATAGATCAATATTATATAATCCCAAGATCATGGATTACATAAAATGCTCCTTTAGTCGCTTTGTAATTCTCAAATGGCAGCAGATAACAAACATTAATAATAAAATAAAGTAGCGTAATTCTGTCTGCTGTTTTTCCTTTTCTGAGACTTGCCGACCACTTCATTGGTTTAATTTAGATTAGACTGACTGACTCAAAAAACCCGATTCACTTTGGCGAGTGATTCATTCAAGTCGAGACACCAAACAAGTGTCCCAGCTGTCCTCCTCCTCGGCTCTGTGACATGGCTGCGTGCTCTTACGTAACTGCATGAACCTCATGTGTGCTAAGCCTATTCACCTCTCCCCTGTGGGCCGTGCACGGATTTACCAAAGCCCCATCCCACAAAGAGGTGCATCAGTAATATCACAGCACACACAGTCGGCATTTCTCTGCAGGTCACATGACTGAGAGGAGCTCCAAAAACAACATCCTTCATGAATTAATTGCAGCTAAAAATAGCAGGTCTGCAGCTGAGAGGGCCGGCCACTGACGGTGCAAGAATGGGCTGGTAAACATCATTTATTATGCTGCTTTTTGACTCCTCTGCACTTGTATTTCCTGCTCTCAACTAGAAATATAAAACATACTTTTAGGTCACGGAGCACACTCAACATCAAATGATATTGCATTATTTATTACAGCATTTAATATGTACAAATATATACTGTCCTAATATAGACCAAATGAGAATCTTGAAATCTTAACAAGGTTGACACTGGACGATCCACGACCCAAATGAAGCCGTTACTGCAGGCCAATAAGCAGAAGTTCCCACAGACGAGGGCACATCATTATGGCGCCCCCTCTCTGTGGAGCATAGAAAACATCTCAGGTGATCTGCATATGATGTCAGTAACGTTGAAAACCATCAGAACCATCAAAGTTAATTTTTTTCTTATCAGAGAATAAAACTTTTTCAATGTTCCATGTTTGGTCTCTCTGGAAAAGTCCAAGCACTGCCTTTTGCGCCGGCCTCCTGCTGTCCGCCTCCCCTCAGGTCCACGCTACGGCCCTGTCTGTCACCTCCACTGTGGCGGGGCCCCGCTCTCTCGCTCCTCCTCCTCCGGGGTCCCATATCTGAACTCATAGCACTCTAAAGATCTCCAAGTTTACAAGCTGTAATCACCATAGAAATAAAAAGGAGAAGCGGCGTCCGACCCTTACGATCCAGATAGCAAACAAGCTAGTACAATAGACTTTTCAGAGTCCATTAGCCTGCTCAATGCATTTTTCCACAGACCTTTTGAGATTTTATTTTAGATACAAATTAGTGTCTAAAAGTCCTCTGAGCTAACTACGAATTACTTTAACATGTACAATTTCTTAAAACTACCTGGCACTGACTGGCATAAATATGTTTTTTGCTGTTTTCTGTTTCCATTCAAAAATAAGGCTCTATTGTCGAAAACAAAATCTAAATAAAGGACAGAGCCAGGATTGAATGGTTGATGTACGAGTTACAAAGATTATGTCAGAGGGGATTGGGGATCTAAGTGGTTTAGTTTTGTTTAAATAAACTACCGTAAATGCTCTAATATAGGCCGGGGCCTTTATTTACTCAAGGACATCTAGGACCAGGTCTTTATTAGAACCAGGTCACAATTAGAGACAGGCCTTTATTTCTATTTGAGTAAAATGGACAAGGAAAATTAAGAAAAACGAGATTTGTGTCCATTTGCACCTAAAATATTAGGTTAATTTATTAATTTACTTTGCAAACACTCTCCCAGCGGCTGGAACATTGACGCCTTTTATTTTGTCGGGACAACAGGAAGTGTTTCGTTGCTGTTAGCGGAACATTGACATCAATGTCACTGCAGGTTTCTCTTTCGCTTTTACCGCGGACCGGATTATTTGATGTTATCTTGTGTTAAAGGCAAGTTTAGACGGAGCGTTTGTATTTGTGATCGATCATGAGACGAGAGAAGACGAGACGCTCGCGCTGATCGGAGGAGTTATTTTGAGGCGTGGGATTGACCTGCACACGGAGCAGCTGGACGTGCTCTGAAGACGTGATGGTGACTTTATTAAAACCCTGGAGGGTCACACAACATTTGCTGCTTGCCCTGTTTCCAAATATAGTCACAGGAGGTTTGAAAAGTGACTAAATATGTGTCAAAGTTACGTTGGATCAGCTCCACTCCGCATCGTCCCCCATCGGCCCGGGTTCCCGTTTGTTTACTTCCTGCATGTGAGTTATCATTTACACCAGTATGAGACAAATTCCTATCATGGGGAATATTTCTACAGCTATAGTTTCTAATAAAAGCCCCGGCCTGTTTTAGAGACCGGCTTTAATTTGCCTCCACCAGCCGCAAGCCCGGCCACTGTTAGAGACCCGGCCGCTAATGGAATACAGGCCAGCATTAGAGAATTTACGGTATCTACTATTTGTTGCAAATCGTCTTTCTTTTTTAAAAGCCTTCAGTCACTGATGCCTCTGACGGTCGGCTCCAGTAATGGCCTTTCTTTTGAAGATGGTCCAGCAGATCCTCCGGCTAAGTGCTGGGGACATTTTATGGGGGTTTTCCACTTGACTTTTTTGTTCCATAACCCTCTCGATCACCGTGTTACTACGTCCCACCTCAGCAGGTGCTCTAAACAACATTTTCTTTTACCTTTGCCATCAGGACATCAGGACAGTGTGACATTTTTTATCAACTGCAAAACAGACTATTTCAATGTATTTATTGTTTTCAACACAAAGTTTACTTTTTTGTCTCCCTCCCATTTCTTCTTGTAGCATATTGAAGTTCTCTTTGGAAACCTTGTTCAGATCCAGCCATGCAAAAGTGTATGACTCAGAATGTTGGGTTCCATCAGGGGCATGCTCTTGTACAAAGCTGTCCATAAGACTCCTCCTGACTGTTCTGAGGATTTGTTCTTCCAGAGGAATGTTTAGCCCCTGTTTGCGAGATCCCCACAAAATGTATCTTTCGATGATGCCATAACATGACAGTGATCCGTGGGCTGACCGGAGCATGACCCGCGTGTTTCTCTGTTGTTTGATGAATGTTTCAGAGCTGCTGCTGTGATGGGATCTCACTCTCTCCACAGATCCAGCACAGACACATCCATCGTGACACCCCTGCACCGCGGGAGCAGAGGGACCTGGGGTGAGAAGGCACTTCCGATCACACCTTCGGACCGCTGGGCAAACATGCTGCAGTAAACATTTCAGCCAAGAAACTGTTCCAATGTGTTCGAATGTAAAAGTCTGATGTGGTAGTGATGATGTAATCCAATAAAGATTGACAGATTTACATATATATTTTCAGCTATCGGCCGATTTCAGATGATTTAAGTTATCCCTCCCACAACTTCCTGGGCCTATGGAGAGCACAGTAACATCACAGTGAAAATCCGTCGCAGGTTTGTACAGCTATTTTATATATTTGTAGTTGTAGACTTTTACGCATAATTTCTGAGCCATAAATTACCACAGTCTTTTGAAACGTGGTAAGAAATGGGAAACCTTGAAACCAGCACTCACTCCAATGGTAAACTGCGTGAAGGAGGCTAAGAAGAGTGATGTCCTCAAGCTGATTGGTGAGCTTGGTGTTGGTGAAAGAGTCCGTTCCTTTTATGAGGATGCTTTAGCTGGTGTAGGGGGTAAGGTTGGCAGACAGGACTTGGAGGAAAGTAGTGATGATGAGGAATAAGGTGGTCAGTTTTGAGATGTAATTATCTGAATTTCTGCTGTATTGAGAAATTATTGGGTATGAATGGTTGAAGAATAGGAATAGTAAAGCTGTTCTGTCTTGTTGCAATGATCTTTATATTGTAGCAAGAAATGTGTGTGTGTTTGTTATTAATAGTAATTAATAGTAAAGTAATTGAAAAAAGTATGTATTTTCAATAAAGTTATATTTTTTGAAATACCTCTATTTTGTTAAGTCATTCCTACTTTGTGAAAGCCACTGAACTATAGTTTCACAGATATTACCTAAAGTTTGTAATAGAAATACTCATTTATTGAGAATTCACAGAAACTGAGATATCTGCTTTTGCAAATGAACTCTTCATATGTGTATTATATATGTGTATGATAATAATAACTATAGGCCGTTTGAGAGATTTAAAAAGAAAACAACACAAAATTAAATTACGGGCTCTACAAATTATTTTGTTTATGATTCTTCATTATTAGAAATTGCAATATTTTCCCCTGAAAGAATTTATGAAGAAAGCACAAGCTGAGTTTCCATAATGCAAATTAAATTGTACTGCCCTGGCTGTATGTGCTGTATATAACTAGACAGTCAGATAAACTGAAGATCGATGTGTTGCCCACAGGTTTATTGATGTGGCAAGCTACTAGGGTGTTAGCCTGGCCTTAGCCATCCGTAAACTCCCGTCAATTATAACTTCCCTACATGTACGTCTGGGTCTGATCTCAGTGGCCGCGTTACATCGGTTGAATTTCAACCTACCATTCAGCGAGCGGGGGAGGCGGGGCTTGTAGGTGACGTCAAGCATTTGCGCCGCATTTACTGGTTGTAGTTTGGCAATGGCGGCGGAAACGAAAGTAATGAAAGCTCTTCAGTCAGATTGAAGCCTTGATAGAAGTTATGATAAAGCAATGATAGATAGAGTTATGATAGAGTTATGATAGAGCTATGATAGAACTATGATAGAGCTGTGATAGAGTTGTGATAGAACTATGATAGAGTTATGATAGAGTTATGATAGAGCTGTGATAGAGTTGTGATAGAGCTGTGATAGAACTATGATAGAGTTATGATAGAGCTATGATAGAGCTATGATAGAGCTGTGATAGAGTTGTGATAGAGTTATGATAGAGCTATAAACTTCGTAACGTTCATTGTGTCTACCTGTGTTGTAAAAAGTGATACATGATAGAGCTGTGATAGAGCTGTGATAGAGTAGTGATAGAGTTGTGATAGAGCTGTGATAGAGCTATGATAGAGCTGTGATAGAGTTATGATAGAGCTATGATAGAACTATGATAGAGTTATGATAGAGTTATGATAGAATTATGATAGAGACATGATAGAGTTATGATAGGGTTATGATAGAGCTATGATAGAGCTATGATAGAGCTATGATAGAGTCATGATAGAGCTATGATAGAGTCATGATAGAGCTATGATAGAGTCATGATAGAGCTATGATAGAGCTATGATAGAGTTATGATAGGGTTATGATAGAGCTATGATAGAGTTATGATAGAGTCATGATTGCTGCTTCACTCACTCGGGCGCATTACATAAGTCACGACCAAACACTGGTGAAAATCAGATCCAATGGTTTCAAAGGAGTTCACTCCTCCCACCTGATAACGAAGCTCAATTGTGAAAGTCCAGACGCTTGTACGAAACGCAATGAGAATGAGGGTATGGTAAAACCAGGCTACTAGGGCATTAACAACTACAGATTATTAGAGGTCGACTTATTTGTCAAAACAGTGGAAGTCGAGTCGACCAATCGTGTGATGACGTCATATTGATGACATATTAACAATGGAGGAATAACGCCTCATTTACATCGACAACATTGAGTCCATGTCCAAATCGGTCATGTAATAATGTAGGCTCACTAATACTCAATATAATGGCTTATTTTCATTCCCTAGGCTTTAAGTGCATCTTTAGGCAACGCTCAGTGTTACCTGCGCCTCCAGAAACATTGCAGATCCACATCCTCGTTTCTCCTCCTGGTTGTCTCACTCTCCTCTTGGCCTCATCTACTCCTTTGCACTGTTGGATCATCTTCATTGTAAATCCAAGTTCTGAAGCGAACAAGCTTTCGGTTCTGGACTTAGATCATAGTTGATTCCATGTGAATGAAGCCCTGTCCATACAAAGTCAAGCTGAGGACCAAACGCAAAGATATTTTATCAATCCAGTGTATCGTCCATACGAGCCTGGCATTTTGGGGGTCTGTAAACGAACATTTTCCAAACTAGGTCCCAGAGTGGAAAGTTCTCAAAACGCTGTTTACGCGGCGCCGTTGTTACGACGTCTCCACAACTTTTACTAAAACGATGACATTACAGCTCCAGAGTGGTGTCTGTGATCCATAATCTACTGACCTTAGAATGAGTTTTAATCATGGATCTATGATGGTTTGACTCCGCTCCTCTTTGCTCCACTGCCGTCCACAAGCCACAGGTGACAAGTAGATAAACAGTCTGTGTTTTTGGACTGACAGTAAAAGTCACTGACAGGTTTTTCTGCTTTAGTCCCATTACGTCTGAAGAATAAACTCTCCTCCTCGTCTCTTCTGTAGATCCTAAATCCTTGAATCAGTTTCATTTTCACTGTTTACATTCCACATAAGTTTACTGTGCATGCATCTTGTTCTATTATCTGTGGTAGCGTCACAGCGCCTCACACAGGCCTGGAAGAGAAATTGCGCCGTTTTCACAGACCTGAGTCGACCCATGTGGACACATTTACTGAGCTGCTTCAGGCTTACAAAAAAAGTTTCTGAAAATATTAAGCGGTTTGTCTTCGTGTGGATATTTTTTGCGTCCGTGTGAGAGAAATATTTAAAACCGTGCGGTGACGGCGAAGAGACAGTCCTGACTTCAGCTCACTTCAGCAAACTGATATGTGGAGCACTGACATTTTACGCTAACAGGCAAAAATAAATAGCGGCCAGTTGTTTTTGCTGGTGTAACACTGTTTATTGTCCCACCGAAACATGGAAAAGGGGTTCCACTTTGACATTTATGTTAAAACTAGGCTGAGACAGAGGGACTAGTGCCGCAGTCGACGACTTATCTGTATAAGACTTACTAACTAACTACCCTGAAAGTGGAGGCATAGTGTGGATGTCTAAAATGTGCCAGAATATGGGAGAATGTATTTGTATCCTCTATGCTAAAATAATAGAATAATTTAAACAGCAACAAAAAGTCTAAGTCATTTATCCTTTTTTTTTATGCCCGCAAATATTTTGTCCTTATTTAGCTTTTTAGAGAGCCGTGTCTCGATCCACTTGCACATCTTTGAGTAATCTTTAAATGTTCCCAAGCGGCTGTTTTGAGCACAGTGGCAGCGTGGGTTATTTTTCATTTGTCATTTGTTCATTTGCTCTCCGCCCTGAGAGCTCTCACTGTTGGACCATCTCCGCACGGCGCTTCCCTCCCTCTTCAGCCAGGAGCGCTGTAAGGTCATTCTGATGTCTGATTCATTGCATCCTGGCTAACTGACCCTTTCTTAAATTGTGATTTTGATTTACCGTAGAGGCCTTATTTGAAGAAATGACCTTAATTGGCAAAAACCTTGGTCACTAGTGCAACCTGCCTCTGGCCCAGCTGATGCAGCGCTCCGCCCTCTGGAGAAACAGTCCTAGTTTGCCTCGCTCTCTTTAAACTCCTGACGTACACATCTACATGTAAATGATGAACCCACTACTGAAATCAAACCTATGGTTGGACTCCTCCTACACCTTTCCTTCACATGTTCAGCCTTTTTTCGAAAAGTAAAAGTATAATTGCACCACTGTACAGATGTAGTGGTGGATTTTTCAGAGAATTAACTGCTATATTACTCATTAGGATTCTTTTTTTTTTATGCAGCAATTATAAAACAATTATACATGAAGTAAAAAAAAAAATGTTGTTGCTGAATTTGTTGGATTCAAAGCTCGATATGTCAGGCAGGAGTTACATATGAAACATTTGTGTGTGTGTTTGAATGGACTGAGGGAGCGAGGCTTCTCCTGGAGCGTTCAGCGTAGGCTAGCTGAAGCTCACTCATGCTGCAGTTTGACTGGGTTTTTGGAGCCAGCTCCATTATTTAGAAAATAATAAAAGGATAAAATTAGGATGTTGTTGTTGTTGCCATTTTCTTACGGTTACAGGAAGTATTGGGCCTCAGAGAGTCCATTCTTAATTTCACAGTCGGTGGCTGTGGTGTGATGTTGTAGTTACTTTCTGGCTATCTCAGGCTCACCAGCGACAAAATGTCATCAAATGGGCATGTAGATGTGTATAATTTGCCTTTTCTATACACATTAAAACTAAGATGTCGAAGTCTTGTTGTTTGTGTTTTAATTTACAAGATTGAATTAACCACCTGGATGAAACATAAAATACCAACTAAGATGTTCAAAGATTAAATGAGAACATCTTAGTTCTGAGGCTCAGTGCCAGTCTTTTCCCTTTTGTTATTTTCCTCATCTCTTTTCCCAGTATGTTCTAATCAGCCCCAATCAGCTCGTCCAATCATCCAATCACGTCTGCCTCATCAAACTTCCTCCTGCAGTTAGATTTGGAGAGCTCTGAATCATTTCTTCTTGAAACTTCCAAAAAACATAAATTTTTTAAATTATTTTGCAGATGTCCTACAGATATTGCTACAGTTCTGGGGCCTCATTTATCAAACTGTGCGTGAGACTCTGACTATGAAAGTGCGTAGGAAAGTAACGCAAAATTCATACGCAAAGTTTGTTTCCGATCTATAAAACCCTGCGTATGCGCCGGTACGCACACCTGACCGCAATCTTTCCTTCGCTGATAACACCTGACCGGGTGGAGTGAGTGAGGAGAGGTCAGTGTCCGGGTGGTGTGAGTGAGGAGAGGTCAGTGTCCGGGTGGTGTCTCAGGAGGGCGCGCAGTGGAGCCATGGTGCCGGTGCGCACTGCGTAAAGACGGCCTCGTCTGAAGGTCATGTTTATTTGTTTATTTGTTTATTGAAAGGATCCCCATTAGCGCAGTCATGCTGTCGCTATTCTTCCTGTGACCCGAGCTTTGGACTTAAACCCAGTTGGTCAGACTTATGTCTAGAGTTGACTAAAAGGACAACGGCATACGAGCGTGCACGGGTACGAGCGTGCACGTATGTGTGCACCAATATTCACAAACATCGTGATAAGTTGCTTATTTCATTCTAATCTTTGTAATTGCTGAAGAAAGTAAATTCAAACCATTTCAAACCTAACCAAACCAAACCTGACTTCCTCAAACCAGTCATGTCTCTGCTCTCCCGTCTCTCAGCAGTGTTTCTGAAAAGTGTGGACCTCGTACGAGAGCTATTTAGTTTGCGTGGAGGAGCGCAATGTTTCACATTTAGTTTGTTTTCTATAAATACCAACTTTGGCGCAGAGGAGCGGCTACGCAAAGTTTTGGCCTCATTTTGTGCGCAGCAAGCTTGATAAATGAGGCCCCTGCACATTTACACTGACGATTGACTAATGTTTGTCCTGACTTCCGGTCATACCATAATGTTTGTGCAGGCACAGCTCACC
Organism: Gobius niger; assembly: GCF_951799975.1. Classification (NCBI taxonomy): domain Eukaryota; kingdom Metazoa; phylum Chordata; class Actinopteri; order Gobiiformes; family Gobiidae; genus Gobius; species Gobius niger. The sequence goes on along the minus strand of NC_136858.1, from coordinate 4,989,031 downwards.
TCAGCATTGACCTAGTACTAGTGATGAAATGGTAAATGGTCAATGGCTAGTCACATGACAATAGTGTCAAATGTCTCAACAAGTGCTTCACTGTGAGCCGTGGTTCAAAGCGGCTCTTTGGCTCAGGGTGTTTCAGAGTGTCGCCTTGACAGCTTTGAGAGACGTGGCGGTAAACCACGGAGGCTTTCTGGTCCGTACTTTGCCGATGTAAACCTGAAGTGATAAGTAAATGTGCTGCATTTACCCGAGTTCATGTGGTGCAAGGTTTCTGCGTCTGGCAGTGTGATCTACAGCTAATAGTGGCTAAATTAGCTTTGACTGAATAAATAATAAAAGATCGCACATTAATGTCCTGGCTCGGTGCAGCAGAGCGGCAGGTGACCAAGTGTTCAGTCAGAATGCAGAGTCTTAGAAGCTCCGAATCCTTACGAGACGTTTTGCCAGGAAAGCCTCTAAGTGTCACACGGCTTCACTCGCCCATCACTACCTTGCACGTATTCCAGAAGTGAGGAATTTCATGATGTGGTTCCAAAAACAATGTAGAAAGTTCCGTACTGTCACTTTTCACTTCACTGCACTGTTTATCTTTCAAACTACTGTTCACGTCCCACTCTGGCTGCAGATCAACGAGAGCTGTGACGTGTCCGTATTCTCCCGACTCCTAATCGAGCGTCTGAATGGTAGAAAACATTGGCGTCCAGAGCAGATGGCGGTGCCCTGCAGGAGCCGCCATAGCAGATGTTCACAGATGTGCAGGGGTTACAAGGACATTGAGATAAACTGACATGTCACGACCACACGTGCCAAAGATTAACCTGGAATACCCTTCATACGAACCCCTCATTTACACTGAGGCCATTATGTCTGGCCCCAAATGCTAACCATGATGCTAATGTTAGCCTCATGATCTCTTCCAATGTCTTTCCACTTGGTGGAAAGACATTGGTCGTGGTCCCTTTGAGACAAAAATGTGCTTGTAAAAAAAAATGAAGGATTGTTTTTTTTTCAAAACTTTCTTTTTTTTTTATTTTGATGGTCTGACTCTCCTCTTTTCACACATATTAAAATATTATTACTTTAAAAAATGCTTTTAACCCTTTAAATGCAGGTTGACCTCACCTCTTTGTCATATATAAATTATATAGTATATATATAATATATATATATATATATTTAGCTGGCCTGGTGTCGCCTCGGGGTCCCCCCAGAACAGCTGGAAGGGTGGGGGGGGGATCGGGAAGTCTGGGCATCTCTGCTGAGACTGCTGCCCCCGCGACCCGGCCCCGGATAAAGCGGAAGAAAATGGATGGATGGATGGATGGATGGATATATATATTTTATATTTAACTCTGTCATTGCTCATTCTCTGTCACTATGGCAGGAGAAATAAAATGCCTGTTATTTTCCATTTTTGAAAAGAGTCATAAATAACATAAACAACTGCATTACTCTATTGTTGCACTTTATTTTGTGAGTTTGTGCATCAGAGTGGATCTGTGGAAGTGTTTAGGAAGGGCCAAGACAACCAGTCCAGCACTAACTGCAGCAAGACTTTAGCGTAGCAGCTAGTTAAGATACTTTAGTTTAGCTTTTGTGTGTATGTTGCATAAATTTCATTTATTCAGGGCATTTCAAGTAAAAGCAAGCATCTACAACTACTAAAAACAGAAGAAGACCAGCAAAGGCTCACACCTCATCTGAAGTAATTGGGTAAATGCTTATGTAGCAGAGTGAGAGTTTTAACCTTAGCTTTAGGACACACAGGTAAGTTCCATTGAAAAAGGGCACAAGCGTTCTATTAGTCAGACAGAATTTATTTGTTATAACATATTTTTTCTTTCAATTCATTTCATAAGTATGCTTAATTTAAACCCTTAACACAGATGTATGTTATGTCCATGAGATACAGATTTCATATTTGTGGCAAGAGTCCTCCAACAAGTCCCCACTGACCACTGGACAGACCCAAACCAGACAGACATGAGTTTTAGAAGGAAGACAAGACAGCGATGGGCAGCGCTGGTGCTTCTGCTGTGCACGTATAAAATGAATAGTTACAGATATAAGGCTTAAGTGGCCTAAGCTACCCGCTGTCACAGCAGGAAAATGTACCAGTTAGGGGGTCGAACCATCATTCATTTCGACACTTTTGACGCTGCTATTCCAACGATTTGTCGTGAAGGTTAGGGCTAAGGTACGGCTAGGGTTAGTTTGTAAACTCCGCTATCCTTAAAGGATCTGTATCATGCTATTTTAGCCATCCCAAAGTAAAGTATAGGCATTTATATGATATATTGTACCTCTACTGCTATGGAGTCCTATATTTTTTAGAAATTTAAGTATTTTCTGTGGGTATTTTGCAAACCCGGAAGACAAGACGCTTCGATTCAGTTAACTCCGCCCCCTCTCTCCGAGCGGATCTGCCCATGCATTATTAGCAGTAAAATAAATATAAATATCACAGCAATAAGTGAAGTTACTTCACAACACAGTTATAAGGAGTTGACATCTGCAACACAGCTTCGTAAATGGTTAACACACAAGCTATAACACACGCTAACACACAGGCTAACACACGCTAACACACAAGCTAACACACGCTAACACACAAGCTAACACACACGCTAACACACAAGCTAACACACAAGCTAACACATGTTTTGACTCACCACCACTCTGTCCTGGCCTCTCCATCACATTGGGGACTCGCGTTGGTTATAAAAGTTAATCCACTTTGAGAAGATTCATCAAACATCCATCAGAGACAGTCACAGAAAAACACTGTTTTGGTGATAGTTGCTGAATCCTGGAAAGCCAACTTCTGGCGAGTGGCCTCTGCTTTAGGAAGGTTGAAAAATGTCCTGCACCTCTCGAAGCCAAACGCGCTTTTCTCCGCGACATTATCGTTAGGTAAGAAAAAAGAACAGGTGTGTCCAGAGTAGGTTAGAAAGAGCTCCATCTTCACATCCTACAGCGCAAACATGACATCTGTTCAGACGCTCAGGGGTGCGTTTGTTTTCAGCCCTGACCTTGAAGTGCTTCCTTCCATATTTTTTTTTTTCCTTTTTTATTTTAAGCTGTTTTAAAAATTAAAATCAGGCCGTAAGGCATTACATTACAGAAGTTGTGCTCTTCCTGTTTGACACTATGATGTAAAAAAAAGTCAGAGTGTCACAACTCAGTGGTTTTCCAGCAGAGGGCGGAGCAGCTGCTCAGAGAGCAGGATTCAGGAGGATTGCTGAGAGCTGCATGAATGAAGCCAAAAAACACTCTGGGGGGGGGTTTGATAAGGAAGTAGCATAACAACATGGCTAAAAGCTCAAAAAAGTCGATTTTGCATGATATAGGGCCTTTAAAGGAACAGGTCACCATTTTTACATACTGAGATATGTTCTCCCCTGAGCTTAGACGAGTTGATGTGTACCTGTTTGGTCGTATTGCGTGACTGAGGACAAACACAAAGACCAAAGATGTTGTTAGCATTTGGCATCTTCCAATGTATTGCTCCAAACGGGGGTTAATTTGGAAGCGACCACGCTCTTCCACGGGCACAAAGACCAGTTACTATAGCAACTATTTTCCCCTAAATCGAACTATATCCACCACAGTCCTGTCCACGTCTGTCACGGTCTAACATGACTCAGAGGAACTGGGCCACATGTGACTCTACATTAGATAATATATATGCATACAGTGCCGTGAAAAAGTATTTGGATGGATTTTAGCTCACTGTTCTCTGCAAAATTAGTTGAACTCATATTAGTTGAAGTCATATTGGAGGGTTTGTGTGCATGAACTGCTCTTTTGAGGTCACACCACAGCATCTGAAATGGATTTTGTGTGGACTTTGACCTGGACACTCCAAAACCTTTATTTGTTCTTTTTGAGCCTTTCAGAAGTCGATTTGTTGGTATGTTTGGGATCCTTGTCCTGCTGATGGCCAAAGAGCGCTTGAGCTTGACGGCTTGAACTGATGGCCGGACGATCTCCTTCAGGAGTTCCTGGTAGAATTCATTATTCCATCAATGACAGCAGGTTTTCCAGGTCCTGAAGCACCGAAGCCCCAGACCGTCGCACTGCCACCTCCATGTTTGACTTGTGGCCTAGTGGTCTTTTTTCTCAAATTCTGCGTTGTTTTAACGCCCGATGTAATAAGCTGTTGACAAAAAGTTAAATTACGGCTCATGAGTCCACAGACCATTTCTCAACAGATGAGAATCATCCAGATGTTTTTTGGCAAATGAGAGACGAGCTGTTGCGTTCTTATTTGTCAGCAGTGGTTTTCGCCTCAGAACTCTCTGTGGACGCCATTCTGGCTCTGTGTCTGTCTTATAGTTATAGACTTTGACTGAGCCCAGTGAAGCTGCAGATCTTCAGACGTCCTTCTGGGTTCTTTGGAGACCTCCTGGATGAGCCATCGTTACTCTCTTGGACTCATTTCGTGGCATTATTGGTTTTCTTATGAGATTTTCTTGTCTTCTTTATTTGTCTGACCGGTCTAAATGTGATATTTTCTTGATTCAACAAACTTGGAGGTAATCAGGCTTGGGTGTGGCCAAAGAAACTGAACTCAGCGTTTGGAACAATCTGGTTATTCACAGATAATCACAGAGGGGACATTTACCTTTTCACACTGGACCAGAGAGGTCTGGATTATTCTTTCCCTTAATAAATGTAATTATGATTTTGTATTCACTGGGAATGTCCTTATGTGATATAAAAAATGACACATTTAAGTGTGGTAAATATAAACAAATGTAAGAAATCAGGAAGGGGGGAAATACTTTTTCACGGTATGTCCTCAACCTTTATAGGCATCAATTGTGTCGTTTTCTGTTTAATTTGTAATTATAATTATAATTTCCAATATCTTCATGCTTTTACTGCAGACTTTCAAAATTCATCCAGCAGAAGTCTGAAGGTCTGTCTAAAGTAGAATCTCCATGACTTCCTCCTTTACCTTCGGTCTTTGACTGAAGACAAATAACATGACATTTAGTGTCATGTTACTGTCACTCATTGTGCCTGACCTGAAGTTAAATCTGAAGTGAGTAATTAATAAAGTCTCTCTGTGTCTGTCGGTTGCTATATCCACACAAATGTGTGCGTCCACATGTATCGACTCAGGTCTGTGGAAACGGCGCAATTCATCTTCCAGGCCTGTGTGAGGCGCTGTGGCGCTAACACAGATAATAGAACAAGATGTAGAGGCGCATGTGCAGTAAACTTTTGTGGAATGTAAACAGTGAAAATGAAACTGATTCAAGGATTTAGGATCTACAGAAGAGACGAGGAGGATATTTTATTCTTCAGACGTAATGGGACTAAAGCAGAAAAACCTCCTCAGTGACCGGACTTTTTCTTACGGCCGTGTTTTCTTCTTGTCACCTGTGGCTTGTGGACGGCAGTGGAGCAAAGAGGAGCGGAGTAAAACCATCATAGATCCATGAGTAAAACTCAATATAAGGTCAGTAGATTATGGATAACAGACACTACTCTGGTGCTGTGATGTCATCGTTTTGTCAAAGCTGTGGAGACGTTGTAACAACGGCGCCACGGAAACGGCGTTTTGAGATCTTTCCACTCCGGGACCTATGGTGCGTTTCACTTATGTTGGAAGTCGGAATTTCCGAGCTCCGACTTGGAAATTTCAACTGGAACGCACACCAACTCCGTAATTCCGACTCGGAAACTCTGAACAATTTTACCATACCCGAGAAGGACCAAGATGGCTGCGCCCGACGTGACATGTAAGTAAACAAACATATGTGAACATTTTCAATAAGCCACGTTATTTTGTAGGTGTTGTTCCAAATATACTTGTTAAATGTCAACGCGAGCGAAACAGATAAGATTTTATGCTTTGTTGCTAACGTCTCAATTAACGGTTAAATAACGTTACATTAAACAAGTGCTGAAATATTCTCAATTGTAATATATAGCTACATTACACTGCGTTCCAAATTATTATGCAAATTGGATTTTTGTGTCAGAAAGGTAAAAAAACAAACAATAATAATGAAACTCATGAATCCGTGTACCCTTCGATCATTAATTATTCCGTTTCAAAATAAAATCAGAAAAACAACATTTCCATTTGTTTTTTGTTTTTTTCCCTTTTTAAACTTGAATTAAAAAAAGAAATCTCGCATACGTCAATGTCAATGTGTTTGTTTTGGCTCTAGTTGTTTTAAATTCCCCCCAAAATTATGACGTTACTATTATTTCGTTTTATTATTGTTTGCGACACCGGAAGTGAGGAGAGACCTCAGCTCAGAGCCGCTCCTACACTTGTTTGGAAAGTTTTATGCATATACTTTTTAAAAAATGGGCAACACATGCAGAGATCAGGGATGCTTTATATTACCACGGAGGGAATGGTTGCTCAGAAATATCCCTGAGGAGATTCTGCTTGGAAAACGACCTTAAAAAGCTGGGCAGACACTGTGCGTCTCTGTCATGCAGTGTACAGGGGGCTACGAGCCACGAATAGCTGCTCACGACGAACGTACGAGTGAAAATCGCACGGTCACAAGGTTTTCAAACATGTTTGATATTTTTTGCGAGTCGTGCGGTCCTGGCCCTGTGGCAGCGACACTGAAGCCGGCGGAAAGCAGCGCGAACACGGGGAAATGCAGCTGCAGGCGCCAGGAGGAGAGGACACACGCGTTATTATATATTTTTTTATTCCTCTTCGTCACTTTGTGTATGATTACTTTGCAAAAAAAAAGTCACTGCTGAAGTGGGGTGGACGGAGAGAGGAGTGGCAGAGGGACAGTTTGGGAATGCACGACGGGAAAGGGTTATAGAGGCGGCTCTGGGGAAACAGAGAGAGAGAGCTCCCGAACGCTCCCGGCACCAGCTCTCCCGGGCCATGGGAGAGAAAAAGGCGTGTGGAGTCCGTGAGTGAGAGGCGGCTACAGGAGCTCCGAAGCGACATCACCGCCCACTGCCTCCTCCTCCTCCGCCCCGGTCACCTCAGCTGCTGCTGCAGCAGCTCCACGAGGAGCTCAAAGTGAGCAGCAACAAGTTTGAGAAATAAAAGTCCTAATGACATAATAAACAACGGTTACAGAGGAGATCGCGTCTCTACCTCTTTTGCTTAAGTTTGTTTTTGTTTCCCTCTTGCGCGAGGGAGAGAGAGGCAGAGAAAAAGTTACTCATCATTTCCATTAGCAAATCAAACCGAAGCAGTAGTGAACAAAATAACGGAAGTTGTTTTAGCAGTGTTTGTTTCAACTGCATAGCAAAGAAATGGGTCAATATTTTATTTAGAATGTTTTGCCTTTCCAATTTAATTTAGAAAATGGAAATACAATAAAACAACCACATAATTTGTTTTTCTGATTTTATTTTGAAACGGAATAACTAATGATCGAAGGGTACACGGATTCTCATGGATAGTATTGTGTCTCAGGGCTCTATGAATCACTGACATTAATCTCAGAGACCTGGGATAATTAGTTTTCAGATTAAGCCCAGTTAAGGGAAAAACTGCTGAAAAGGGTGTTCCACTTTATTATGCAGATCATCATTTTCAAGCAATATGGGAAAGAAAATGGGTCTCTCTGCTGATGAAAAGCGTGAAATAGCTGAATGCCTTGGTCTAGGTATGAAAACCTTTGATATTTCATGAAAGATTAAGCATAATCATCGTACTGATAAGAGATTTGTGGATGATTCAGAGCACACTCCGTTTTGTGCAGATAATGGCACAATATGGACGGTTTCTGCCAGACAAACACATTAGATTAGGAGAACAGACGCCACAAAGCAGCATACAGGTATTTGAAGCTGCTGGTGCCTCTGGAGTCCCCCAAACATCAAGGTGTAGGACCCTCCAGAGGCTGCAGTTGTGCATAAACCTTCTATCCGGGCCTCCCCTAAACGGTTAATTGAATGCTCACGAGCAGAAACGGCTGCAGTGGCTCAGAAACACATGAGGACTCATTTTCAAACAGTCTTGTTCACTGATGAGGCCCTGTAACCCTGGATGGTCAGATGGATAGAGTAGTGGATGGTTTGTGAATGGCCACAATGTCCCAACAAGGCTGTGACGTCAGTAAAGAGGTGGCGGAGTCATGTTTTGGCCCAGAATCATGGTGAGAGAGCTGGTCGGTCCCATTAGGCCCTTTTAGGCTCCCAGAAGGTGTGAAAATGACCTTTGAAAAATATGTGGAGTTTCTGACTGACCACTGTCTTCTATGCTACAAAAAGAAGAGCCGTGTTTTCCCTAACAATATCCTCTTCATGCATGACAACGCACCATGTCATACTGCAAAGAAAACCTCTGCATCACCGGCTGCTATGGGCATAAAAGGAGAGAAACTCATGATGTGGACCCCCTCCTCCCCTGACTTCAACCCTATTGAGAACCTTTGGAGCCTCAACAAAAAAAACTTCTATGAGGGTGGGAGGCAGTTTTCATCCAAACAGCAGCTCTGGGAGGTTATTCTAACATCCTGCAAAGAAATCCAAGCAGAAACTGTCCAAAAACTCACAATTTTAATGGATTTAAGAATTTTGAAGCTGCTATCACAGAAGGGCTCCTTTGGTAAAATATAACTTGACCTGTTAATATTTTTTTTGATTGAAATAGCTTTTGATTTCATACATTATGACCTCCTAATGCTGCAAATTCAACAAATGACCCTTTTCAGTTAATTACAAGCTTTAACATGTATTGAAACGATGAGTTGCATAGTAATTTGGAACAGTGGATTTTGAGGTTTTTACTATATTTATTTTTGAAAAAAATACTGTTATCACAAGGACATTTTTTCCACCACATTTAAATGATCCTCTACCAGGTAAAGACTTGAAAATTATGCTGACTCTCATTTGAGTTGACAATTTAGAAAATCAGAGAAAAATGTCATTTGCATAATAATTTGGAACGCAGTGTATACTGCCATGATAATATAAACATCTAGGCCTATTATAATGGTGTTTTTTGTTTTTTGTTTAGTTTACTTGGACAGGAACATGAATATGTTCATGGAGAACATCACGCTTCACCGGGACAGTATTTCAGCGTCAGTCCGACGCGGCACGGTAGCGCAGCGGTTAGCGCCTCCGCTTCACAGCTAGAAGGTCCCGGGTTCGACTCCCACCAAGGACGGGGCCTTTCTGTGTGGAGTTTGCATGTTCTCCCCGTGTCTGCGTAGGTTTCCTCCGGGTACTCCGGTTTCCCCTACCACTAAAAACATGTGCAATAGGTGAATCCTCCAGCCAGGTGATTCTGACCATCAGTCTGGCTCCACATCATGGAGATGGGTCCCCGGGCGCGGCACTGCCGTCGACCACTGCTCCTTACGGGTTGCCCCAGCGGCATCGAAGGATGGGTTAAATGCAGAGGACAAATTTCCCTACGGGGACAATAAAAGTTAACAAACAAACAAACAAACCATCGCATGGGATACCACTGGGCCGGACACTTTTCTTTATTAATAATAATAATAATAATAATAATAATTAAGTGGTAATAATACACAACGCACAATATCAGTACTACTACTTTAACAGCTGCATCTGATAATAATAATAATGACAAAAATAACAATAATAATGCACAATAAAAGAATATTTTTTATGCTTTATTAATCTGCATGAATGAAACAATTGCAGAAATGTTATCAAGTGAGCATATTCATAAACCTGCATTAACTGCAGCACTGTCGTTTACCAAAGTGAACAATAATAACTGACCAACTTAAATACCTTTTTCACAGTCAACTTTAGTGTGAGAAGTGGCATTTTTTGTTTTGAACAAGAGCCGTAACATTTGGCTTGTAAGAGGTGAGAGCTATGCGCAGGCAGTAGTGCAGAGTGGAGTCCTTGAGTGAACAGCGCAGGTTACTTTTTAGTGCGTTCATACGGGAAAAGCTTGATTCACAAACATAGGTGGATCCAAACATGCTGAGAACAGTCACTGCGACTTTCTTGAGGTTTGGGAACTTGTGGGCATTGACTTGACACCAAAACTTGGCAGGGCCATATGTACGCAGCTCTTGCGGCATTGTAATTGACGATTGCATGTCCGTAAGCTCGAGCATGAACTGGCCCTCGTCAACAGAAGACACCGCTTCCTTCGCTCTTAAGGACAACATTTCATCCACAGCGACAGCAAATGGATCTTTGATGAGGAGCATCGCATCCATGGGAAGAGTAAATCCACTCAGCCGGTTGCCAAAGTTGTCCTGCAGTTTTGCAACTAAGTCTGTCATCGCTGCTGTCAAACAGTGCCTATGAAGTGGAGGTCCACAACCAAGTCATGGATACTATTACAGAGAGTATCAACAGGCGGTTTATTAATGGTCCACTCTATGCTGACCTAGCTTTTCTTGATCCCAAAAGGTTCCTTGAAGTGCTGTCAGGTGGCCTACCTAAATATGCATTTCAGGAACTCAGTCAACTTTACTCAAATTTGACAGTGAGGCAACTGTTGCCAATTTGCAGTCAGAGTTAAAGTGCCTTGCAGCCCAGTGGCCTCAGCTCAAAATGTCTGCCCAAGACAAGCACACAGTGAGAATGGTCAGGGAAGAGAGTGAGGATGAGGAAACACATGTTTTAATGAAACAGTGTAAATCCTGCAGAGAATGTTCAATATGTTGCTACCAACTTCTGAAACACTTCAATCTCTTCACAAGTGCATACCACATCCTTGGTTTAGGGTACAAGTTCCTTCTTACTCTTCCAGTCACACAGGTAGCTTGTGAAAGAAGTTTTTCTATCCTCAAACATGTCAAAAGCCGTTTAAGAAGTACACAAACTCAAGAGCACCTAGAGGCATTTATGCTCATGACATCAGAAAAGGATATACTCATGTCATTGGACAGTGATTTGGTGATTGACAGAGTAGCAGACAAAAGTCAATTACAAAAGAAACTTCTGATCCCTCAGCATTAGGTCATATTAATCTCACAGGTAACAGGCACTTGAATTACAGACAGTTAATTTGATAGTCTTGTTTTGACATTTGTGTCTATAAACCTAATTTGGTCCTGATTGTTTTTCATTTTCCCATTTGGATTTGCTGTGGATGTTGCATGTTTTAGTATCCATTCAATTTTGTTGTGCAAAACATCGCATTTCTCAGAGGATATGTTGGTGCAGTAAGTTTGAAAGCACCTAAATAAAACAATTTCTCTAATTTATTTAACAGCTCTGTTTTAATTGGTGACACAACAATTGTGGAAGAAAAATGATTGTAAATTTTTGTTGAAATTAGGCCGCGGTTACGCTAAATTGGGCCGGGCTGGTCAGATTCCAGTGCTGTTTTTTAGTCCCAGTCCGCCCCTGCCCGCTGCCGAACCACGTGAAGAGACAGGGGATAGACAGACAGGTGAGCTTCCATCGGTCAGTGACAGCATAGAGGGGGGCACTGGTCTGCTGGTTTGGTGCGTAGTTTAAGCCACGGTAATTTCGCTTCACTCAGGATTCTCCTGCTATTGTTGTTTTGTTTTTGTCCGGGCTGTTACGCGTGATCTTTCTGTTTTAGACGCACGTGTGTGGGCGCGCGTGTGTGGCGTTGGTTGACATGGAGTTGGAGGATTTTGTGGCTGACTCTACGGTGGGGAAGCTTGAAAGGTGTAGTAAACTTGAGCTGCAGGCGATAGCTGCTCATTATGTCATCCTTGTTGTTAAGCAGGGTAGGAAGAGCGACATCAAACGACAAATCCACTCCACGTTGGCTAGTAAGGAAGATATGAACTGATGATGTTGATGATTATGATATTGGTCAGATTTATCAATACAGTAAAGATTACTCATAAAAGATAGATTAAAAATACATTTTAAAAAACTAAATTGTAAAATGTACAACATTTGTGAGATACATTGCTCAAACTACAGAGAAATAATCACATATATACATATTATGGTAATAAATCAAAATGGCACAAAAACAATCTTATACATTTCCATCTTCATCTCTGGGACAGCCATGGGGATGTTCGGGACATGGGTCACGTCCTGCCACACACAGATTGTGCAAAAAGCATCCAGCCAAAATCGTTTCTACTGCCAGGTCCAGTCGGGTGTTTTGCAGGTCACGAAGACGCCTCCACTTGCACTTCATTCTACCGAACGCTTGTTCCACGACAACTCTCCCACGGCTTATACGGGCATTCCTCTGGAAATCTTCTTCATCTAGGGCGCCATCACCTCTCTTGGGGGTGATGATGAAAGGGAATGCCTGACCAATGTAGGCACTGTCCCCAAGCAGGTGGTATTCTCCCATTTTCCCCTCCCACTCTGTGTAAAAGTTGGAAGCCCTCAGCATCCTTGCATCGTGTACTCTACCAGGTGGCCCAACAAAAATGTCCACAAACCGTCCTCTCTCATCAACAATCCCTTGGAGCAGAATTGAGTAGTGGCCCTTCCTGTTCATATAATCTGCTCCTCTCACAGGTGGCCTTTGCACACGGATGTGGCAACCGTTGATGGCATATATATATAATATTCCTAAGGCCACGTGCGATGGAATGCCACTTCTGATACATTCTTTTGACAATCATTGGGTCAAGACACAAAATGATTTCCCATTCCACTGATAGCTTTCAATACCTCTGCTACTACCCTGTGAGCAGTGGATTGGGAGATGTCAATTTTGTCGGACAGTTCCCTGAAACTGTTCTGGTTGGCCATATACCACAGGAAGAGCAGCAGCTTTTTGTTCAGTGGAACTGGTGGTGATCCACTCTCTGGCTCCTTAGAAAGGCCACACTCCTCAAGCTTTTCCAGCAGGTATTAAAATTGTGCCTTAGTTCATCTCAAATGCCGGTAAAATGTACGCTCATCCATCCCAAGCAGAAGCTCCCAATCAGTCCCTGTTTTTATGATGGGCTGGTAGGGTGTGGACAGAGCAGCAGATAGCAGTGCACTGAGGAGAAACAATACAAAATACCTCTTATTAGACAGCTATATCATACACTGCACTGAAAAGTGTCTTGAACAAAAATAGTCTACATCCTTCCTATAATCCATCTCAACATGCAACTATCCTGTGTAGCCAGGGTTTGGAGAATCATACAATTAAAAAAAAGTACTGTAAAGTAGTACTAGTAGCCTACTACTCTACTAATTACTACTAGTATTAATGTATTAACGAGATGTTTCTATGGCGGGTAAAAAACGTTAACAAACAAAGCATTACTTCTCTAAAAAGATCTCCGCTGTGAAATATCTGTGATTTAAATAAAGAGCTCGCCTGGTATTCGCCAAGTATTATTGTGGTTTAGTGCAAAGACAAAGGTGTTTGGACTTATAAAACATGGAGAGGGCACGACCATGTGACGTCAGCAGATCCATAGGCGTAACATGACCCATTTCCGACTGCTCTTTGTGATCTATAATGCATGCTTTTGCCCTTTTGCAGACCCATAAACACACTACACAATGATACCAGTCTCTTTTCATGAATCTGTAATTACTGGGACTAACTTTGTCTGGGGGCACTTCAGTTGCTTTTTGCCGACGGAGAAAGCCGCGCTCTCGATGGCGCGCAAATCGCTAGCCATGCAGAAAGATTAGACGCCTCCAGGAAACACAATTTAATGAGGAATCTGGCTACCTGCTGAGAAGTAAACATCCAACTTCTATAACTGCTTTCAAAGTTTTAGTCTGAAGCCCTCGTCGTTCTGCGGAGCATTGTAATCCTGGGCAAACACCATTGTTACCTCAAACATAAAGGGTTTCCGCATATGCCCATGAACTATTTGCTTGAAGCTTGTTGTGAAAGTTTGTGTTTTGACCCGGACTCAAAGTGCAAAGTCATTATATACTCGCTCAGGTTTATAATCCGCTGCCGAGGCTTCTGGTTGCTATAGCGACTATAAATAGCAGTAGAGACTTTCAGTTGACAGGAATAAATAACAAACTTCAAGCTCAAATAAACACCAGTGCCTAGCTTTACTCAGTCCATGCGGGTGGCAACGATATTCGGCATCAGAGATTCTGAAATTGGAAGTAGGCGCGGTGTGTGAATTGGTGAAGTCGATGTCAGATACCGTAATATACTCTGGTCCTCTGCCCAATTTGGTCAATGATGAAATGTATAGCAGACATCTATCATTTAACTCCTGGTTGTCTAGATGGTGCGAGCAAAATGCTGTTGGATATGTCGACAATTGGAGCGCCTTTTGGGGAAAGCCCAAGCTCATGAGCTGGGATGGCATACATCCAAATTTGGATGGTGCATCCCTTTTATCTAAGGATGTGGCTGATAGCCTCAGTTGCGGCCTAAATTGACGGTCCAGATATGAGCTCCGGGCGCAGAGCAGTAGTGTAGAACACGTAATAGTCCCTACTGGATGGGGTTGGCTTCAAAATGTGAATAAACCGACTCACTGTCATAAACACACCCTTGATTTGGTTTTAACATATGGGATTGAAATTAGTGACCTAAACGTTCTCTCCCAGAACCCCGCACTTTCTGACCATTTCCTAATTACATTCAATTTCCTACTTGAAGATTTTACTAATCCACATGATAAAATTCAATTAAAACGGACACTATCTGAAAAATCTGTGTTAAAGTTTAAAGAAATGATCCACCAGTCTTTGATATTATGTCTACAGAGAATAGCTCGCTTACTGATTTAAATGATAGTGATGAGTTTGTGGACAGCGTTATGCTCACACTAAAAGCAGCCCTTGATGTTGCGGCTCCACTGAAACAGAAAGTTGTTTGGCCAAGGTGTGTCGCCCCCTGGTACAACGCGGAAACACGAGCGCTTAAGCGGAAGACTCGCAAATTAAAGCAGTACTCGCCTATAAGCAAGCCATGAGGAAAGCAAAAACAAATGACAACCCTTCATTAATTAAAGCAAATAAAAACAAACCTAGGTTTCTCTTCAGCACCGTGGCCCGGCTAACAAACAGTCACAACCTTCCATCCCTGATACCCTTAGCTGCGATGACTTCCTTGAAGTCTTTAATGATAAAATCAAAACCAATCCATCCATCCATCCATCCATTTTCTTCCGCTTTATCCGGGGCCGGGTCGCGGGGGCAGCAGTCTCAGCAGAGATGCCCAAACTTCCCGATCCACACACACCTCCTCCAGCTGTTCTGGGGGGACCCCGAGGCGACACCAGCGGGAGGCGACCAGGAGGCATCCGGAACAGATGCCAGAGCCACCTCAGCTGGCTCCTTTCGACGTGAAGGAGCAGCGACTCTACTCCGAGCTCCTCCCGGGTAACTGAGCTCCTCACCCGATCTCGAAGGGTGCGCCCAGCCACCCTGCGAAGGAAACTCATTTCGGCCGCCTGTATTCGCAATCTTGTCCTTTCGGTCATTACCCAAATCTCATGACCATAGGTGAGGGTGGGAACGTAGATCGATCGGTAAATCGAGAGCTTTGCCCCGACTCAGCTCCCTCTTCACCACGACAGACTGATACAGCGACTGCATCACTGCTGACACTGCACCGATCCGTCTGTCGATCTCATGCTCCATCCGTCCCTCACTCATGAACAAGACCCCGAGATACTTGAACTCCTCCACTTGAGGTAAGGACTCCCCACCGACCTGTAGAGGGGAAACCACCTTTTTCCGGTGGAGAACCATGGCCTCAGATTTGGAGGTGCTGATCCCCATCCCGGCCGCTACACACTCGGCTGCAAACCGCCCCAGAGCGTGCTGAAGGTCCTGGTTCGTTGAAGCCAACAGAACAACATCGTCCGCAAACAGCAGAGATGAGACTCTGAGGCTCCCAAACCGGACACCCTCCGGCCCCTGGCTGCGCCTAGAAATTCTGTCCATAAAAGTAATGAACAGAACCGGTGACAAAGGGCAGCCCTGGCGGAGACCAACACGCACCGGGAACAGGTCTGACTTACTGCCGGCAATGCGAACCAAGCTCCTGCTGCGGTCATACAGGGAACGGACAGCCCTTAGCAGAGGGCCCCGGGCCCTTAGCAGAGGGCCCCGGACCCCATACTCACTCACTAACTGAATGAGTTAGTGAGTGAGTGAAGGTAGTCCTTCACTCACTCACTCACTGCCTTCACTCACTCACTCACTCACTCACTACCTTCAATCCCTCACTGCCTTCACTCACTCACTCACTGCCTTCACTGCCTTCACTCACTCACTCACTGCCTTCACTCACTCACTCACTACCTTCACTCACTCACTCACTCACTCACTCACTACCTTCAATCACTCACTCACTCACTCACTCACTACATTCACTCACTCACTCACTACCTTCACTCACTCACTACCTTCACTTACTACCTTCACTCACTCACTCACTACATTCACTCACTCACTCACTACCTTCACTCACTCACTACCTTCACTTACTACCTTCACTCACTCACTCACTACCTTCACTCACTCACTACCTTCACTTACTACCTTCACTCACTCACTCACTCACTCACTACCTTCACTCACTCACTACCTTCACTCACTCACTCACTCACTACCTTCACTCACTCACTACCTTCACTCACTCCCTTCACTTACTACCTTCACTCACTCACTCACTACCTTCACTCACTCACTCACTCACTCACTACCTTCACTCACTCACTACCTTCACTCACTCACTCACTCACTCACTCACTACCTTCACTCACTCACTCACTCAATCACTACCTTCACTCACTCCCTTCACTTACTACCTTCACTCACTCACTACCTTCACTCACTACCTTCACTTACTACCTTCACTCACTCACTACCTTCACTCACTCACTCACTCACTCTATCACCCTAAGCTACTGTTATATTTATATAACAGTAATATACCCCGGGGTATATTATGGCCTAGGCCATTTTATTCCCGGGGTGAACTGGCCTAGGCCCCTTTAACCCCGGGTGTAGTCCAAATGGGGGTATACTCTGGCCTGTTACACCGGTATTTCCTATACGCTGACAACGCGGCTGCAAGGGCCCCGCATCTCAGTCAAACTACGGTGTTGTTTCACTGATTAATCAACGCGTTGTTACGGGGACAGGCTCTTCCAGCGCCCACTCACTCTCCGCCTACTTTGCCGCATATAAAACCAAAACGGAGCAGTCTGCTGAAGTGAATGAGCAGGAGAGACCGACCGCCTTCCCCCGTCTCTCCCAACACGCGAGTAGGCTACTTCTCTGCTCGTGTCCCACACTCGGCTGTCTGTCTCCCGGTGCTCGTTTCGCCTCATGCTGCCCTCATGCTGCCCTCATGCTGCCCTCATGCTGCCCTCATGCTGCCCTCATGCACGGCTGCTGCACGGCTGCATCATGTCACCCGTGTCCCGGGCGCAGCTCTCATGTTTTCTCTGCGCGGACTCGGGGCATCGGCCACACACTCATTTAAACTCTCTACTTGTTGTGTCTTGT